>NC_080389.1:12184423-12536089 GCF_028751815.1 Salvia miltiorrhiza
TTGTTCGTTTACGACCGCGGAGACAATAGAGCAAGTTTTCTTTTTACCCCTGAAGATTTCTGTGATGGAGAAGCAATATAGTTATATTAAATGAATTTGCAATTAATATCAAGTATCTATTTATAACAGTGGATGTGATACCTGATATTGGTTTATCATCATAAGAAGAAAGGCTATCTTCAAATGAGCTTCCAATTGTATCTATTGTTGCAAAATTATAATTATTATCTTTTCAAGCAAGAGTAGCATATCATAATAATTTTCACCTTTGATATGTTCAATATGGCTTTCTTGGGACATTTTCCCCTTGCCTTTAGCTTTGGCAGCAACCTTTGCTCGAATATCTTTATCATTATCTATATTAATTGCAGCAATCATCATTATAAAAAATCAAAATAAATTTTAACTTAATTTAACCTTAATTTACAAAAACCTACTAGGTCGGAGGTATCTTATTGTAATGGACGACATGTGGAGTAAGAAAGCTTGGGATGATGTAAGGATGTTGTTTCCCGACTCCGGTAATGGCAGTTGGATCATAGTAACCACAAGGCTGCATGATGTGGCTGCTTATGTCGATTCTTCTAGTTCCATTCATACTATGACTGTGTTGGGTGCACATCATAGTTGGAATTTGCTAGAGCAGAAGGTGTTTGCCGGTACATACTTTCCTATTGAACTAGAAGATATATGGAAGAAAATTGTTCAAAATTGTGGAGGACTCCCCCTTTCAATCGTGGTGGTGGCAGGACTTCTATCTAAGGTTCATACTCGATCCTCATGGGAACAAATTGCTGCAAATGATGGGCAGCTTGAATCAATAATTGGTTCGAGTTATACTCATTTACCCAATCACTCGAAGCCATGTCTTTTATATATGTCTGGCTTTCCAGAAGATCAGGAGATTCGTGTTACAGAGCTTGTTAATCGTTGGATGTCCGAAGGTTTTGCAACACTTTCAAATGGATCTAAAAGCTTAGAAGAGGAGGCAGAAGATTGTTTTGAGGATTTTGTCGAGAGAAGTCTAGTTTTGGTCGCCAACAGGAAGTTTGATGGGAAAATAAAGAGTTGCAGCCTTCATGATATTGTGCGGGAAGTTTGCATAAGGCAGGCTGCAAAAGAGAAGGTAATTCTGCCGGTTATTGATTATTTACCTACTCCTATCCTGCGAAGGCATTTTGTTCCACGTCTCATAAAAGATCATCACAACATAAGTGCTACTTCCTATGATCTACTACATCTCAAAGACTCTGTGCATAGCTCACACATACGCACCATTATACGCATCCCCAAGAAAGGAATGGAATCTTGGGAAGGCTCGTTGCGGACCAACGCCAACGCCAAGTAATCCCGATCACAGGAATGGGCGGGATAGGTAAGACCACTCTTGCCAAAACTGTTTATTCGAAGAAAATTATTGAGCACCATTTTTGGCGTGGGTATGACCCGGTGGCACCATGCCACCGGTGGTACACAAGTATTTGTGAAAAGACAATGCATATGTGGAATGCATTTGTAAGTGACAAATAAGACAGTGAGAAGCATTAACAATGAAAACCACACATTAATCTTGTTTATTTAGTTATGTATTTAAATAAAGAACGCACTAATCTTTTGTCTGTTGGTAACTTCACTTTCTTCGGTCGTGTTCTTGAAAATACTACTGCTTTATTGCTTTTGATAAGAAGGATACCATTTTCACAAATAAAATACTATACACAAAGTACATTTGCACAAGATAAATAATCGATTGCACTGCTTTGCTTTGCTTGCTCTTGTTTTTAGCCTTTAGGTGAGTTGGATGTTACAATATGATAATCAGTATTGTAGTTCCTGCGTCACATTATTTATAGCCTATGCATTTTCGGCATAGAGATTAAGGAGAACAAAATTAAGATAAAGATGTGTGTCACACGTGTTTAGTATTGTGTTTAAAGAATTTTTTATTGTTCTTAATTTTACCGAGGAAAATGAATTTTTTTCCCTTTCACTTTACTTTTTATTTATATTTTCAGATTATTTAATTATTGTATTTTCAAAAATACGACATGGCAATTATATGAAATTTAAAGGAATCCGCACACACTGAAATTTAAAGGAACTAAAAAAAAATAAACTGAAAATTTTCATTTCATTATGGCGCTAGTTTTTGGCTGCCATTATCTTCAAAACCAACAAAAAGAAATCTGCCAATCTCTAAAATTTCATTCAAACAACTTAAAATTTTCAAATTTCCCACAATTTATATGTTTTGAAGAGTGATAACATTGTGTTGTGCTTTATCACGTGTATATGTCTATTGTTTTATGAAGAATGTTGATATTCTTTTTCCCAGGATACTTGGTTGTCATTCAATCAACTAGGTCACTCATACAAGAAAAAAGTTGTCCATAAAAATCACAAAATGAGTGTTAAAATGAGACAAAGTTAGAAATATCCCTAAAGCTTATGGACGAAGATCAAGTCAGCGAGCACTAAACAGAGGTGATTGCTGAAATCGAGGGACGTGCAACTTTTACACATTGAGTAATTTTAAATAGTTTAAACTTATTTAAAAGTGTGATTGGAATGAGATTATTGGATGTTTGTGATTAGAATAATATGATACTATTACATTATTGCCCTTAAAATAGATTAAAAAATAAGGACATAATAGGCAAACTAAATTTGGTAAAACTAGACACTTTTATAGTAGGTATAGATTATGGATACTAATTAAACAATGATTTATGTTGCTAAAAATTAAAAATAATTAAAAACAAGGTAAATATAAAGTTATAAGGAAAATTAATCACTCAAATTAGTATATTCCCACATGCAATTGAATTCCTCATCACATCAAACTACAAGAAAGTTGGGATCGATCACTCAAATGCACAGCCCATGTCCCTTACCGACCCACTCATAGTTACATTTGCTGGAGTTTACTTAGATTGCCTTATCCTAACTAAGAAATCAATCTGGGCCTATAACTATAACATGAAAGGGTGGCTCCCCTTGTAATTCCTCTTGTTCCTCTACTATCTTTTTCAAAGACACAACCGCTGATTCACTGCATCTGTACAATTCAATTGATTTGAGTGTTGGTATTTCTCCAATTTCTGAAGGGAACTCCTCTAACGACTCAATGTCCTCGAGATGAAGTTGCTCAAGGCGTGGCAAGCAGGAGCCCTCTAACGTCCAACATTCCATATCCTCACACGCCCACAACCACAAGTATTTGAGGCTGGGGAATTGGCCTTCAACTATTTCCCATCTGCGTCTTGCAAACTGCCCAACACTCAGTTGGAGCTTCTCAAGAAGTGGTAATGAAGCTATCTTTTCCAGAATTTCCTCCCAATGGAAGCCTCTGCATCCAAGATGCAGCTTCTTGAGTGAGTGCGGGAAGCTAATACTCTGCAGATACTCAACACCTCCATCTTCATCAATAAAGCACCTCAAGCTTTCCAGCTTACTCAGACATTGAAGATAGCTGAGGCATTTGACTCTCTCCATTACTTTATCCTTGTATCTTATACACACTTTCTTGATATTGGGAATTCTCTTGACCACTCCTTCATTCAAGTTGAAATCAACCACTTCTTTGAGCGTCTCTAGGTTCTCCATGATAACATCATTATGGCCGCTCGGAGGATCTGGGAGATACATTCCTTCATATCCGAAGTCGACATGCTTAAGCTGATGCATGTTCCAAATTTCTACTGGTGCAGTAAATCCACCCCCAAAAGAAGAAACAGTTAGTGTGTGTAGATTCCATAGCAGACTAATTGAAGAAGGGATTCTGAACCCCTGATTAAGTTCAGCCGAAAGATACCTCAAGTTCACCAATTGAAACACATTTTCTTCTAAATACCCTGTGGTATTTAGCAATGTCCTCAAAAATCTAAAATTTAGCAATTTTTTTGGCACTTTATAATCATGACATATGTAAGAACGAGCACGTGACATAGTTTCCAAGGCATCCCTGACTGCCTTATCTGAAGTGCTTGTGGGAATAACAATGCGGCGTTGGCTATTTATCCCTTGAGGACAATGTTGCCCTAAGACATAATAAAGCCTCTGCTTTTCAGCTTCTTGAAATGATAGATCTCTTAGCAAATCATGCATTTTGCATAACTTAATATTCCCAAGTTTCCCCAACTCATGAACTAGAATGAGGTTTCTATCGACTAGCTCCTTCAGATACTCTTTGGCAATTATTTTCGAGCTTTTATTGATTATTGGTTTAAGAAAGCCTTCAGAAACCCATAGCTTAATGAGTCTTGGGACCCAAATTTCCTCATCTTCCCCAAACATCCCCATGTACAAAAAACAAGGCTTCAGATAGGCAGGCAAATGGTCATAGCTCAGTTTCAATACTCTCAAGCAATATTCATCATTTTCCGAATTCACTATTGAGCTTAAGTTTTTCTCTATGCCCTCCCAATATTCCAGTGTAAGTTCGGATTTTGCCAAAAGACCCCCAATCACAGCAATCGACAAAGGAAGTCCCTTACACTTCCCCACGATTTTCTTTCCGATTTCCTCGAGTTGAAGAGGAAAAACCTCATCCCCAAATACAATTTTGGAGAACAAACTCCAGCTACAAACATCATCTAAAAATCTCATACCTATGCTGTTAGACCCTGTCAACTCGGCAGCCAAGTTTGAGAGCCTAGTTGTTACGATTACTCGACTCCCATTATGGTAATCGGGAAAGAAAACCCCCATCTTGTCCCACACCTCTACACTCCACATATCATCCAGTATTATAATGTACCTCCTACCCCATAAATACTTGTGCAATTTTTCTCCCAATTCGTTCTCATCACTCAAGTCATTCCTCGAATGTCCGCTCACTTGGTAAAGAACTTCTCTAAGTGTTTCTCTAACATTATAAGTTTGAGAAATTGTAGTCCACGCACGAATATCAAAATGTTGGTTAACAAGGGCATGCTCAAATATATGTCGGGCAAGAGTGGTCTTACCAATCCCGCCCATCCCTGTGATTGGGATGATTTGGCGGTTACGGTTCCCTCCAGTGAGCCGATCCAAGAGTTGAAGTTGCACGTCATCAAAGCCCACCATCATGCTTTCCTTCACAGTAGAAGAAGACGTCAATGAGCCAGCTCGAGTCGAGGAGACCTTTCTCTGCAGCTGAGCTTCAGCTGAAGTTTCCATGGCCTCCTTCTTGATCACATTCATTTCTTCTATCACCTGCTGTAGATCTTGATAGAAATTGATGCAACTGACTTCCTCTCTAGAATTCACTTCTTCAGCCCCATGAGCTGCATCTACAACATAGCCTTGGAGAAATATCTGCAAGAAGGCATTTAATAATTTGAGTTTGAGATTTATTTCCTATCACTTGTCGTAGATCTTGATAGAAGTTGATGAAACTGACTTTCTCTCTAGAATTTTCCGCAATAGGCATCTCCAACGGATCTGCTTCATAACTATAGTCAGAAGAGGAGTCACAACTGACTTCCTCTCTAGAATTTTCTGCAAAAGGCATCTCCAACAGATCTGCTACATCGGTGTAGTCAGAAAAGGAGTCACAGCCTTCGAAAAATTCCTGTAAGAAGGTAACAATTTAAGTTTGAGATTCATTTCTTCAATCACTTGTTGTAGATCTTGATAGAAGTTGATGAAACTGACTTCATTGGGACTAGATCTAACCATTTTAATCACGTTCACAATATGTGATTCGATAACATCTTCAACAGCATGAGCTGCATCTGCGATACGCATCTCCAGCGGATCAGCTTCATCTCCATCAGCAACAGGGGACTTATAACCTTCAAGAAATTCCTGCAAAGAGGTAAGAATTTGAGTGAGAGATTCAACTTGTTGTTTGTGGATAGAAATTGGAGGGGAATGGTGATGCTCGATTGTATCGATGATATGCATAAGAGAAACCAAGGCTGCATATGCCGCCATGATCCAAGGAAAAATAGTGTATATTTTTCTGAGAATTTCGAACAAGAATTTGATGGAATCTTAGTTTAGCTTCAGCAAAAACAATGCGTAAAATGACTATATCTCCTCAATTATTATCAGAAACATTATGTGTCAAACAACTAAGATAAGATAAAATATGTGGGTTGAGACTACAGTTTACTAGCTAGTCGTTGATGTCGCCTAGTTTTTCTTTTTAATATTTTATTTATTTTATTATTATTTTGCTTGGTTTATTAGGTAATTGTTTCGCAGTATTTTTATTTGTTTGGAATTCTATCCTTCACCTTATTGGCTTATTCCCTTAAAAACATCTAGTCTTAAGACTAGATGAATCCTTCTGTTTTTAGATGAATCCTTATGTTTTTAAGGGAATAAGCCAATAAGGTGAAGGATAGAATTCCAAACAAATAAAAATAAATAAATAAATAAAATAAATAAAAATAAGGTGAAGGATAGAATTCGAAACTAATGAGCGCTCATTAGTGCGATGCACAACAAAAATCGAAATTAAAAGATATATTTAAATAAATAAATATAAATATGAAATAAAATCAACATATTTATAAAATCGAAAAAGATAATGCATTTACGCGTGACTAATATGATAATGAAAAGTATTAATTAACAATGAAAACCATTTATTTATTTATTTAAATAGAACACACTAATCTTTTGTCTGTTGGCAACTTTACCTTTTTCGGTCCCATAATTGATCTTGTTCTTGAAAATACTATACATAAATGACTGCTTTTTTGCTTTTGATAAGAATGATATCATTTTCACAAATAAAATACTATATACAAACTACATTTGCAAGAAAAATAATTGGTTGCACTGCTTCACTTTGCTTGTTCTTGTTTTTAGCCTTTAGGTGAGTTGGATGTTGCAATATGATAATGGAAAATTAGTCAACAATAATCTTCCTTTACTTCACATAATGTAGAAATTTCACTCCTTTAATGGATTTGTTAGGATTCGGCACTACACTATGTCTGTTCTCCTTTCAGAATTGATCGTGTTCTTGGAAATTAGAATCTAATCTACTTTTATTTTTCTTCTACATCTAGAAAAATGAAAAATCAATCAAGCAAAGCCACTTTTTTGGATACCATATTCAAAATTATCTGTTTTCCTCATTCTTTTTTTCTTTGATACATGGTGTCATTTTCACAAAAAAGTACTCGATGAATCATGAATCATGATCATCAATCCTTCATTTCATTTGCCCAAAAATAAAGCAAAATAAACCAAAAATTGTACCTCAGAGATGGCCTATGCTGCTCTTGTCTCCCTCACAAACACCATAGACCGATTCCTTAACAGCAGCAATCTATATGCCATCTATGTTGAAGAAAAACAACAAATTACATCTCTCCTTGATATTATATGTTACTCCCTTTCAAGATTTCCTCGATAAATTTCCAGACAAGTTCAAGAGTTTGGAAGGGTGAATGAGGGAAAGTGGCAAATGAAGCAAAAGATATCTTAGAATATCTTGTGTTGGAAAAAGATATGATTTATGTTGCTAAAAATAAAAAAGAAAATGAAAAATAAGCAAAATATATTTATAAGGGAAAATCGTGTGTTAAATATTGTGACGTCGGATGAAGTTGCCAGGCAGCGTGGGAAAGAAATCTATGTATTTTCTTTTTTTTCTTTGGATTAAGGACGAGAGAATTGAGGATTGAACTCCAGTTTGCCAAGCTCTGCAGTTCTTGGCTGACTTTGAATGGCATAACTAGAACCTGAAAGGATGGGTCCCCTTGTTCCTCTACTATCTTATTCAAAGACAACCATTGATTCACTGCAAATCCACAATTTAATTGAATTTTTAATTGTTCCGATTTTTCACACGGCTAACAATTTTCGGCTATCGTGGCTAGTTAAAGTGACAAATTAATACCATCATGACAAGCTGAAGTAGCGTAGAAATCCAAGTACCTCGTCTATCACATCAATTGTTTAAACCATGTAGGCATTTAAGGCATCCACCTCAACATTAATTTGGTTGCAATTGATAATCGTGTGAAAAATCAGAACAATTGAAAGTTCATGTGTTTGGAGGCAGATTTTTTAGTTTATGTGCAAAACTAGAATTGGTTGAAAGTTTGTGTATTTAAGCGCAACTAACCCATTGGACTTTGCAGTTGCTTAAATTTTAATAAATTGCACAATTTTCATCAAATTTGCCTCTTCAATTGAATAACATAGTTTATTGAGATAATTGAATAACATAGGTCTAGCAGATTTTTGTTTTCTCATATGAGTACTACTTTTGTTCAATCTCTCAGGTTTATAAAGAAACAATATTATCTGTGGATAGATTAATCTCTTGAGCATTTGGGATGGCCAACCTGTTATTTTCTGAATCGAGGTTATTTAATTTGGAAAAGAAACGCCGCAGTGCCGGTGGCAAAAAGATGCTGAAAGGAGAACTACTTTGCTTTTCTTGGAAAATGAATGAATAATGATATAGGCATTTCGACTGAATTATTTCAACTTAATTAAATGAAAAAGTTGATGCCATATTTGGATTCTAGCGAAAAAAGACAACGCATATCTGGAATGCATTTGTAAGTGACAAATATGATAATGAAAAGTATTAACAATGAAAGCCACACATTAATCTTGTTTATTTAGTTATTTATTTAAATAAAGAACACACTAATCTTTTGTCTGTTGGTAACTTTACTTTTTTCGGTCCCATAATTGATCGTGTTCTTGAAAATACAATACGCAAAATAATTACTGCTTTTGTTTCTTTTGATAAGGATATCATTTTCACAAATAAAATCGACCGCATAATTCATAACCTTTCATTTTCATCTCAAATTTATATGTTGATCGATTTTTATCTATGTGTACTTGGAAATTCACATGGAGGTGGCCGAAAATGATAAGGTGGCCGCTGGAAATGACACGTGTCAATTTTCGACGTCCATGTAGATAAAAACCGAACACTGGACAAATTTGAGACAAAAATGAAAGGTTATGGCCGGTTTTCGAAAATTGGTGCAAAAAAATTGCAAAAAATTAGTAACGCTTCATCTCCATCAAGATTTCAGTTTATTCATATTGTTGAAAAACATTTTAAGATGATTTTGTCCTTTTTTTAATTCACAAATACAATTTCCATAACAGTGGGGCACACATTCGTTTGTGCATCCTTTATCACTAGTTTCTGATCCTGATTGGAAGTAGCATTCGCATGACACAATATCTGTCAACACCACTTTACCAGTACAATTTTGCAAGGCACACTCTGCATCGCTCCGACACGCAGGTCCTTCAACAATAGTTCATAATAATAAAAAATTAGTATATAAATAGTTAAATAGAACATCAATTTTTTTTTATTAAAATTACCATATTCGCTGGACATATATCTTTGCTCATCGAGACAAATGCAAACGCCATCCAAGCATAATGGAGGACCTTTATTGCATCTAATTTTACAGTCCTCATGTAACACACATTTTGCTAATGACATTTTTACTGCATTTATCCGAAGAAGAAAAACAATAATACAAAACTTAAAACAACAAGTTGAAGAATATATTTTCAAGATTGAAGTCTATTTCATAGAATATATATATACATATATAGGGTTAGGATCAATGGGGAATAACTCTATGAGAATCACATCTTTTCATGAGAACGGAGAACCATGAACAAACACATAAGAGTAATTGGTAAATTAGCCAATACTTTTAGTTGAAATAAATACATGACTTCATGCTTTCAAGTCGTTTAGAATTATAAAATAGAAAACAAATGATACAAAATTTATCTTTAAAGCCTAAAATGTTATTTGAATAATCTATAAAAACAATTATATTTAAAAGTCTAATAAAATTTTTTACTTGAATAAAAAGCAAGCTTAGAACACACTAGAGGAAGAGATGCTGACCATCAACTATCATTAATTAACAAAAAGATGATCGTAAAAATCGACTTTTGAGAAGCCATGTTAAATATTTTGATGATGAATGAATGCTTACACTGAAATTGTATATTGAATAGTATTTTCTACATATTTATATAGTGTTTCAAATACGAAATCCTAATATTCCATTAATTATTATAGTTAAATTTACATTCTATAATCTTCATATTGGCATATAGAATGATTTAATCAAGTATGGTGAATAAAGATCTTGTCTAAAACATTACTGATTTCCAAGATACATTTGATTCATTATATTTATAAACGTTTTGATCTTTATTTATGTTGTACAAAAACGCTTCAAATTTATTGAACAAGAAAAAAACATAGTTTTTGCACGAACTTATACGGAAATGAAAATTTATGGACATATTCCAAATAATGAATACTACAATATATTTCCCTTTGCTTCTTTTATTTGACATCTTACCTGAATGGTTAGTTTATGCATCTTGATTTTTTTTTATTTTTATTTTCCAGTGAAGCATATGTTTCCATGTCGAATCGAATAAGATCCAGTGTCCCAACAAAATGTATAATATGATTTTAACCTTGAGACCTAGCGGAGATAGGTGGATCCTAGGGAGCTATTCGGATCCTAGGGAGCTATTCTTATGAACATTTGAGAGTTCGTATATTTTCTTGAGACCTAATGGAGATAGAGAATTTATTAATCTATTGTCATATACTGCTCTAACGAGAATGTGTATTATATTTGTGATTTCTCATCGTAACTGGATTAAATTGGTAATTAGGATTAAATGGTTGATTAAATGGATTGTATAAGTTCGTGCAAGAACTAGTTTTTTTCTTGTTCAATAAATTTGAAGCGTTTTATATATACAACATAAATAAAGAAAACGTTTATAAATAGAATGAATCAAATGTATCTTGGAAATCAGTATTGTTTAATCAATCAATCAGGTTGTAATGTAAGAGAGGTTGATACGAAACTCAAAATCTAAACAAGAAAGTAGATTAAAAAAAAACAATGGTAACCTTAGCAATTGTCTTCCACAATCACAAACGTAAAGTATCACCAATTAATAGCAAATAAATTTATTTCTAATGAAGCCAACCAAGATTTGGAAGAGCTAATTTGTGCGTTCGAGTCTCTTGATGTTCTGGATTTGCATACCAGGATTGAGTCCCTTGGGGCAAGCTTTAGCACAATTCAAGATTGTATAGGCATCGATACATCTTCAATTAATCATTGATAGCATATAGGTCCTCAATCCATAAATTCAAAACTAAATAGAATTCTAATGCAATAAGAAATATATTCCTACCATATTTATAATTTGATGTAAATTAAATACGTTTTAGTTTGGGTTATTATAATGTCTATGTTTTAGTTTGAATTATTATAAAGTATTCCTAAAAAGATTGATTACATAAATATAATGTTAATCAATAATTTGCGAATTTTCGTGTCACGTTTTATTTGTAGAAGAGTCCAAACTTTATATGCTTCGTAAATGACACGTTTTATTTGTAAGTTAATATATTAAAATATTTTGTATTTCATTGGATCCTTATTTGATGGATCTAATAAGTCCGATAATATAAAATATTCTTTATACATATATATTTGGGTGAAAAATAAATTATATCAAATAGATTTATTTTATAACTATATAATATAAAATATGTAAAGGGGTAAAATAGACAATCCACAAGTTGTCCCATAAAATGCTTAGACTCTTTTTCTATTAGTATAGATATAGATATACGTAAAATTTGAATAGTTTGTATTTCGAAACTTCTCTTTATAAATATAAGGATGGAGTCATAAAGTCATCATTTTCAGATTCCAAAAAAATTGGTGAAAATGCACACACTTGGCCTAAGCATCTTCCTCTCTTTTGAAAATTGAATTTCCTAGTTGGTATTTCAGCGGTTTTGTTAGATGATAACTCCTATATTTTTCTGGTGCTAAAAAAAAACTCCTATATTTTCTTATATTTTCTTCTACTTCTTAACTGTTGTCTGACGTTGACTTGGTTTGAATAGAAGAATAAAAATAATATGGGTTAATTCATTGAAAGAGATACTCCCTCCGTCCACGAAATGAGTACCCATATTTCCATTTTCGTCCGTCCACGAAATGAGTACCCATTTCCCTTTTTGGCAAGTGTACCCCACACAACACTTTAATTAATACACTCAAAAAGGTGGGACCTCTATTCTATTCACACTACACTCAATACATTTCTTAAAACCCGTGCCGTCCACAAATGGGTACTCATTTCGTGGACGGAGGGAGTATATCATTTTTACATGCTGAGGATTGCCGGCCTCATGAGAGAGATTGGTGATTTTTTTTTTTCCTTTTTGTTTTTTCTTGAATATTTAAAGAGCCATATATCATTTTTACAACGCAGCCTAAGGAAAAAAGCCGTTCACAAGAAATTCGTCACATTGTAGACGGCATGGGTAAGGACCTTCATTTTATGGACCATAATATTATAAATGAAAAGTGGTAAATATTTTGTGAACGAATTGAAAAATAAATTGAGAGAAATTTTTCGTAGGCGGATGAAGGGAGTAATTATCCCTTAAATATTTCAACATACAGCTACACTCGCTACCCAACAAACCAATTCAAATGGAGTTATGTTAGAATTAATCAACTCACAACTCACAGGTTTGACAAATTGTTTCTGCACAATCGAGATATATGGCTTATGAAGCTTTTGATACTCTGCTTCAAACCTTAGATCGAATCCTAAAGCATGGCGATGATCGCGTCATCACTCATTCTGTTAAACAAGAAATTTTATCCATCCGCATCCAAGCTGTCGTCTTGCAGTTGAATCTCAAACATTATCCAAACAAAGAAACAATCAGAGATGCAGCAGTTTCAACAAATGAGATTATTGAATATCTCTTCTCTGAAGAAAACCTTTCAGATGGAGTCAGACTTGCGAACAGGCTGAGGAAACTAGCAGAGAGATTGGAGTCAACCGTTGGAGATGTGGTGGACTGCATCAAGGGTAAAGGCTCAGTCGGCAGTGTAACTGATTCTGCCGATGTTAGTTCATCATCAAGATCAGCAATCACAAGCAGCAAAGATGATGGTGTGGTTGGTTTTGAAGAAGATGTGGAAGTGATCAAGAATCGGCTTTTAGAGAGATCATCCAGACTACGGGTCCTCCCAATTGTTGGAACAGGAGGCATTGGTAAGACCACACTTGCTAAAATTGTTTATAATCATGCATCCGTTGTCGAAAATTTTGATATCTGCGCCTGGGTCACAATATCACAACATCATAGTGTAGAACGTATTGTTCTAAATCTTCTAGCTTCCATGAAAGAAATTTCAACACTAAGAGATAGTGACATCCCTATGGAAACCTTAATTTACAAATACCTACTAGGTCGGAGGTATCTTATTGTAATGGACGACATGTGGAGTAAGAAAGCTTGGGATGATGTAAGGATGTTGTTTCCTGACTCCGGTAATGGCAGTTGGATCATAGTAACCACAAGGCTGCATGATGTGGCTGCTTATGTCGACTCTTCTAGTTCCATTCATACTATGAGTGTGTTGGATGCACATCATAGTTGGAATTTGCTAGAGCAGAAGGTGTTTGCCGGTACATACTTTCCTATTGAACTAAAAGATATAGGGAAGAAAATTGTTCAAAATTGTGGAGGACTCCCCCTTTCAATTGTGGTGGTGGCAGGACTTCTATCTAAGGTTCATACTCGATCCTCATGGGAGCAAATTGCTGCAAATGACGGGCAACTTGAATCAATAATTGGTTCGAGTTATACTCATTTACCCAATCACTTGAAGCCATGTCTTTTATATATGTCTGGCTTTCCAGAAGATCAGGAGATTCGTGTTACAGAGCTTGTTCATCTTTGGATGTCCGAAGGTTTCGTAACACTTTCAAATGGATCTAAAAGCTTAGAAGAGGAGGCAGAAGATTGTTTTGAGGATCTTGTCGAGAGAAGTCTAGTTTTGGTCGCCAACAGAAAGTTTGATGGGAAAATAAAGAGTTGCAGCCTTCACGATATTGTGCGGGAATTTTGCATAAGGCAAGGTGCAAATGAGAAGGTAATTCTTCCAGTTATTGATTATTTACCTACTCCTATCCTGCGAAGGCATTTTGTTCCACGTCTCATAAAAGACCATCACAACATAAGTACTACTTCCTATGATCTACTACATCTCAAAGACTCTGTGCATAGCTCACACATACGCACCATTATATGCATCCCCAAGAAAGGGGGTAGGTCTGTGGGCAATGTAGAAAAGTTTAGTTCATTGAGGGTCCTTCACGTTTTACGTAGAAGCGATTATTGGGACTGGGAGCCAGGTCAAGTGTTCGATCTGGTTCATTTAACTTACCTTGCTTCCAACATTCCCAATAATATAGTTCCTTCAGCCATATTAAAGCTTCAGAATCTTCAAATTTTAATTATTTATAGATCTGAGGTTCGTTTGCCTATGGAGATTTGGAGGTTGAAACAATTAAGATATCTTATTGCCTTCTCATTTCAACCCTTACCGAGCCCTGAGTGGGAACAAAATCCCCTCGATAACTTGCAGGAACTTTCGCTGGCAACAGACTTGGTGTGCAGTAAAAGAATGGTGGAAATAATTCCAAACATTAAAAAGTTGGGAATATGTTACTCCAAGGAGAAGTTTGATGCGAATGTAGACTATTGCCTCGACAATCTTAATTTGTTTTGTCAACTTGAGAAATTGAAATTGAAGATGAGTGGAGGTTTTTTATCGAGAAAACTTGCTGAAACTAGAGGTCTAAACTTTCCTCTACAACTGAGAAGGTTAACCTTGAGTGGTGGGAAGCTTCCTTGGGATGATATGACCATCATTGGTTCATTACCTAATCTTCAAGTGCTTAAACTAAGAAACTATGCTTGCAAAGGCAGTTACTGGATGACAATTGAGGGAAATTTTCGTGAGCTGAGATTCTTGCTAATTGACCGATCAGGTTTGGTTGATTGGATAATTGAAGCTAGCCACTTCCCGAGACTCGAGTGCCTAATACTTCGTCGGTGTCGTGTTCTATATAGGATTCCACGTAATATTGGATACATTCCAACACTTCAGCTGATTGAGGTTGAGAAGTGGCACATGCGTAGTCTTTTAAGCTCGGCAGCACTGATAGAAAAAATGCAACGGAATTCTGGAAATGATAGCTTTCAAGTTCGTGTGAAGCATTCCTGATATGATGTTGTTTGAACAATATAGATAAAGTGTCGTCCGCTCCTTTTCAGGTTAGAGATTAATTTAGAAACTGCTGTTTGTAGAAATTATTCAGATTTAGATGATTGGTATTCAATTTGTTGGATGACTTGTCTCTTTTCTTTCTTTGATCACTTGTAGAGTTTTGAATTGCTGATCTAATATTTGAATGCTCAAATTAACAAGGGAGAGTCGAAGGAATAATGATTTAGTCTCTGTTGATGAAGCTCCATGCAAATCTCAATGATATGGAAACAACACAAGGAAGATGAAACTTTCTTGAGGCTGTATTTTCCGGTGACTTTGTTGTGTCGCTAATGCTGAAATTTTACCTTCTTTATTAATGATACTTGGCGGTCTAAACTTACGAGGAGGTTAGCTGTCTTCGCAAGCAAGTTCGATGGTTATGTGATGTAATTTTCCTTTTCAATTCCTTCTTTATTGTTCTTTGTGGGGGTTAATTGCATAAAATGTTACCAAACTATGCTACTTGTATCAAATTTGTTACCAAACTTTAATTTGTTTCAAAACAAATATTAAACTTGTACTCCCTTTGTTCCATGAATCTTGAGTCACTTTTCTTTTTTCCCACGAATCTTGAGTCATTTCCTTATATGGCAAAAAAAAATTCCCTTTATTCACCTTTTTCACTTTTTCACCTACCACACTTTAACACACTAAATACTATTTTTTTAATTTATGTGCCGAAAAGAATTGCCTCAAGATTTGCGGGACTGATGAAGTATTTTATAGTATCATTTAAGTTTTTTAATTCAAGTTTCCAAATAAATTTATTTCATGTGGCAATGAAAATCTACATAGTCATTCAATTCCATTTAAGTCAATTAATTAAAATATTTGCCACATCATTTTTTATATAAAATAGAGTAAATAAAAGAAAACCTAATCTCAACCTACGTAAACTTAAACTCCTACTCCTACTCCTACTGCACACTACAACAGATTAGCGTTGTGGAAACCGGAGCCATTTTCTTCTTCCAAATATCAGAAGTTTTCTTTTGCTAAATTGTCTTCTCTTCTATGCTTTCGATCACAAGGTTTACTTCTCTCTTTTCTTTCGCTATAATATTTCTTCCTTCATATTAATCCTGCATACTTTAGAGTCTACAATAGCATTGTTTTCATAATTATCAAGTTTGTCTTATTTTTGGCCTTGTTGATTATAGGCTGACATGAAGATGGGTATCATTTATGAGATCATATTTTTATAAGAAAACTTAAAATTTCTTAATACAATACTTGTTGAATTGTTTATTGAGAAGATAATATAGGTGATATGTTCTAATGGTTAACGGATGAATGATTTTTTCCGGCAATAACCCCTTTTATGGGGTTATTATTGTTAGAAAATACTCATAGTTTACCAATTTTCTAATTTATAACATCCAGAAAATACATCAATTTTCAATTTAATCGTAATTATAACATGACTTTATAACCTGGCCAGAAAATACACCAATATTCAACTCTTAAGGTACAAAGAATAGTCAATCAAAGCCACCAACATCCTTCTTTATACAATTCATCCAGCAATCCCTTGTTCCTCCCTTAGTGCGCCAGAATCAGAGAGGAGAATTCATTCATTCTGCCAAACTTGAAGGTAAGCCTACCTTGAATTTCAACCTTCTTCCATAATTTAAGCCTGCCAATATTTAAGAGAAACAACAATGATTCTATTTCAGTTCCAGCTCATTTTATTCAACAACAAACCAACAAAGCATTCAAGGTATTCAAGTTCTTACATGCTTTACATCCTATCAGCCTATCTTCAGTTTAGAAGAGAAATAGAGGAGAGTGGCTAAGGCAGGGCGACGCCGGCATAGATGGTGGCGGTCACGCCGGCCTCGCCGTTAACGAAGGTGGAGCAAGAGATGAGCGTGCGCGTGTGTTTCTGAATAAGAGGCAGAGATTGGGCCAAGTATTTGGGCTCAACACTTTTTTTAGTGGGCCGAATTTATGTGGTTATTTGGGCTGTAGTTATTTATAGTTGGGCTATTTTCATTTTTGGGCCCATTTCCCTTATAATTCAGATGGGCTGAATAATATGGATCCATATTAATGTTTGGGTTGTCATTCTTATTATTTAAGACCGATAGATTAATTGGACTTGGAAGTTTTGATTATGAATTAATTTAGAAAGAAACTTGTTTAATTAGTAAGCGGGTCAAAAGACCCTAAGATGAGTGGATTAATTAAGATTATTAATTTGATCTCATAAGACGAGTTTATTTTATTATTTAATCCTATAATTTGGGTTATTAATAGAAATTATTGGATTATTATTTTGGAATAATAATTCTTGAATAAGAGAGTCATGCATAGGTAAATTACGCATTCTCATTAATTAAGAATTTTACTCGAGCAATGTCTTATTTTATACTCTCGCAATTAAGGTCAAGCGCGAGAGTGAAAGCTACTCAAGGAATCACAACACTTTAACAAGCTTTGCTATCAGGTGGGCTTTTCTAACGCATAAAATAAAATGCTAATGAAGAACTATGAAAGTTTTTATGCTTCAAATGCGAGTTAGATTTTCAAGTGAATAGGCTATGCTATTTACGTTTATTTATGCCTAAATATTTTACGCTTATTTATTTACGCTTGGTTACGCCCAAGTAATCTATGCTTTATGACGCTTAACCGATTACGCCTTGTTACGCTTCATTGTTTACGCAATGATAACGCTTAAATGATTTATGTTATGCTACTTACATTTTGTTACGTTTAAGTGATTTATGCTTTGTTACGCCTATGTGATTTACGCTTTGTTGCGCTTGAATACTTTGCGCATATTATTAATGCCTATGTGATTATGCTAACGAGTTTGAATTCTGAGAAGATAGCTATCCTGTCAGGATTTGTATACACAAAGCGACCGTGAGTCAATGAGAGGGTTGACCAGTCAAATGTTCGTTGAGGAGGCCTCCTTCAACGGTACGATGCTAGCATCTATTGAGGGAGGCCTCCCTCAACAGTACGATATGTCGTATCCATTGAGGGAGGCCTCCCTCACGGCGTGATGCCTTTGTTCGATGAGGAAGCCCTTCCTCACGACACGATGCTTACTTATATAACTATTAATGATGAAACGCATGCACGGTATCTATGATTATGAAAATGCTTAGTAGGCACAGGATTTGAAAGAAGGCTCTCGTGTCTTGCAGATGCTATAGTTTGTCAATAAAATGTTAATTAGCTTAAATTTTAGTTTTTGCCAACTGCCCACTAAATACTTTTGTACTTAGCCCCATTATATATTTAATTGTGCAGGTTGAGCTGTGATGGATGATGAAGAGTTGCTGAGCGGAGCTTTTGTCTAACTTAGAATAAGCTCAAAGAGGATACATGTATGAAATATTTATTGAGTCTATAACTATTCCAAATACTCTTCAAGAAATATTTAACGTTTACTTGGGTTCATCGAGTATCCTTTTTAATTATATGCGTCGATTCATTAATGTCTTTATTTTCATTTCAGTAATTAATGTTAGTTACCCATGTCAATTATCGAGTAATAAACAAGTCAAACACGCCCCCTTTCTAACCCCACTCCTTAATTCTCTTTCCTAGTCACGATTTCCCAAATTAGTTATCTTTAGGTAAGTCCGGTCGTGACAAAACACTTGTCACGACCGGCCTTAATTAAGGATAATTAATCCGGGAAAACCATGACTGGGGAAGGGAAATTAAGAAGCGGGTTTAGAAAGGGGCGCATAAAAGAATACTCAAAGGACTTGAATACGCGTGAAATATTCCTTAAAAAGGAAAAAGGCATAGGTCGCATAAAAAGGGTACTCAAAGAACTTGTATACGCGTTATATTCCTTAAAAGGAAAAAGGCATCATTAGGGGCTTGGCTAAAACATTATCAGAGTTTGCAACGGAAGGCGTAACTGAAATAATCAGTGTTTACAGCGGAAAGCATAACTGTGATACATGTATGAAGACATGTATCCTTTCTGAGCCTACTTTAAGTTCGACAAAAACTCCCACTCAGCAACACTTCATCGCCCATCACAGCTCAACCTGCACAATCATAAACATCGAAGGGCTAAGTACAAAAGTACTTAGTGGGCAGTGCCAAGCATATAACATAACATCATTAACAATTTCACAATATCGCATAAGAGGCATGAGTTTCTTTCAAATCCTTTGCTCATTAAACATTTCCATATTCATAAACAGGATGAGCGCATTCTTCATCATTAACAATCATCAACACGCATCGTGTCGTGGAGAAGGCCTTCCCCAACGAACACGGGCATCGCACCGTGAAGGGGAGCCTCCCTCAGCGGTCACGGCATCGTACTATTGAGGGAGGCCTCCCCCAATAGACGCTGTAACACTGGCATACTGGCATACTGGCATCGCGCCGCGAGAGAGGCCTCTCTCAGCGGACACGGGCATCGCGCCGTGAGGAAGGCCCTCCTCAACGGACACGGCATCGTACTGTTGAGGGAGGCCTCCCCCAACAGACGCAAGCATCAAACATAAGCATAAACTTATCAGCGTAAAGCATTCAAGCGTAAATAAGTGTAATCAAGCGTAAATTACATAGGGCGTAAATAGTATAAACAGCATAGCGTAAATCATTTAACGTGCAGCATAATAAAGCTTAACTCATTTAAGCGTAATAAAGCATACCATACTTGAAGATCCAATTTGCATTTTAAAGCATAACACATGCATAGCATTTTATTTACGCGTAAGGAATTGCCCACCTCAATTGTTCTTAAAGCTGGCGTGGAGTCGTTTCTTCTTCGGCTTCACTTTCTGTCGCCCGGACCTTCATTGATGAAGAGTCGATAAGTTCGTGAAGTAATTGTCATAAGACAAAGTCTAATTCTACGTGCCTAGGGTATCTTTTAGTGTTTTAGGGTTCTAGCATCCATAATTCGTTACATCATTACTAGCGTAACCTCAAATAATTAATAGGCTCAAAAGAGAGTAGCCAATTAATTAAATAAACCAGTGGCTTTAAAGAAATAAATGATAATAGTTCGCTTTAAAGTCCGAAGTCCAAAAACATCATTAAAACATGCTCTATTTTTACACTGACTCAACTTCAAAATTTAATCTGTTCTGACTCCGACATCTCCTGGACTCGAGACTCATACCGAAAGAAAGATCTTCGAATCTAGTTTCATATAAAAAAACGTAGAGTCGAAAACTCCAAGTGGTTTGAGAGATATGACGTTTTTACCACGATCTACCATGTTCGGCAGTTTTGAACAATCGAAAACTTGGATTTTTGAAAAATAGTAAACGTTGTCAAACTGGGCTCAACTTTGGTGGATATCTAGCTAACACAATAAGGTTAATACCATAAAAATTTGGAAAGCTAGATCACACAGGAAGCTACTGAAATAAATGACTCTTTCATCTGTTCTCTGAAATTCTCGGTAGTTATGTGCAGTTTAGGTTTTGCATTTTAAAGAAGTATCAAACGAAGTTGGAATGGCTTGAAATTTTACCAGGGTACTCAAGACTCATGTAGGGACTTGCTATAAAGTTTTCAAAGCTATTAGACATCGACAAACCGTCGATCACAGTAGGTCAGTAGGCCTACGAAATTCATATTTATAAGTCCTTAAAAAAATAATTTATATAAATCCAGAAATAAGAGTTTAATCCCAAAAATATTCATTAAAAGTCCATCATAATTTAAATAAAGAACGGACCTCATTTAAAATAAATATTCCCAAACTTGTTACGCACATATACTAAATCTTTCATGAAACATCCTTTAAAATAAACTTTGATACATAGAAAATAATTCAACAACTTGAGCTCTTAAGAGGTTGTTTTGCAACAGACACCAAATCTGCCTCGGATCTCCAAATGAGGCTCCAAAAGACATTCTGGAAACTAGACATTTCAAGGATCATTCTCCAATTTGAATCGAATGAAAAACAATTCAAACGAGCAAGATATGCCCTCTCAAAGATGGGTATTTAACTAGCAAAAATCTGAAAATTTCAGATTTCCAGATTACAACCAAGTCAGTGGGCTTTCTTTAAAAATTCATATCTCCCTTTACAAAACTCCACTGGGAACCCCAAGGGTCAATCTGGAAACTAGGGAGAGATCATAACACTCTCCAGTTGGATTTACTCTAAGAACATTCATGGTTTAGAAGATATGACTATCTAAAGTTCAGTGCACAAAAAGAGTTCAAGTTTGGCAGATTCAGAACATAAATCGGAAAAACCACTTTAGGCTTCACCAAAAATTCTAAAACTGAACAAGTAAGTTCCCAACATGTCAGTGAATATTCAGTAGAAAGATAGGCTTGAGAATCAAAGATTTAAGTCGGTATTTGCCACCTCAAAGTCGTAGGTTTGTAAAATCTACTGGATGGTACAAGGAATAAGAACTAGATTTCAAGAATTTATACCGGTTGTTTCCCTTATTCAAAAATGGTGAGGCCGATGTCAAAAGAAAGATACGGGAGTCTAGAGTGACATATTCAAGTTTCAAAGGTTTTCACCGATTGAAACTTTACTTATGGCCTCCCAAAGATTGTTTACCAAAAATGTATTCCAGATGGGCAGTGATGTTTACAAATTCATAAATAAATCATAAGAGCTTCAAACCTTCTGAAATTTTGCCAAAGTATAGAAAACATATGAAAGATGATACACAATTAATTTGGGAATTTTTGGGAACCTTTTGGATGGCTGGAATCGCCTTGCAAAACACTGTCGGAGCAGTGTGCTTATGGCAGATTCGCTGCCTTACCTCATGCACGGTTTTTCACCCAATAAACTCTACCAAAATAATCATCCAAAATCATAAAACATATCCTCACATAATTTAGCACACATATGTGTAAAAATCCATGGCCATAAAGCATTTTCAGTTGAGAAAAAGCAAAGAAAACTCACCCTCGAAGCACAACCTTCACTCTAACTTTACGCCCTAGTTTTTCCACGCTCTCCCTTGCTTTGCTACTTCTCTTGGGGCATCAAGGGCTTCTATGGAGTGTGATAATGGTGGGAGAATAGTTGTGAGAGTGGAGGAAAGGAGGAGGGACGAAAATGGAGGGAATATGGAGGGGAAGTGAGGCTTTTACTCTTCTTAGTGGGGCTAAAGGTTGTGTGAGGATATGTTTCAGCCAAATGACTTAAGTGGAGGGAGTAGGTGGGTGTGGGAGTGTAGTGGTGGAGTGGAGTTGGTGGAGTGGAGTTGGTGATTGAAGAGCTTTTGCTTTTGCTAATTGATTTGGTTGTCTTCTTGATTGATTATGCTATGTATGAAAGAGGCTTATGATGTTACTCATGTGGTCAACGTATATACATGCTTCATGCTTGAGGTCTAAATTATGCTATGGTATGTTGATAGTGTAGGAGACATTAGGGAGTGGAAAGAATAATGATGATGGTAAAGTAAATAGAATTGAGGTTACTAATAAAAAAAATCATCTAGCTTGATTAATATTAATTAATCAAGTATTTGTAAAACTAATATTGGGTTCTACTAAATAACGACGCTTCGTTATAACTCTCTACGAATTAAATATCTAATTTAACTCGTTCTTATGATTCGGAATTAGATCACGACTTCCAAGTAAATAATAGAAATAATATTTCTATTAATAACTTGACTTTGCTAAGTCAGTTATTAAACTGGATAATAAATTATTGAATGGCTCAATAATCCTCGTCGCGTTTTTCTCATACGTTATAAAAGTATAAAGCTAAAATAATAACTCCGTTTCTGATAAAAAAAAAAATCAGGACCATAAACTGGATTCATTTATAAAAATTGCATTTACTAGTTTTACTCATAATTAAAAGAGCGGGCTACTACATACTACCCTTCTTAACAAAAATTTCGTCCCGAAATTTGCATATCTCTGCTAAAACAGTTCGGGGTATTTTTCCTTCATCTTGTCTTCAAGTTCCCGCGTAGCTTCTCTTGTCTGCGGTGTCTCCATAAGATTTTCACTGATGTGATTGAGACTGATTTCGCAAGTGTCCACGTATTGCTGGCAAGGGGGTGCAGGTGTTCCCAATTACTGAACCTCGTTGTTTGTTGGGGCATTGCGTGGAGTAGTGACCTTTTTGGCCACAATTGTAACAACCGTTAGTTCCAGCTCGACAGATACCCCTATGCATCTTACCACAATTTGGGCAAGGTGAAATTCCTCTCTGACTTTGGCTACCCCCAGTTGACTCGAGGTTAGTTCGTGCCTCGTACCTTGGTTGAATAAATTGTTCGGCCCGTTCCTTTTCTTGCCACACTTTCTTACTAGTCTGATTGATATTGTCTTCGTTGTTGTCCCACTTGCGCTTCCCTTTGAGAGTATGTGAGGCTACTGGTGGATCATTTGGCGTTGAGATCAATGGTGGGGCAGACTTGTCTGACGGCATTGCAGCTTCAATGTCAAGTGCCCTGTTCAGAGACTCCGTGTATGAGAGTCCTCCGTGGCTTGCTAGAGCCATCTTAATTTCGTACCGTAGACCGGCACAAAATTTTTCTGCCATCTTCTCATCTGTGTCCACTTGTTGTGGAGCAAACCTCGACAGGTTGCAGAATTCCTTGTCGTATTCAACCACAGATTTCTTTCCTTGCTTTAACTCGTAGAACTCAGCTTCTTTCTTCTTCCTATAGCTTTTCGGGATATATTTATCATATAATCCCGTCTTAAAATCTTCCCAAGTATAGATTGCCCATTGTTCCGGTGTCAGAATTTTTCGACGTGCTTCCCACCAGAAGTCAGCTGATCCTGTTAGTTGGAAAGAGACGCAAGATAGGCGCTCCTCATCAGTACAACGTAGAAAGTTGAAAATGCGTTCCATTGCACGCACCCAAATCTCAGCTTCAGCCGGTTCACTCGTTCCGTCAAACGTAGGTGGATTTTGCCTTAAAAAGAGTTCTTCGACTCTCCTAGTCGGAGGCGGAGGGGATGGGTTATGTCCTCGAGCATCTTGTGGTTCTTCGGGTACAGCGTTACGGTTTCTGCGATTGTTATTGTTTTTCGCAGGGCGTCCTCTCTTAGGCGGCATTCTGATAGTAAAGATTTGTCAATTAGTACACTCTAGCATAATCTAATACAAGCCTCAAAAGAATTCTTGTAAAGGTCAACTTATTATAACTTGTAAACAAGTCATAACTCCAATGACAGCAGCATCTCAAATCCATAAGTCATATCAATTCTCAAGCATATAATATCACATCAACTAAACTGGATACTTAAGCATAAGTCATGGAGATTTATAGTGGCTATAATATCATCAGCTTAAGAAAATTTTTTTTTCTATACGTATCACTTATCTTGCTTCCTTCACTATAGCCACCAAAAGATACAATCTAATTTTTTTTCTATGTTTGCTTCTATGTTCTGTCGTAGTGGTGATCTCATATCTTAATAGCTCTATGTTCATAGGGATTCATTCCATAGGCATACTTAATCGCGCTTGCGTAAATCATTTCATTCAATAACAACATAACATAGTTATTAACAGTTACTCACTTTGCTATTACGAAAATTTTCACTTTTTGTAAACATTAACTCAAAACTTGGAAGAGCATACCATTCTGCTTCGTTGAGTGTGATACGATGAAGTGCTGAGCTTTGTCGATTGAACTCTAGACACTTTAGTGATCCATTCTAAGTTTGGCTTAAATAAACTCTTAGGCTCAGAGCAAACGATCTGCTCTGATACCACTCTGTCACGACCGGCCTTAATTAAGGATAATTAATCCGGGAAAACCATGACTGGGGAAGGGAAATTAAGAAGCGGGTTTAGAAAGGGGCGCATAAAAGAATACTCAAAGGACTTGAATACGCGTGAAATATTCCTTAAAAAGGAAAAAGGCATAGGTCGCATAAAAAGGGTACTCAAAGAACTTGTATACGCGTTATATTCCTTAAAAGGAAAAAGGCATCATTAGGGGCTTGGCTAAAACATTATCAGAGTTTGCAACGGAAGGCGTAACTGAAATAATCAGTGTTTACAGCGGAAAGCATAACTGTGATACATGTATGAAGACATGTATCCTTTCTGAGCCTACTTTAAGTTCGACAAAAACTCCACTCAGCAACACTTCATCGCCCATCACAGCTCAACCTGCACAATCATAAACATCGAAGGGCTAAGTACAAAAGTACTTAGTGGGCAGTGCCAAGCATATAACATAACATCATTAACAATTTCACAATATCGCATAAGAGGCATGAGTTTCTTTCAAATCCTTTGCTCATTAAACATTTCCATATTCATAAACAGGATGAGCGCATTCTTCATCATTAACAATCATCAACACGCATCGTGTCGTGGAGAAGGCCTTCCCCAACGAACACGGGCATCGCACCGTGAAGGGGAGCCTCCCTCAGCGGTCACGGCATCGTACTATTGAGGGAGGCCTCCCCCAATAGACGCTGTAACACTGGCATACTGGCATACTGGCATCGCGCCGCGAGAGAGGCCTCTCTCAGCGGACACGGGCATCGCGCCGTGAGGAAGGCCCTCCTCAACGGACACGGCATCGTACTGTTGAGGGAGGCCTCCCCCAACAGACGCAAGCATCAAACATAAGCATAAACTTATCAGCGTAAAGCATTCAAGCGTAAATAAGTGTAATCAAGCGTAAATTACATAGGGCGTAAATAGTATAAACAGCATAGCGTAAATCATTTAACGTGCAGCATAATAAAGCTTAACTCATTTAAGCGTAATAAAGCATACCATACTTGAAGATCCAATTTGCATTTTAAAGCATAACACATGCATAGCATTTTATTTACGCGTAAGGAATTGCCCACCTCAATTGTTCTTAAAGCTGGCGTGGAGTCGTTTCTTCTTCGGCTTCACTTTCTGTCGCCCGGACCTTCATTGATGAAGAGTCGATAAGTTCGTGAAGTAATTGTCATAAGACAAAGTCTAATTCTACGTGCCTAGGGTATCTTTTAGTGTTTTAGGGTTCTAGCATCCATAATTCGTTACATCATTACTAGCGTAACCTCAAATAATTAATAGGCTCAAAAGAGAGTAGCCAATTAATTAAATAAACCAGTGGCTTTAAAGAAATAAATGATAATAGTTCGCTTTAAAGTCCGAAGTCCAAAAACATCATTAAAACATGCTCTATTTTTACACTGACTCAACTTCAAAATTTAATCTGTTCTGACTCCGACATCTCCTGGACTCGAGACTCATACCGAAAGAAAGATCTTCGAATCTAGTTTCATATAAAAAAACGTAGAGTCGAAAACTCCAAGTGGTTTGAGAGATATGACGTTTTTACCACGATCTACCATGTTCGGCAGTTTTGAACAATCGAAAACTTGGATTTTTGAAAAATAGTAAACGTTGTCAAACTGGGCTCAACTTTGGTGGATATCTAGCTAACACAATAAGGTTAATACCATAAAAATTTGGAAAGCTAGATCACACAGGAAGCTACTGAAATAAATGACTCTTTCATCTGTTCTCTGAAATTCTCGGTAGTTATGTGCAGTTTAGGTTTTGCATTTTAAAGAAGTATCAAACGAAGTTGGAATGGCTTGAAATTTTACCAGGGTACTCAAGACTCATGTAGGGACTTGCTATAAAGTTTTCAAAGCTATTAGACATCGACAAACCGTCGATCACAGTAGGTCAGTAGGCCTACGAAATTCATATTTATAAGTCCTTAAAAAAATAATTTATATAAATCCAGAAATAAGAGTTTAATCCCAAAAATATTCATTAAAAGTCCATCATAATTTAAATAAAGAACGGACCTCATTTAAAATAAATATTCCCAAACTTGTTACGCACATATACTAAATCTTTCATGAAACATCCTTTAAAATAAACTTTGATACATAGAAAATAATTCAACAACTTGAGCTCTTAAGAGGTTGTTTTGCAACAGACACCAAATCTGCCTCGGATCTCCAAATGAGGCTCCAAAAGACATTCTGGAAACTAGACATTTCAAGGATCATTCTCCAATTTGAATCGAATGAAAAACAATTCAAACGAGCAAGATATGCCCTCTCAAAGATGGGTATTTAACTAGCAAAAATCTGAAAATTTCAGATTTCCAGATTACAACCAAGTCAGTGGGCTTTCTTTAAAAATTCATATCTCCCTTTACAAAACTCCACTGGGAACCCCAAGGGTCAATCTGGAAACTAGGGAGAGATCATAACACTCTCCAGTTGGATTTACTCTAAGAACATTCATGGTTTAGAAGATATGACTATCTAAAGTTCAGTGCACAAAAAGAGTTCAAGTTTGGCAGATTCAGAACATAAATCGGAAAAACCACTTTAGGCTTCACCAAAAATTCTAAAACTGAACAAGTAAGTTCCCAACATGTCAGTGAATATTCAGTAGAAAGATAGGCTTGAGAATCAAAGATTTAAGTCGGTATTTGCCACCTCAAAGTCGTAGGTTTGTAAAATCTACTGGATGGTACAAGGAATAAGAACTAGATTTCAAGAATTTATACCGGTTGTTTCCCTTATTCAAAAATGGTGAGGCCGATGTCAAAAGAAAGATACGGGAGTCTAGAGTGACATATTCAAGTTTCAAAGGTTTTCACCGATTGAAACTTTACTTATGGCCTCCCAAAGATTGTTTACCAAAAATGTATTCCAGATGGGCAGTGATGTTTACAAATTCATAAATAAATCATAAGAGCTTCAAACCTTCTGAAATTTTGCCAAAGTATAGAAAACATATGAAAGATGATACACAATTAATTTGGGAATTTTTGGGAACCTTTTGGATGGCTGGAATCGCCTTGCAAAACACTGTCGGAGCAGTGTGCTTATGGCAGATTCGCTGCCTTACCTCATGCACGGTTTTTCACCCAATAAACTCTACCAAAATAATCATCCAAAATCATAAAACATATCCTCACATAATTTAGCACACATATGTGTAAAAATCCATGGCCATAAAGCATTTTCAGTTGAGAAAAAGCAAAGAAAACTCACCCTCGAAGCACAACCTTCACTCTAACTTTACGCCCTAGTTTTTCCACGCTCTCCCTTGCTTTGCTACTTCTCTTGGGGCATCAAGGGCTTCTATGGAGTGTGATAATGGTGGGAGAATAGTTGTGAGAGTGGAGGAAAGGAGGAGGGACGAAAATGGAGGGAATATGGAGGGGAAGTGAGGCTTTTACTCTTCTTAGTGGGGCTAAAGGTTGTGTGAGGATATGTTTCAGCCAAATGACTTAAGTGGAGGGAGTAGGTGGGTGTGGGAGTGTAGTGGTGGAGTGGAGTTGGTGGAGTGGAGTTGGTGATTGAAGAGCTTTTGCTTTTGCTAATTGATTTGGTTGTCTTCTTGATTGATTATGCTATGTATGAAAGAGGCTTATGATGTTACTCATGTGGTCAACGTATATACATGCTTCATGCTTGAGGTCTAAATTATGCTATGGTATGTTGATAGTGTAGGAGACATTAGGGAGTGGAAAGAATAATGATGATGGTAAAGTAAATAGAATTGAGGTTACTAATAAAAAAAATCATCTAGCTTGATTAATATTAATTAATCAAGTATTTGTAAAACTAATATTGGGTTCTACTAAATAACGACGCTTCGTTATAACTCTCTACGAATTAAATATCTAATTTAACTCGTTCTTATGATTCGGAATTAGATCACGACTTCCAAGTAAATAATAGAAATAATATTTCTATTAATAACTTGACTTTGCTAAGTCAGTTATTAAACTGGATAATAAATTATTGAATGGCTCAATAATCCTCGTCGCGTTTTTCTCATACGTTATAAAAGTATAAAGCTAAAATAATAACTCCGTTTCTGATAAAAAAAAAAATCAGGACCATAAACTGGATTCATTTATAAAAATTGCATTTACTAGTTTTACTCATAATTAAAAGAGCGGGCTACTACAACACTTCTTAACATATAAAAGTTTAGCTATTTATCTCTCCACTAGGACCACTACACACAAATTCAACATTTTCTTATATCCTCCAAATTAAATCCTATCATATAGTTATTTATTTCCAACAGTGGAGTTAGACTTTTAATTTAGGGAGATCCAATTTTTTTCAATAAAAATTAAAAATTAAATTAAAAATAAATAATACTCGCTGCGTCCCAACGAAAGCGGTGTGCTTCTTTTCGGCACAGAATTTAAGGAAAATAAGATTGTAGTGTAAAAATGTGTAAAGGCGTGTGGTGCCACATTGTTTGTAGTGTAAAATTATTACCAAAAAAGAAAATGCACCACTTTCGTTGGGACGGCTCAAAAAGAAATACGCACCGCTTGACGGAAGGAGTAATTATTAAAATAATTATAATATTATTTAAATTACATAAAAATTAAAACAAAATACTCTCTTATTTTTTATATTTTGAAACCTCTGCATCGTAACATTTATAAAGTACATCATTTTCGATGTAAGGTGCTAAACAATCATTCAAAAGATTGTCTCTCATACGATTGTGAATAACACTTTTGATCGATGATCATATAGCTGAAAAACTTCTTTCAACTGTAACTGTGACAACTGATAAAGTCAATGACAACTTAACTAACAAATACACCAATGAGAAAATATCATGTTTTCTTGCAAGACGAAGTAACTTTTTTATATCATTTCAAAAAATAAAACTCTAGGATCCAAACACGACATACATAAAATTAATTATGTTTTGACTTCATTAAAATGTTGATTTGATTCTAAAGCTTGAATGTCAAACACAATGTAAAATAACTCAATTTGATATATACTCACTCCGTCCCATTAGTAGTGTCCCACTTTCCTTTTTGGGTTGTCCCATTAGTAGTGTCTCATTCTCTTTATGGCAATATTATCTCTCTCTATACCTAATATTTAAATAATTTTCACTAACCCACTTTATCTACTTTCTACACACTCCTTAATCTCCGTGCCCAAAAGAAATGAGACACTACTAATGGGATGGAGGGAGTAATAGTTAAGATTTTTCATTTTCTCCGCTCTACTTTTTTTTTTTTTTTTGATCGGGCAAAGTCATGTTAGATGTTAGTAATTAGTTTCTCATCCCACTCCAAGAACCACCTTATCTCTCCATTCACCAAAATCCACCTTATATCTCCAATCTCCAATTCGCTCCCAGGAGGGATCGAACCCGGGTCACTTCACTTAAGTGAGGACCCGGTGGCCAGTGGGCTAAGCCCCCTGGTTAATTTTTTTCTCCGCTCTACTGTCTTCCTCATCCTCAAGGAGCATATTCATCTTTCAAAAATAACATTTTTATCCCACTCTATTAACATCATCTCCATATATAGGTGATTCTAGCATGCATGTAAACCGCCGAGCAAAGGTACCGGATAATTATTTATTGCATTCTTAAATTGATATTTTATGTGTAACCCTATTTTTCACCTTGAATGGGTCCTCAAACGAAAATCTGATGTCGGTATATGTTTTGAAGGTCTAAAGTTTAAACGTGAATGTCTCTAAATATAGATTGTTTATTTGAACTGTACGGAATCACACCATCTCGATGGGGACCAGTGTTAGTAAATGATTCATAGCCACTTGATGCACACTATAATTAATCATATATACACATTTAAAAATATCATATCGACGGCTGCATAGTAGAAATATCGGACCGAAAAATCTCAAAACAGATCGCCAGCGATTTCTATACGCTTAATTAAAGTCAGAGAAATACAAGAGAGATGAGAGTTTTCAGTGACCATGAGGGCTGGATTCGGGTGGCAGCGTCAAGAAGAACACGACCTTTCTCTAACGTGATGGTGGCTGAGATTATGGTTGTCTTTTATGAAATCACACTAAACACTAGCATCATCAATTGGAACCCATTGAGATTTACACCGACTCCATGTTAGTGGCGCAGCAAGGGTGATGGTCAACACGGAAGATAATACTCATTTCGTCCCATTATAAATGGCTTAAAATTTTTCAACGCGAAATTGGTAAAAAATGATAGTGCCTACACTTTTTTAAGAGTTAAATTTTTTTATTTATGAAATACATGCCACTTTTAGTGGAACATAGGGAGTAGTAAGTTCCTCCTTGATGATGTGTGTGTGATTCTTCAAGTTGTGAGAGAGAATTTTTCCTTTATGTATTTCACATGTATCAATCAGCTAATAGAGTTGTTCATATAGTAGCACAATTTGTTAGAAACCTTTTACTGCCAATTTGTCGGACCGGTGACTTTTCTGTTTGGCTCAAGGAAATTGTAACAGAGGATTTGGCTTATTAATAAATTAATTTCCGTTTCAAAAAAAACATAAAATGAAATTGAAACACTCGTCTTAAAGAAGAAAAAAATAAATCAATAGACCAACAATGCTTTCAAATGCCGCCTCGGCAGCAAGAATTAAAAATGAAAAACAATGTACAATTTGGATAAGGAAAAAAAAAACAGTAAGCAAATTTATTCTAAACAAATAAGACTTGAAATTTTTCAAAGCAGATTTTGCTTGGGTCGTAACTTTATTTCATTGGACGTGAGCGATTTGGAAGATTTTTAGGACCACAAACGTTACATTCAAAAGATAACCAAAATTCAACAAAATTCTCTACACGCTTAAAGTCAGAAAATTAAAATCGCCAATTCTCCTGTGCGACCGTCGCACAGGTGTGCGACGGGTCGACCCGGCCCAAACCCGCCATCCTGACCCGGAACCCTGACCCGCGTGGGTTTGACCCATACTCCTAATTATTACATCTGTTTATAATAATGGTTACTTTTAATAAACATAATATATACATTTGTTCATATAAATGTATATTGATATGTATAATATTTTATATTGAATGAAGGTAAATATTTATATTAATATAAGTATACATTCGTGCGACCAAATGTATATCTTATGCTTATTAAAAGTAAATACTCCTATTAGGGTTTAGTGTTCAGGCTTAGGGTTTAGTTTTCACCTATTAGGGTTTAGTGTTCACGCTTAGGGTTTAGTTTACAGGGTTTAGGGTTTAGTTTATAGAATTTAGGGTTTAGAAAATATAATACTGTATATTAAATAAAGGAAAATACCTATATTTATATAAGTATACATTTGTGCGAACAAATGTATATTTCATGCTTATTAAAAGTAATAATTATTATAAACAAATGTAATAATTTAGGATTTAGGATTTCGGGTCTGGATTGCGGGCCGGGTCGGGCGCGGGCCGGGGCGGACCCGTCGCACACTGTGCGACGGTCGCACCCAAGACCAGCCCAATTAAAATACAAGAGCGTCTTGTAGTGAAGAGGACTTGTCTTTAATTTTATCAATGGCCTCAATAATTTCGAAATACCAGCCAAAACAATCCAACAATTAACAAATAATAATCTCGATTTTCAACACATCAAATTCACGTGTAAACTCATTGTGGGGAACCGTTTTGGAGTCGTCGTCATATTTGGATTATATTGATAATACTTGATATATAATGATGATCCATCTACATACCAAGGTATTAATTTATAGGTGATGGATACATGAAGAGGAATACATAAAGGTACATGCACAAATAGGTAGAGATAGTAGGAGACAGTCCATAAACTTAAGGGACATTCATGTATAGTAACAATAATTAAATCCTAAATAATAATTGCTGAGGGGGCGGTTGACAGCGGGGCATATCAGGGGGCGGAGGCAACATCTTCTCATTGGGGGCTTCCCCATCCTTAACGATGAACACCATCTTCATTCCCCAAGTCTGATGACGATCGAAATGGCAGTGCATGTACCACACTCCTGCAAACGATATTAATTGCAACTTTCAATTACTTAACTCTACAAAGGCTAGGAGATGGAAAGAGAAAATAAAAAAAAACCTGGATTGTTAGCCTTAAATCTGATAGCGCTCCATCCATTTCTTGGAACGGTAACAGTGTTCATCAAGAGCGGGTCGATGAGATTAAAGTTTTGCGGATCCCTGTTTGGGTCGAAGTCCCCGTATCCAGCTCCGACAACGTAGAAGCTGTGTCCATGTAAATGCATGGGATGATCGCTTCCCTCGCCAAAGTTGGTGCCTTGAAACACGATCTCCACTTCCGAGTTATAGTCCAACATATACACAGCCGTTCCGAATTCGGTGCGCCCCTCATACAATGACTTATGACCTTGCGTGAAGTTGAATATTCTTGCTGGCTTCGCCGGGAAATCGGTCGTGAAAACTCCTCCGATCCCTTGGTAATAGGCCTCAAGAATATTTAGGGTTTGCGGGGACAGCATGGAGATGTTGTTCATGCTGGCCAGCACCCTGTTGTTCCTCGCGCAAGAATTTGTCTCACAGGGCCACATGTTGATGGTGAGAGTGAAGAAGAGGTTGTGGGTGATGTTCATAGGAACTTTGATGGGGTGCTTGTCGTTGGCCAGGCTTCTGAGCTTGCTGCTGAAATGGATGGACTCGGCCCAGCCATAGCCATCGAATTTAGGGTAATATGGAAACTCCAGTGATGAGGGGGGCGTGTAGTTACCAACGTACTCGAGGATTCCGGTGGTGGGGACGTAAGTATGCCACCAGGGGCTGGCGTATACTTTGGTGGCCATGTAATAACGGCTGGGCGGCTGGTTGGCTTCCAGAAGGAAATCTATGGTCTGGCCGGGGGCAATCGCAATGTGATCGGTGTTCAGCGGCTTCGTGTAGGCGCCGTCCATGCCCACCACCGTCACGTTGTGGTCCTTGATTTTCAAGTACATAATGTAGCTCAACATTGCGTTGATCATTCTGATCAGGTAAGTCTTGCCCGGCTCCACACTCAACTTGAATGTATCTGCATCAAACAAATTACTAAGTATATAACTCTTATTAAATTGTTTGGATTTTATCTGGAGAGCCTACCTTGTTTTGAGCAGGGGTACATGTCGCCAGGTTGACCATTCATGAGGAAAGCATCAGAAAAATTGGCATCGATTCCTTGCGCTATTGCATCCTCGTAAACTTGTTGCACATCAGCATTCCACCACTCTCCTGCATGCAACATTTATTAATTATTCCGAATTTAATTATACAAACTCACAATTAAGAATTTTAATTATATATACCTAGTAAGATGGGCACTTGAGCATGAGGCTTAGGGAAAGGATAAGTGTGTGTCTTAGGCGGTAGAATGATGATGGCGCCATACACAGTAGCTCGAGACCAATCGCTGTGGGCGTGCCAAAATAAAGTGCCTTCTTCGTTGGAGAGCAACATCCGTTGTCTAAACCTCTTGCCGGGACTAATAGGACACTGCGTCACATGGCTCGCGCCATCTGTCCATGGATATCTCGGCATTTTTACTCCATGCCTGAAATCACAATGCTACGTACATTACTACTAAATTAATTAATAATAGTATATCACTTTCAAATATATGCTTTAATTTTACGTACCAATGGATACTTATATTTGCGTCGGCGCGATTAATAACATCGATTACCACCAATTCCCCCCTTCTAGCATATATAGTTGGCCCTGGGAACTGCCCGTTTATCGTTAGGATGCTTTTGGTGGTGCATAGCCTGGTGTGTGAAGATCTTCTCACCTGCAAACTTACACTTCCAATTAGCTACCTTTTCTATAAATAAAAAACAAAATCAATTAATTAATATTATTACTGCATGCCCAACATACTTCAAACTTATGATGAACTAAAGCATGGACTGGAGCCATAATAATACACAGGATGAAAACCTTGAGCTTCCTATAACAAGACATTTTTTTGAGTGGTGTGTACTATGAATTAATTTCCTTTTCAAGCTTACATCTCCTCTCATTTATTTCTACATTAACGTGAGTATTTAATTATTTCACGTGAACCATGCATGACTTTCGCTTTCTATTTTATATTGGACTTGATAATTATTAATTTGAAAATACTTGATCCAACTACTAGAAAAGATATATGGTTAACGATTTGATCAAGTGCATGCAGAAGAGCTAGACAGCTCATTACAAGACTCTTCTAGTTGTAATTATAAATGTTACTCCCTCCTCTCTCCATCCACGAAGAAGAGCTATACAACTCATTACAAGACTCTTCTAGTTGTAATTATAAATGTTACTCCCTCCTCTCTCCATCCACGAAAAAATTGTCGCTTCTATTTATAAATGTTTCACACGATTCTACTCACATTTAAACTAGAATCTTACTCATTTACTAATTTCATTCACATTTTATTAAAACACATCTCATTCACAATGTCACGGGGTATATAATTATTTTTTATCATTTAATTTCACTTTTATTAGCAAATAATAGGTTAATAAATTCAAAGTCATGATACATACTTTTTAAAAAAAATAATTTTTTGAAATAAAAATTAAATACTCCCTCCGTCCATGAAAGAACTTCCTACGAGGGAGTGGCACGGGTTTTAAGAAAAAAAGTTATTGAGTGTATTGAGAGTAGAGAAAAAATTGTTGAGTGTATTGAGAGTGGTGAAAATATGTTATAATTAATATTGAGAGTTGTGAAAAAGTGAAAAGTAAGTAATTATAAGTGGGGGCTAATTGCCTGTAAATCCCTAACGTTTACACGGAATTGGTTTTTGCACCTATTTTTATTTTTCTACTTTTAAATACCTAATCTTTTGTTTTTGTCTCAAATTTATCCGGCGACCGGTTTTTTCTTACGCCGGCGCCGAAAATGCCACGCCGGAATCGACGAGCTGGCAGCCGAAATTGATACCTAAATATATTTTTTACATGTGGCAATTTTTTTTTCAAATCATTATCATCTTCCTCAACCCCCTCCCCCGACCCACCGCCGCCTCACCCTGCCAACACCACCGGCGCCGCCCCCTCCCTCCCCCAATCCGCCGCCGCCTCCCCCCTGTCACCACCACCACCACCATTCGCAGAATTCCACCACCATCAAATCAATCCAACGACCACCACAATCCCGTCCTCCTTCACCTCCACCAAGATCCTCAACAACCAACCGCCGCCGTCAAATTCGAACAAAACAACCAAATCGAATTCCCCACCGACGGCGCGGTGGTTGAGAGATAGAGATGACCTCGCCGAAGGTCAAAACCTTCCTTTCACCGGCCTGCTCGGAATGCTCGGAACCACTAGGGTTGACGCGCAGGGACCAGGTGGAATATTCGGTTGTCTTCCAGGTAAGGGAGTCGGGAGATGGGGTTGTGCTGGGGTGCAGCAGAGGGTGGGGAAAAGGGAGAGGGTGGGGGAATTATCGAGATCGAGATCGGCTTTGGAGCAGAGCTTCTCGATCTGGAGTTTGGTGAGGCAGAGGACGGCGGCGGCAATCGGCTTCCTCTACTGCTCTAGGCGGTGGAGCGTTGGTGGTGGTGGCGGTGGGTGGCGGCACCGGCGGTGGTGGAGGCGGCAGAGGGCGACGCTGGGTGGAGGGAGGGAGAGTTAGGGTTTGGAAAAGGGGAAAGGACGATTGGGGGGGAATTTTTTTTTTTAATTTTTTTTCCACATGAATTTTTTATTTCAATTTTTTTCAGATTTTTTTGCCACATGTCAAAAATGAGCCAAGTGGAGAATTTCGGCTGCCAACTCGTCGATTCCGGCTGCCACAGTCAGTGACGTAGCCAGACTTTTTAGTTAGGGGGGCCAAATACTCTTTTCGTAACCAGCTAAATTTATTTTAATTTTCTAATATGGAATAAATATAAGTAAAAAACATCTAATCACTTATTCATTTTTATTACCAATTACACTTATTTTGATGGAAAAACAGAGAAAAAATATATTTTCATCCATTTTTCATCATTTTCACATATTTACTATAATGGAAAATTTTCTCTGGCCAGTGTGAAATATTTTATCGGGCATCCCCTTTTCACTCATTTTCTCTCCAATATTGGATAATATTATCCTAAGTATGGGTGTGAAAATATTTTTCAACATTTTATCATCTTTTCATCTCTAGCAAAACATATGATAAAAAAAGGAGAAAAATATTTTCTCACCTTTTCTTATCTATCATTTTCCAATAATTTTCTTTTCAACTGAAGTAAACGCACCCTTAAAACACTAGTTTTACAATCGTTCAATAGCTTATCTCCTTTATGTAGAGAAAAATTGGGATTATTACTAAAATAAGAATATTTATGTATTTATTTAATATTAAATATAAAATTACTAAAATACCCCTAGTGTTTTTGAAATTTTCAGGGGGGCCCAGTGCCCCCACTGCCCCCCCCTCTAGCTACGTCAATGGCCACAGTGGCATTTCCGGCGCCGGCGTAAGAAAAAACCGGTCGCCGGATAAATTTGAGACAAAAACAAAAGGTTAGGTATTGAAAAGTAGAAAAATAAAAATAGGTGCAAAAACCAATTCTGTGTAAACGTTAGGGATTAATTTACAGGCAATTAGCCCTATAAGTGGTGGGGTATGGTCCAAAAATAAGTAGGAAGTTTTTTTGTCGACGTCCCAAAAAGGAAAGATAAGAAGTTTTTTCATGGACGGAGGGAGTATAATTCATGTATTATAATAAATTTTATTTTTATAAAAAAATATTTTTAAAATATTAAGTAGGGATAAGTATCAGATTAGCCCTTAACATAGAAGCCCTTATGGCAAGGGGTGTGTAAAATAAATCCCTATGATAATAAAAATCAAACAATTAAACCCTAAATCCTAACGCCAACATAACGCCGTTTACTTAATATTTTTTTTTCCTTTTTTTTAATCCGTGGGTCCCACCGGAAATATTTGAGCGGGTGTTGGTATCAGACAAGGCATATGAATCGACGCTACTTCGTTTCTTCGTCATTCTTACTCGAAAATTCGAAACATCTTGCAGTCGCCATTGATAGACGAAGATAATCTACTCCATTGGGATTGATCAAAGCGCAATTAAGGTAGGTTTTCAACATTATTTTTCTGAAGTTTTGAATGTCGTCAGTAGTAACAAGTAATGCATGCAAGGGTTATTGCTTATGGTTTATTATGTTGATTTATCTCGAAGAAATCTGTGTACAATTACTGAATGTTTGCTTCTTTGCGTTTTCTTGTTGTCTGTGATGCAACATGTTGACATTCGTTTTTAATTTCATGGATTTATGGGTGAAAAATGATGATTCCGGGAAACTAATGTACGATGGCTACAATTCTGTAGAAATAGAAGAATCCTATGAGAAAATGACTTATGAGCGCATTGTTGATGAATTTGCTAATTGCTATGGTAGTAAACCTAAGAAAGTCTATGCCTTGGATGATGATTACACTGTCGAGAAGGGCTTAGTTCTCCTTAGAGACTCACAACATTGTAAGAAAGTTTTTGACTACTTTGATATAATAGGACAAGCAGAGGTCTTATTATTTGCTGACCATGAAACAGATCCCATGGCCCAAATTATACCTTTATGTATGTTTGAGGGGGAAGATGGTAGTACTGATTTAGAGGAGGTGCATGGTTTGAGTATTGTCGATGATGGTGAGGATAATCCTTAGACAGAGACTGAGGTGGGGGTAGGGACAGTTGACACTGGGCTAGAGCCTAATGCTATCCAAGAGACTGAGGTGGGGGTAGGGACATTAGACACTGGGCTAGAGCCAAATGCTAAGGAGGGAGTGACAGTACACACTGGGGTAGAGGAGTTTATGAATGAAATGAGGGATGATGAAGATTTGGGAAGTGAAGATGAGGGTGATGACCATGATGATGAAGATTTGGGAAGTGAAATGAGGGATGATGAAGATTTGGGAAGTGATGACTCTAGCTTGTATAGTGATGTCCAGTCAGATGGTGATGATGAATTGATGGAGGGAGATCATGTTTTAGATTCAGTAGAAGTTGGGGAGCAGGGTAAATTTGAACTAGGCATGACCTTTGCAGGGGCAAAGGATTGTAGGGATGCTATCAATTCCTATGCTGTGAAGTTTGGATACAAACTTAAGTTTGTAAAAAATGAACCTAAGAGAATCAGGGTAATCTGCATTAGTGAGAAGTCTTGTCCTTTTGTTATGTTTGCTTCAAAAGATGGGGAGACAGAAGGGTTAATTGTTAAGACTTTGGTAGCCCAACATAACTGTTCTAGGCAGAGGGAGGTGTCTGGTGCCTCTCAAGCATACCTTGCCAACTATTTCAAGGAGGCATTGTATAGAAATCCCAAGTTTTCATGCCCTTGCTGCTTTATTTTACTCGAAATTGGATCCTCTTAGTGTAATATCCAACTGGTACCACAAGTCTAGCTTTATGAAAAGCTATGAACACTCTATACAGCCGGTTCCAGGTTTCAAGTTTTGGAAGGTGAAAGAGAGTGATGGAGTGGAGCCTCCTCCTATTGAGAAGAAGATTGGTAGGCCTAAGAAATTGAGAGTAAGAGCTCCAAACGAGCCCAGAAAAGGCAACAAGTTATCAAGGATAGGTCAGATACAAAGGTGTAGTCTTTGCAAAAGTGCAAGTCACAAAAAAGGTCATTGCCCTCAAAGACCAAGTCAGGTATGCTTAATTCCATTAATTTAGAAGTGTAAATACTTTGTTTGTTATTCATTTTCTTAAATGCTTTTCAGATGACCCAGGATACACAAGCTTCTTCTTCATCTGTGCCTGGAAAGTTTCATAATAGCTTCTTGGATCCTGAACCAAACACAAGGTTTGCAATTCCAAATGAGACTCAATTGAGAAATGAAAAGAGAAAAGAAGTTGCAACAGTGGGAGAACAATCCAAGCTTCGGAAGGTGGCCTCCAAGCCATTTAAGGCTCCTCGAGGAAAAAGCAAACAGCAAGATGAGCAAGTTGTCCTCAGAAGATCCCCGAGAGGAAAAGGCAAACAGGAAGATGAACAAGTTGTCCTCAGAAGATCCCCGAGAGGGAAAAATGTTGCTTCAACTGTAGGTTCTACTACTACTAGTTTAAGCAAGCATTTTGGAGGATATTTGGTTCCTTTTCTTGTTTGATTGATGAAGATGCAAAACTTTTGTTTTGATGCAATAGTTTGTTTGAATTTGCACTGGTATACTTATGTTTGTTGATGGAAGAACTTGAAACAGATGTTTGATCTTTTCATTCCAGTTTGTTTTCTTAGGTGGCTGTTATCATGCTTGTAAAAGATGGTTATTTTTTGCAACATTACAATTATGGAATGGTGATGATTGCAGTTATTCTTACATTCTTGTTATATCATCCCTTATATCATTGTCTGCCAACATCAAGGATTTAATCATGATGATTGCAGTTATTCTTACATTCATATTGCAATGATCCTTGCAAACAGCAAAATACCAATCATGTATGACACAAAATAAGCTCCCTTTCATTTCCAATTTTCAAAACATAGTAGATCGACATTTACAAAAGGCAGACTAAACTAGTGCATAATATGCTATAAACAACCAAGAAACAACCAACATTGCAGTAACCAATCTAGATTTCTTCCTATTTTTGTTTGAATCTTCTTTCAACATTTCAATGACATTTCAAATCTTGGCAAATTCAATCTCCATATCCATCGGTTCCAAGCTTGAGCTTTCCTTATTCTTCATGACCTTCAACTCATTGATAACGTCTTTAGCTCTTTCACTGATTGGTTCGTCAAGCCAATCAAAATAACCACAATTCTTCATCTAAAACAAGAAAAGGGATTTAATGGCCTAAAGTTCAGCAAATACACAACTAATGGAACTCACAAACATACCTTCCAATTTCGGCATCCATAAAATCTCCTACCGGGATTTTCGTCCGTCCACGATGTCATTATCACAGCCCTCAACTTTCTTCCATCAGTTTGGCACTCACAAAACCTTGGATTTTCATGGTCTTGAAACTGACGTCCACCACGCGAAGAGCCCGATCCACAACCACCGGAGACGGAATTGAAACTCATGGCTCTTCACGAAATGCAAGCACACGGTGAATCCCTATGTTAATTTCGCAAAACTTTCAAAGATATTCTCCAATTTGAAGGCAAGAATCGCGATTTAGGGTTCTTCAAACTAACGAATATCCCCAAATAAAAAGGGGGATTTCAGTTAGTTTTCGGTGGGACCCACGGATTAAAAAAAAAGGAAAAAAAAATATTAAGTAAACGGCGTTATGTTGGCGTTAGGGTTTAGGGTTTAATTGTTTGATTTTTATTATCATAGGGGTTTATTTTACACACCCCTTGCCATAAGGGGCTCAATGCCATAAGGGCTTCTACGTTAAGGGCTAATCTGATACTTATCCCTATTAAGTATAAAGACGAGACATAATAACACACATAAAATTGTGGGACACGATCTCATCCCCAACTTCTCATATGTTAGAGCATAGATTAGTAGCTACACCCAGTGGCGAATTCAGGGGGGGCTAGGGGGGGCTGAAGCCCCCTCCCAATTTTTGATTTTTTTAAATATAGATATGTATTTTATTTTATATATGTATATGTGTATATAAATAAGATATAGAAGAAAAAATATGATACATTATTTATAGTATATCCAACTATCCATATTAATTATTTGACATTGTACATTGATTTGTTATATTTATGTTATTTTAATCCTATTTTTTTTCTTATTTAATTTTTAATGTTGAATTTGAGTTCATTCTAAAGTTAAAAGTAAAATTACTAATTATTAACAATGAAAGTTAGTTTATTTGTTTAGAAAATTAAATATATTTTTTTAAAAGAATGCATAAAAGTATGTTTTTGTATGCTTCCAATCTACTTAATGTTGAATTAATTAAATTGCAAACAATTATCTATTATATTAAGTGATTATTAAAAAAATGCATGAAAATGAAGTGTAAGGAATGCTCAAAAAAATTTGCTTCGGGGGCCCCCGAACCCCCGTGTAAATATCTTCAAACGTCGTAGATCAATAAATTCAGCCCCCCTAACCTCCAATCCTGGATCCGCCCCTGGCTACACCTAATACTCAACTGATAGATTGTAGTTAGTGGGTATACCTAACCTTCAATAAGCATGTAAATGCGCACCAGTTTACAGAGAAACAACAGAGCCCCAATTTCTCGTATGTCTAAAGGAATATTTAAATAAATATTTGTTGCCACGTTGAATAAATAAATCAAAAGATTCCGTTAGAATCAACCCCCATATCTTTAGGAAAATGAACTTCTCGTATGTCTAAAGGAATATTTAAATAAATATTTGTTGCCACGTTGAATAAATAAATCAAAAGATTCCATTAGAATCAACCCCCATATCTTTAGGAAAATGATCTACTATGATAATCTACAATGTCGCATTCTCAAATTTCATTATTTCAAAATCCCTCAAATTTCATGCATTTATAATGATTTATCATATATATTTTTCATATTTATTAATTAACTAGAAATTTCACACCGCGTAGGACGCGGTGTTTCTATAATTGCTCCGTGAATTATGGGATTAATAACGATGCTAGTCAAATCGTTTCCAAGTGCAGCCATATTATACTATGACTTGTAGGAGAATTTCTACAAGTCATTAACTCATAAAAATTGCAGCAATCACAAGTACATTTTATATACAAACTGCTTAAATATTTTTATGACATTACGCATCATATATACACAGTGCATTCAATCGGAAGCTACATTGAAGCATATACAATGTACACACAAAAGAAAACCTCAAAATGTTAAAGAAGACATTCCTATTGAATTGGAAGTCATTGGAAAGAAAATTGTTAAAAATTGTGGAGGGTTGCCCCTCTCAATTGTTGTGGTGGCCGGACTTCTATCTAAGATCCATACTCAATACTCATGGGAAGCTTGAAACAATAATCGGTTCGAGTTATACCCATTTACCCTATCACTCGAAGCCGTGTCTTTTATATATGACTGGCTTTCCAGAAGATTATGAGATTCGTGTCTCAGAACTTATTCACCTTTGGATAGCTGAGGGTATTGTAACACTTTCAAATGGATCAAAAAGCTTGGAAGAGGAGGCAGAAGATTGTTTCGATGATCTTGTCGAGAGAAGTCTAGTTCTGGTCATCAACAGGAAGTCTAATGGGAAAATAAAGAGTTGCAGCATTCATGATATTGTGCGAGAATTTCTGGTAAGGCAGGCTGCAAAAGAGAAGGTAATTCTTTCGGTTATGGATTACTTACCTACTCCTATCATGCGAAGTCATTTTGTTCCACATCTCATAAAAGATCATCATAGCATATGTGCTAATATGATCTACATCTCAAAGTCTATGTGCATAGTTCAGACATCCACACCATAATATGCATTCCGAAGAAAGGGTATAGATCCGTGGGCTCCGTAGAGAAGTTTAGTTCACTCAAGGTCCTTCATGTTTTACGTAGAAGCAATTATTGGGATTGGGAGCCAGGTCAAGTGTTCGATCTGATTCAGACTTTAATTATTTACAGATCTGAGGTAAATTTGCCCATGGAGATTTGGAGGTTGCGACAATTAAGACACTTTCGCTGGCAACAGACTTTGTGTGTAGTAAAAGAATGGTGGAAATGATTCCAAACATTAAAAAGCTGGGAATATGTTACTCCAAGGAGAAGTCTGATGCGGATGCTGGCTATCGCCTCAACAATCTTAAGTATCTATGTCGACTTGAGAAATTGAAGTTGGAGATGCCTGAAGGTTCTTTATCCAGAAAACAATATGATGAAATGACATTGAGGATGCTTGGAGGTTTTTCATTCAGACTAGTTGATAAGATACTTGGATGGATTTCATTTAGACAAGCTGATAAGATACTTGGAGGTATAAACTTTCCTCTACAACTGAGAAGGTTAACCTTGAGTGGTTGGAAGCTTCCTTCGAGTGATATGTCAATCGTTGGTTCATTACCTAATCTTCAAGTGCTTAAACTAAGAAATTTCAAAAGGATAGACTGGGTAACATCTAATGGAGAATTTCGTGAGCTCGGACTTCTGCTAATTACTGATCAATCCGATTTGGTTTTTTGGATAACAAAAGCTAGCCACTTCCTGAGACTCGAGTGCCTAATGCTTCATGGGTGTCTTGGTCTACCTGAGATTCCAAGTAATATTTTATTATCGGCAGAAAAGATACAAAAGAAACAATGGGATTCAGGAAAGTGTACCTTTCTAGTTCGTGTGAAGCGTTCCTGATATATATGCTGCTCTTTCAAATCCAGGTTAGAGATTTAGTTAGAAACTGTTATTTGTAGAAATTATTGGTGATGTATATTTAAGCAGGATTAAGTATTCTTTTTAAAGATTAACTATATAAAATAAATCAACCTGCCAAATATTTTGACATCTACTGATAAAACGATCTACACATAAATCACATGATCCTTAATCATTAATCACACACGTACACTATTAGGCCTCCATATGCTAATTCATAGTTTGATCGCCTCATTATTGATAGTAAATACATTAAGAGCCCTCAAAGAAAAAGTTACAAATTGATGTAAATATATGTAAAGAATATTCCAACAACTACTCAAGGATTCATGCATTAGCATATGACATAGCTCATTAATTTCCAGAATCATCTTTTCCCAATAATCTTTGTGTATTATGTACTTTTCGTCACTTGCATCATCGTTTCTGATTATATTTGAACTTATATATAGAGCGGTTTTCAAGTATCTGCAATCGGCATTTACTAAAGAGGCAGAGTGCAGAAGGAATGCTCTCTCGTTGGATAACCTCTTAATTGGCAAATCACGCAAGGGAGCATCGAGGATGTTTTCTGAAACACTGGTATTCTCCTACACTTCGAATTAATCTATTATGATCTTTATATTCTCAAAACTCTTTTGTTATATTTCTGAAAGTAATATTTTTATGTGTGTAAATGATCATACCACCTATACATTAAATTCATATCTAAGTTCAAATAAATCCTATGTCTAGAAAACTTGTTTTTAAGGTCAAGAATATAGTCAGTTTTGAGTTCCGGCCAGTTTGAGTATTTTGTTTTATTTTCGTTGCCCATTAGTTTGCTTGTGTTGCTGTCCCTTGGTATATTTCATCCGTGACTGTGATTGCATTAGGTTGAGACGAACAATCATGTTTTGTGTTGAATGTAAAGTAGAAAGAGGTATGAGAAGTGTGAAGAAGAGGAAAAGAAATGAGAGAAGAATTTTGTATTCGATTGAATTGAATTGGTTTACAGCTGCACATTTTACTTATTTATACAAAGGCTAACTAACTAAGAAGCTAAAGGAAACTTCTCTAAACAAACTAACTAAAACGTAACTAATCTTGCTGACTCAGCAAGGTTTACAACAGAATACTTTAACATGCTCCAAAAAAGGTTCAGAGGTGTTAACCAGAACCAACAAGAGGCTCGAGATGGAGTGAACTTTGCAGAGAACAGAATCGAGGCTCGGCAAGAGGTTTGGTAAACAAATCGGCCACTTGATCAATAGCAGGAACATGACCAACTTCAACGAACTTGTCTTGAACTTTCTCCCTTATGAAATGCACATCAACTTCGATATGCTTAGTTCTAGCGTGAAAGACGGGATTAGAGGCCAAGGCCACTGCACTGGAATTGTCGCACCATAATTTGTGAGGAGATGCAACGGGAAGATGCAACTCTTGACATAAGGAATGTAGCCATAGCAGTTCAGAGGTAGCAGCTGCAAGAGATCTATACTCTGATTCAGTGCTGCTACGAGACACAACAGTCTGTTTTCTGGAGCTCCACGTGATCAAGTTATCACCATAATAAACGCAATAACCTCCAGTTGAACGCCGATCATCAACAGAACTGGCATAATCAGCATCAGCAAATGCAACGAGTTGTGTTGAAGAAGAGGGTGCAAAGTGTAAAGCCATGAAAGTGGTGCCCTTTAGATAACGAAGGACACGTTTGCAGGCAGTCCAATGCAATGTAGTAGGGAGGTGAAGAAACTGGCTCAACTTATTGACAGCGAAGGCAATATCGGGTCTGGTATGCGTGAGATATTGCAAAGCACCAATAGTACTCCTGTATAAAGATGGATCAGAAAAAGGCTCACCACCTTCCTTAGATAGTTTGGTGGCAGGAGTCATGGGCGTGGAGCAAGGATGACAGGAGCTCATGTTGGTCTTATCCAGCAACTCCTTCAGATACTTGGATTGACATAAAGCATAGGAAGATTGAGACTCCTCCAGCAACTCATGTTAGTTACCTCAATGCCTAAGAAGTAATGAACCTCACCAAGAGAAGTAAGAGCAAACTGTTGATGAAGCTGATCAATAACACCCAAGACCTCAGATTGACTATCTCCAGTAATAAGAATGTCATCGACATATATCAATATGAGTAATAAAGCATCTTTATCCTTTCTATAGAAAAGTGAAAAGTCAGAGACAGACCTTTTGAAGCCAATAGAAAGGAGATAATGCCTGAGCTTATCATACCATGCCCGAGGGGCCTGCCGTAAGCCATATAAAGATTTTTGAAGTTTACACACATAGTCAGGGTGAGCAGGGTCTGCAAATCCCTTAGGCTGGGACATATATATATTGTCGTCGAGATCACCATTGAGGAATGCGTTATTAATATCAATTTGCTGGATTATCCACCCTTTTGAAGCAGCTAGAGCAAACATGAGCCTTATAGTAGAAGATTTTACAACCAGACTGAAGATTTCAAGAAAGTCCACACCTGCAAGTTGCTCAAAGCCACGAGCTACCAATCTGGCTTTGAGTTTATCAAGTTCACCAGTGGATAAAGTCTTGACCCTAAACACCCATTTATTACTTATCACCTTATAGAGAGGAGATGGTGGAATGAGAATCCAAGTACCTTTGAGATTTAAAGCTTGAATTTCTTTTTCCATTGCTGCACACCACCCTGGATGAGCTAGAGCTTCTGCATCTGTTTTAGGGAGAGAGGGAAGCTCTGATGTAGGAACTGAATTAGCATGCTGAACAAGATATACTTCATTTTGTTGAATAGCAAAGCACCCTACTGAAGAACTGGCAGGAACAGAATCTTGTTGTGCAACAAAACTTTTAGGTTTGAAAACACCAAGTTTGGATCTGGTAATCATTGAATGAGTATTGGAAGGAGGAGGAGGTGGTGGTGGTGGTGATGGAGATGATGGTGGTGTTGGAGATGGTAGGGTTGATAGAGATGATGGTGAACTGAGCTGCTGTGGAGAGGGAGTTAGGGATGGTGGTGAGTGTGGTGTGGCAGCAGATTGGGAAGAGCTAGAGAAGGATTGAGAGGAAGGGGATGATGGCTGAATAGTGGGATGATCAGGAAGAGGAAGAATAGGGAGAAAATTTGAAGTGGATGCAGGGGAAGAATTTGTTGGAGGTGGAGAGGAGGAAAACATGATGGGATAGGGAAACTCTTGTTCATTAAAATGAACAGTATCTGTGATATATAGTCTTTTAGAGGAACTGAGGCACTTATACCCTTTATGACACTCACTATAACCAAGAAAAAGGCATTTGGATGATCTAAATTGTAGCTTATGTTGGTTATATGGTCTGAGATAAGGGAAACATGCACATCCAAAAACCTTGAGCCATTTGTAGTTAGGAGACTGATGATATAGGGCTTGGAAAGGTGAGATATTGTTTAAGGAGGGTGTAGGAAGTCTGTTAATGAGGTAGGTGGCAGACTGAAAAGCATCCCACCAAAAGGTGAGAGGAAGGGAAGCCTGACTCAGCAAGGTTAAACCCATGTCAACTACGTGTTGATGCTTGCGTTCAACTTTGCCATTTTGGGCATGAACATAGGGGCATGGATGCTGAAAATGAATACCTAGACTAGTGAGGTGATGTACTAAAGGCCGAAACTCTCCCCCCCAATCAGACTGAAATGACTTTATAAGAGTGGAAAATTGACATTTTATCATTTGTATAAAGTTTGTGACAGCTGTAGTGGTTTGAGATTTTGAGGCGGGTAAAGTCATCCACAAATATTATATAATATTGATAACCATCAGTAGAGAGTGTAGATGCAGGACCCCACAGATCAGAGTGAACAAGATCAAAGGCAGACTTGGTTTTAATAGGCTGAGAGACATGAGCTACTTGATGCATCTTTCCTAATTTGCAGGCTTCACAAAAACTAAGATCATTGGATTTATATGGAATATTGAGAAGAGTACAAACTTTAGCTATTACATTTGGTCTAGGATGACCAAGAGATCTATGTAGTGTGTCTAAAGATGTACAAATACCAGCAAAAGCAGAAGGTTTTACACAGAAGGATGAGGAAGTACTATCTGTGCAAAGAGTTTTATTACAAGTAAAAGCAGAACTAACAGGCTGTGAGAAAGATGTTGATGATTGTGGAGTAGACTTCTTGTAGAGAGAAGACAGATCAAGCTGGTAGAGTCCGTGGGAGAGTGTTCCCATCAGCAGAACTTGATGAGTCTTGAGATCCTTAACAAAACAAGAGTTATGAGTAAACTCAATTGAAACGGCATTATCTTTGGTAAATTGAGAGATGCTGATTAGATTTTTGGTGATTTGAGGGACATACAAGATGTTATTGAGAAGCAAAGAATGATTTGCAGATAGAGGTATTGAGTTGGAACCAAAAGAAGAGATGGGTAAAGTGTTACCATTTCCAACCATGAGGCCTTCATTACCACAGTAGTCATTGTTGATAGCTAGATTCTGCATGTCATTAGTGATGTGAGCTGTAGCACCACTGTCCACATACCAAGAGGGATCCAAAGTGGATGTATCCTGAGAAGCAACAAGATTAGCAGAATTCAGAGAGGGAGATTGTTGCACATCAGAGAGAAAGGCCTGAGGAGCAGTGTTATCTGTAAAATTGATGTCGAATCTCTTGAAGCACTTGATGGCCACATGGCCAGATCTGCCACAGAGCTGGCAGACTATGCTTTTGTTGGAAGGCATAGAGCGGTTGAAACCTCCACGAGATGGAGGTGTACCTCTACCTTGACTGCGATCGATAAGCAACATGAGCAGCTAACTCAAATCCAGAGGAGACATTTTGTTGTTGAAGACGCAATTCGTAAGCCTGAAATGAATACTGAATTTCCTGCAGGTTTTGATTGTCACTGCGATGCATGATGTTAACAACCAAGGCTTCATATTCTGGTCCCAAACCAGAGAGGATATACATGATGAGTTCATCATCATTGATGATTTGGCCAACGGCAGAGAGTTGATCGGCATAACTGCGCATTTTAAGGAAGAACTCTTCAACACTCATAGCGCCCTTCTTTGTAGTTTGTAGGAGAAGACGCAATTGCATAATTCTTGCTTTTGATTGGGACATGAAGAGCCTCTCAAGAACTGACCAGAACTCGCGAGATGAAGAGCAGCGAACGACGTGACCTAGCATGGATTCAGTAACCGATGATAGCATCCAGCTGAGTAAATACTGATCACGGCGGAGCCACGCAGAATTCGGTGGAGAAGTAGAGGATGATGGAAGTAGCGGTGGTGCCTGTGCCATAGGATCAATGAACTCATGGAATCCATGAGCGCGAATAGCAGAGAGAGCCTGAGCTCTCCAGAAAGCGTAATTGGTGCGATCGAGTTTGAGTATTTGTGGAAAATGCGGCAAATTCGCAGGAGGAGAGTGAGTAGCCATGGATGCTAGGATCTATGGAAGAAGATGAGCAGAGAGAGTAGCGGAAGCAGGATCGAGATGCAAAGTATCTAGACTGAGAGGAATGTATCTAGACTATTTTGTGGCGTATGATACCATGTTGAATGTAAAGTAGAAAGAGGTATGAGAAGTGTGAAGAAGAGGAAAAGAAATGAGAGAAGAATTTTGTATTCGATTGAATTGAATTGGTTTACAGCTGCACATTTTACTTATTTATACAAAGGCTAACTAACTAAGAAGCTAAAGGAAACTTCTCTAAACAAACTAACTAAAACGTAACTAATCTTGCTGACTCAGCAAGGTTTACAACAGAATACTTTAACATTTTGCTTGGCCCTCTGTCTCCTCTTTTTATCGAACTTCTGTTTGTGTTTCAGGTCCTGAAAACAAGAGACTGCATCCGTGTGGAAGAGCGGATTCCATTTGGCGATATTAACATAAGACCACGAAAAAGGCTGATGAAATCCGAGTTCTAAACCACATCTGTGCGTGCTGGAAAGTTTCAGAAACATATTCTGGAATGCAGGAGCTCAGCCTCTCGTGCTTTCTCTCTCTCTCTCTCTCTCCATATGATGCTTTCAGAGATGGTTAGCTGGCTAATTAGGTTGTTGCATGTAACTGTTCAACTCCGTAGATTGTTTTACCCAATCATACTATATCTTGTATCTCATATATTTATATGTATATATTTATATATCTTGTAATCTCAAAGTTTTTGCGGCAATTAAGGTTGCTTTTCGATGGTTCTACCTGTATGAGTTCCTTATTCTTGTAAAAGTTGAATGGAAAACAGAATAAAAGATAAGAAAAAAAAAAGCATCTTGACTCAGTTATATATACCTTGCTTCTTGTTTCCTAGAATTTTTCTGAACTGTTTAACGCTGACTTTGCTGGAATAGGAAACTAGATAAAATTGAGTTATTTTAGACAATCATTTTTAATATGTCATCCCTCCCCCAACAAACCAATCCAAATTGAGTTATTTTAGAATTAATCAAGCTGGTAAACCTGGTCAAAGAAATGAAAAAAATATTCAAAGAAATGGTGATTGCAACAATAATTTGCTTCCTCATGGAAGCAAATTGCTGCAAATGGAGGGCAGGTTGCAACAATAATTTGTTCGAGTTATACTCATTTACCCAATCACTTGAAGCGGTGTCTTTTATATATGGCTGACTTTCTAGAAAATTATGAGATTCGTGCCTCAGAACTTATTAACCTTTGGATAGTTGAAGGTTTTTCTAAACATTCAGATGGATCTAAAAGCTTAGAAGAGGAAGGGGAGGATTGTTTGGAGGATCTCGTCGAGAGAAGTCTAGTTTTGGTCACCAACAGGAAGTTTGATGAGAAAATAAAGAGTTGCAGCCTTTATTGTGCTGGAATTTTGAATAAGGCAGGCTGCAAAAGAAAAGGTAATTCTTCCTGTTATGGATTACTTACCTACTCTTATCCTGCGAAAGCATTTTGTTCCACGTCTCATAAAAGATCATCACATCATAAGTGCTAGTTCATATGATCTACATCTCAAAGACTATGTGCATAGCTCACACATCCGTACCATAATATGTATTCCAAAGAAAGGGTATAGATCTGAGGGCGTTGTAGAGAAGTTTAGTTCACTGATGGCCCTTCATGTTTTACGTAGAAACAATCATTGGGATTGGGAGCCAGGTCAAGTCCTCGATCTGGTTCATTTAACTTACCATGCTTCCAACATTCCCAATAGTATTGTTCCTTCAGCCATTTCAAGCTTCACAATCTTCATACTTTAATTATTTATAGATCTGAGGTTCGTTTGCCCATTGAGATTTGGGGGTTGCGACACTTAAGACATCTTATTGCCTTCTCATTTCAACCCTTACCCAACCCTGAAAGGGGAAAAGATCCCCTTGAGAACCTGCTGACACTTTCAGTGGCAACAGACTTGGTGTGCAGTAAAAGAATGGTAGAAATGATTCCAAACATTAAAAGTTGGGAATATGTTACTCCAAGGAGAAGTTTGATGCATATGCGGGCTATTGCATCAACAATCTTAAATATCTATGTCGACTTGAGAAATTGAAATTGGAGATGCATGAAGATTTTTCATTTAGAAAACAGGATTGGGAGATGCATGAATGTTTTTCATTTATAGGTCTAAACTTACCTTCACAGTTGAGAAGGTTAACATTGAGTGGTTGGAGGCTTTCTTGGAGTGATATGACCATCATTGGTTCATTACCAAATCTTCAAGTGCTTAAACTAAGAAACTATGCTTGCAGCAGCATGCACTGGGAAACAATTGAGGGAGAATTTCGTGAGCTGAGAGTCTTGCTAATTGACCGATCTGATTTGGTTTATTGGAGAAGTGAAGCTAGCCACTTCCCGAGACTCGAGTGCCTAATGCTTCGTCAGTGTCCTAGTCTAAATGGAATTCCAAGTAATATTGGAGACATTCCAACACTTAAACTGATTGAGGTTGATGACGACGCCAGTTATGGTCTTTTATTATTGGCAAATGTGATAGAAATGAAACAAAGGAAACATGGAAATGATAGCTTTCAAGTTCGTCTGAAGCGTTCCTGATAAGCTGCTCTTTTGACAATACAGATACGGTGTCCGCTCATTTTCAGGTTAGGGATTTGCAAAATTTATTTCGAAACTGCTCTTTATATATATAAGGATGGAGTCATGAAGTAATCATTTTCAGATTTAGTTTTTCTCCAAAACAATTGGTGAAAATGGCGGGCAGCTAGAAACAATAATTTGTTTGAGCTATAGCCACTTACCTAATCACTTGAAGCTGTGTTTTTTATATATGGCTGGCTTTTTAGAAGATCAGGAGATTCGTGTTACGGAACTTGTTAATCTTTGGATATCTGAAGGTTTTGTAACACGTTCAAATGGATCTAAAGGCTTGGAAGAGGTGGCAGAAGATTAGTTGGAGGATCTTATCGAGAGAAGTCTAGTTTTGGTCACCAACAGGTTGTTTGATGGGAAAATAAAGAGTTGCAGCCTTCATGATATTGTGCGGGAATTTTGCGTAAGGCAAGCTGCAAAAGAGAAGGTGATTCTTTCCGTTATGGATTACTTACCTACTCCTATCCTGAGAAGGTATTTTGTTCTACATCTAATAAAAGATCATCACACCATAAGTACTACTTCATATGATCTACTATATCTCAAAGACTCTGTGCATAGCTCACACATACGCACCATTATATGCATCCCCAAAAAAGGTTATAGGTCTGCAGGCTGTGTAGAGAAGTTTAGCTCGCTGAGGGTCCTTCATGTTTTACGTAGAAGCGATTATAGGGATTGGGAGCCAGGTCAAGTGTTTGATCTAGTTCATTTAACTTACCTTGCTTCCAACATTCCCAATAGTATTGTTCCTTCAACCATATCAAAGCTTCAGAATCTTCAGACTTTAATTATTTATAGATTTGAGGTTCGTTTGCCCATGGAGATTTGGAGGTTGCGATAATTAAGACATCTTATTGCCTTCTCATTTCAACCCTTACCCTACCCTGAAGGTGAAAACAATCCCCTTGAGAACCTGAGGGAACTTTCGCTGGCAACCGACTTCTTTTGCAATAAAAGAATGGTGGAAATGATTCCGAACATTAGAAAGTTGGGAATTTGTTACTCCAAGTAGAAGTTTGATGTGGATGCGCGCTATCGCCTCAACAATCTTAAATATCTATGTTAACTTGAGAAATTGAAATTGGAGATGCGTGGAGATTTTTCATTTAGAAAATCGAAATTGGAGAAGCGTGGAGGTTTTTCACTTAGAGATTTGGAAGAATATGAATTGGAGATAGATGGAGGTTTTTCATTAAGGGTGCGTTCTCTTTGGTTGTAAATTTATCATGGGAAAATGAAGGATAAACAAAATTTCACCCTTTAAATCCTTCATTTATTTTCCCTCATTTCCTACTTGACCATTACTCATTCCTCATGTACACTACAAATGAGGGATAATATTATCACACCATTTTTGGAGGGATAATATTATTCCTCATTTGTAGTGTAAATGAGGAATGAGTAATGGTCAAGTAGGAAATGTGGGAAAAAAAAGGAAGGATTTAAAGGGTGAAATTTTGTTTATCCCTCCTTTCCCCTGATAAATTTACAACCAAAGAGAACGCAGCCTAAGAGGTCTACACTATCATTTCCAGTTGAGAAGATTAACCTTGAGTGGTTGGAGGCTTTCTTGGAGTGACGACCATTGGTTTTAACTGATAAATATAAAAAGACAGTAAACAGGTTAAGTCAGTTTATATTTAAAATTTCGTTTTAACTGAGAAAAATAGCCCATAGGTGTATTCCCCCCCCCCCTCTCACCTAACAAATTGTCTGAACTAAAATTGTCTATACTTAATTATTCAAGTAATTTTTTTTTAAAAAAAATATAAGATAAATCTATATTTTGTAAATTCTGCATGATTAGGATTTGAAGAAAATGACAGGAGAATTATTTGGAAAAAACTTATTTATGAAATTATTTGAAAATAAAAAGAAAAGTTATAAACTCGGTCAAGCAATCCTTACGCTGTTGGGAATTAGACGCAACTAGCTCCACCAACATTCTAGTGTGATGTACTCCATTTGTCCATCATAAATGTCTCAAAAAAATTCGGACGAAAATTAAGGAAAATTTATAAATTAGTTAAAAGTGGTGGGGCCTATATTTTTTAAGATTAATTTTTTTTATTTATGTAAACAATCCACTTATAATGAAATGATTTAAAATGAAATACATATCATTTTTAGTAAGACGGAGAAAATAATATTTAAAATATTGATATTTTAAACTTGATTTAACCAAACTGTCTACGTTCACAAACCCGCACCTCACTACAGAAGCTCTCTGCAATTGCCCACTTGTTGTGGTGATGTTCATAAAGTGCGCATTCGATTTAAATTAAGAAATAATGGTAGGTGTGTTAGCCATTTTTGACTAACAAATGCAGCCAACATTCATTAGCTGCTGCCATTCTTGACTAACATAAGCATATTTATTTAATTTTATTACCAATTGAGTCGAGTGTAGATTTAATGTACTACGATTTTTTTTTTTTTGAAAAGCTAATTTATTTGTACTATAGAAAAAACTTAAGCACTTAATTTGAGGCATTCCCTAGTCATTCAGGAATAATGAAGTCCTTGTGGGCTCTCTTCAAAAAAAAAAAAGTCCTTGTGGGCTCCACCCTTGGCAACTTGAGGGTCTATATATTTGTCAGCCCATGTGATATCATTTTCTGTTTTCAAAATTTTGCAATGCCCATGTGTCTGAGATGATGCCTTGTCATTTTCCTCTAAAAAACAAATGAAAAAAAGATTTCTTGTGATTTTCCATTAAGGGTGTATTATCGGTTGTAAATTTATTATGAAAAAATGAAGAATAAACAAAATTTCACATTTTAAATCCTTTATTTCTTTTCTCACATTTACTATTTGACTCTTACTCATTCCTCATTTACACTACAAAGAAGGGATATAATATTATCCCTCCAAAAATGGAGGGATAATATTATATCCCTTCTTTGTAGTGTAAATGAGGAATGAGTAAGGGTCAAGTAGGATATGTGGAAAAAGAAAGGAGGGATTTAAAGGGTGAGATATTGTTTATCCTTCATTTTGCCATGATAAATTTACAACAAAAAAGAACGCACTCTAAAAGTCAAAGGATCAAAGATGGCTTGAAGTATTGACCAACTAGACTTTTTATTTAGGGGGCCTAAAAAGAATTCTAAAAATAAAATAAAAGTAAAAACAAATTAAATTACTGCATTCGTTCTCCACATAACTTCATAATTTTTTTTCATCTCTCCCAAAAAAAATCTTTCCTTTTTATTTTACATACTACCCCATACCCCATCACAATTGATTTTTCATTTACCATTACTTTTCACATCTTTATCTTTTTATCTTCAAACTCGTGCCATCTTTATATCACAATGTTTAAAAAATAGTACCCCCTTCGTCCTACTACAAGTCTACATGTGACTCAAAATTTTTCGACACAAGAAATAAAGAGAATGTGTAAATCGATTGAATGTGGTACAGTCTACACCTTTTTAAAGATTAAATTTTTTATTTATGGAAACATGTCATTTCTAGTGGGATAACTCAAAATGAAATACATATTACTTTTAATGGAATAGAGGGAGTAAAAAGTTAGGCACATATCACATCATAACATTCTTATTCTATTATTCTTAAATTAGAGACTATTGTGAGAAAATTGAAGACATTTTTTAAAGGGAAAATTGCACCTAAATACACAAACTTTGTCGAAAATCCATATTTGACGTGAAGTTAGTAATTTACATTTTAATACACCAATTTAAGAAGTTGTTCAATTTTGACACATTTTTCAATTCCGGCGACCGGCATTCTGACGTGAACGCCGGAATGCCACATCATCACCACGTCACACACACACACACACACTCCACTCTCTCTCTCTCACACCCCACTCTCTCTCTCTCTCTCTCTCTCTATACACGTCACCTTCCCCCCCGTCCCCCGTCGAACCCTCCCCCTCCCCAGAACCGCATCGCACAGCCGCCGCCGCCGAGCCCAGCCTCCCGCCGTCAGCCACTTCCCCCTCCCCAGAACCGCGTCGCACTGCTGCCGTCGAGCCCCACAGGGCCTCAGCCGCAAACCCTCCCTCCCCCCGTCGGACCCTCCCCCTCCCCAGAACCGCGTCGCACCCGCCGCTACTTCCCCCACCACCCGCAGCCCAAAATCGACTCCGCTCTCTCTGACCTCCGACATCAATAGCAGATCATCGCTGCCTCCGTGCTTGTACTCCCTCGATCCTGAGTCACGCCGCCGCTCACGGCCAAGCACAGACCCTAGATCTGCAAATCTGTGCAAACAAAAAAAAACGATGGTGGTGGAGATTTGGTGACGGTGGATATGGCGTTTTTGGTGGTTATGGTGGAGGTGAGGGAAAACGGTGGTGGTGGGAAATCCGGTTGGTTTGGTTGGTGGAGGTGGCGGGTGCGCCGCGGTTCTGGGGAGGGGGAAGTGGCTGACGGCGGGAGGAAGGGTTTGTGGCTGCGGGGCTCGACGGCGGTGGTGCGACGAGGTTCTGGGGAGGGGGAAGTGGCTGACGGTGGGAGGCTGGGCTCGGCGGTGGTGGTGCGACGCGGTTCTGGGGAGGGGGAGGGTCCGACGGGGGGAGGGGGGAGGTGACGTGTAGAGAGTGAGAGAGAGTGGGTGTCTGACGTGGCTGCGACATTGGCATTCCGGCGTCCACGTCAGAATGCCGATCGCCGGAATTGAAAAATGTGTCAAAATTGAACAACTTCTTAAATTGGTGTATTAAAATGTAAATTCCTAACTTCACGTCAAATATGAATTTTCGACAAAGTTTGTGTATTTAGGTGCAATTTTCCCTTTTTTAAATTATTAAATTAGGTGGCATATGTTAGCTTTCAGTAAATACTACTCCATATATACATATACCCTCCCACTTGATTAACAAAACAAAATCACATGCACTTACTCCATATCTATGGACACCTCTTTCTCATTTCCTTTCACACTTGACCTCTTACTTCTAAGCATCTTCTTCTTCTTCTTCTTCACCCTCATCTCATCACTCGATCTCACCACAGATCAACGAGCTCTACTGGCTTTCAAAAAACGCATAACGTTGGACACAAATAATGTCCTAACCAGCAACTGGCTCACCAACACCTCTGTCTGCGACTGGACCGGCGTCTCGTGCGGCGCCAAACACCACCGCGTCACCGCCCTCAATCTCTCCGGCCTCGCCCTCGGCGAAACCCTTGCCCCGCATCTCGGAAACCTAACGTTCCTCCGGCGAGTATTTATCGATGCACGGAGCTGGAGGATCTGCGGTTGGCCTACAACCAGTTCAGCGGCGAGATTCCATCTGAGATTGGGAATCTGACCATGCTTACGATGTTATCTACATATGCAAACGATCTCCAAGGTAATTAATTAAATTAATTAAGGGTTAATTGTCTATATTATCAAATTTTGATTTTTAACCAACACTATTTCTATTTCTGGCTGAATTGGAATTTTCGCAATATTCTATCCTATGTCGGTGTCGCTCATTCTCTTATTAGACCATCGCTAATGAGGGGATGAGATCCAGTGTCCCACAATACTTTTATGTGTGCCACTGTGTCCCGTGCTTATATCTATTATTTTAAAATATTTTTTATAAAAATAAAATTTATTATAATACTATGAATTTTATTGAAGCTTTATTTCTAAAAATTAAATTTTTTAAAAAGTATATACCATGACTTTGAATTTATCAATCTATATTAGCTAATAAAAGTGAAATTAACTGATAAAAAATAATTATATACTCTAAATTGATGGAATAAACCCTAGTTAATAATCACAAAATTAAACTAAAGCATACAAAGTTGAAATTGAAGAAAATATACATAAGAAATTAAACAAAATTTAAAATGGAACACAAAGTGAGACATAAAGTGTGGTACATTGAATCTCATTCCGCTAATGAGGGGATGCGTACAGGGGTGGGCAGGGGGTCACTGGAGCCTCTGGATTTAAAAAAATAAAAATAAAATAAGGGTATTTTTATAATTTTATAAATATATTACTCTCTTTCATAACAATTAACAAGTGTTTTGTTTTGGCCCGAGAATTTGGATGAGTGTGATTAAAGAATAAAAAATAAAAAATGATGGTGCCAATTAGGAAATGTTTTCCATATTTTCCAATTTCTGATAGGAAATTGGAAAATATTTCAATTTAAAAAGTGGAAATTCGAAAATTAGAAAATATTATGATATTTAAAAAAGTGGTGGAGTCCATATTAACGATATTAATGAACCATATTTTCCAATTTCTAATAGGAAATATTCCACCTTCTATCTTCAACATTTCTTCGTTGGAACTGATGTATCTCTCCATCAATAATCTGTCTGGAAGCATCCCCACGAATATGGACAATTTACCCAACCTCCAACAGTTGTATCTTAGTGAAAACAACTTAATTAACAGCTATGCGTTCCTTTCATCTTCAAATAAGTGTTATTTTCGAATAAATGTCATATTTACAGTTTCGACAAATTAATTACTGGAGTATGAATTATTCTTTCTATCACATTTATATAAAATAGTAGGAAATATATTTAAGGGAGATAAATAACTTTAAAACGTGAACATAATATATTGGAGAAGAAAATAAAATATGATGAACTAAATTAAATTTGAGAGCCCAAAGTTTTTTAGGCCTGTAACTTTGGGCGTTTTGCAAATGTAGGACAAATTTTTTGGGCTTGCAATTGCAGGATAAATTATTTTTTCGGGCTCAATTTGTCCTACTTATGCCGAATTTTTAAAAATTTATCCTGCAATTGCAAATCCGAAAAATTATAATGAATTTTAAAATAAGTTTATACTTCTTTTGTTAGGTTAAAAATGACTTATTTTTGTATTTTAATCTATCTCGTTAAAAGTGGATTCTACCATTTTTATTTTAATTATACTTTCTTATTAGTTTTCTAAATGAACCACTTTTAAAGGTACGAATGGATTATACTTCCTCCGTCCACGATCAATATAATGTTCCTCACTTTTCTGGGAGCGAATTTTAAGAAAAGCTAGATGAATGTGCTGTGAGTGGAATTTGGGTCCCATATTAAAGGTGTTGTTATGGAGTAATGTTTAAAAATATGTGGTGGAAGAGTGGAGTTTGGATCTTACATTAAAACTTTTATTATGGGATAGTGTTTAAAAATGTGTGGTGGATGACTGAAGTATGAGTCCCACTATAGTAAATTGTGTTATGGGGTAATGTTTAAAAATCAAAGGTAACATTTTGTGTGGACATACTAAAGAAACATTGATGGTGAGAAACCCATGCTGGTTTTCTTATGAATCATGGTGAGCCTTGTGTAAGTAAAGACTCAATTATTTTACAATACGTGCGGATTGATATAATTAATTAATCATAAATTGTTGAGGCTGCAGGGGGCGCTTCACAGCGGGGCATATCTGGGGGCGGAGGCAACATCTTCTCATTGGGGCCTTCCCCGTCCTTAACGATGAACGCCATCTTCATTCCCCAACTGTGATGACGCTCGAAATGGCAGTGCATTAACCACACTCCTGCGCGCGATAATATTAATGCAACTTTAATTACTTAATAAACTATGAGACTCTTGCTTAACTTTAATTTATAAAGGAAAAGGAGATGGGAACCTGGATTGTTAGCCTTAAATCTGATAGCGCTCCATCCATTTCTTGGAACGGAAACCATGTTCCCCAACGGCGGGTCAATGAGATTAAAGTTTGGCGGATCCGTGTTTGGGTGGAAGTTCCCGTATCCAGTTCCGACAACGTAGAAGCTGTGTCCATGTAAATGCATGGGATGATCGATTCCATCGCCAAAGCCATAGTTGGTGCCTTGAAGCACGACCTCAACTTCCGAGTTATAGTCCAACATATACACAGAAGTTCCGAAATGGGAGGGCGCCACATTCTCTGGCTTATAACCTTGCGTGAAGTCGAATATTATTGGCGTCGTCGCTGGGAAATCGGGCGTGAAAACTCCTCTGATCCCTTTGTAATAGGCCTCAAGAATATTTTGGGTTTTGGGCAACAACATGGTCACGTTGTTCATGCTGGCCAGCATCCTTTCGTCGAACAGGCAAGAATTTGTGAGACAGGGCCACATATTGATGGAGAGAGTGACGAACAAGTTGTGGGTGATGTTGATAGGAACTTTATTGTCGTTGGCGAGGCTTCTGAGCCCGTTGCTGAAATGGGTGGACCTGGCCACCCCATCGACGATCTCAGGGAAAGATGGAAGCACCGGTGATGACGGCCGGGGCCGGGTGTAGTTACCAACGTACTCCACGATTCCTGTGGTGGGGATGTAAATATGCGACAACGGGGTGGAGTATACTCTGGCGGCCATGTAATAACGGCTGGGCGGCTGGTTGGCTTCCAGAAGGAAATCTATGGTCTGGCCGGGGTGATCGCGATGTGATCGGTGTTCAGCGGCTTCGTGTAGGCGCCGTCCACGCCCACCACCGTCACATTGTGGTCCTTGATTTTCAAGTACATAATGAAGTTCATCATTGCGTTAACCATTCTGATCAGGTAAGTCTTGCCCGCCTCCACACTCAACTTCAATGTATCTGCATTAATTGCATCAAACCAAATTAATTAGTAAAACTTTTACCCCCTCTGTCCCGGTCAAGACGATATATTTGTTTTTCGGCACGGGATTTAAGAAGTTGTAGATTAATGTTTTAAGTATGTAATAATAAAGTGATAAAGTAGGAGGAAGAATGTAATAAAGTGATAAAGTAAGAAAGAGAAGATAATAAGGGAATACTTAATTAGTGTTAATTAAGTGTTTAAAATTCCTTATTTTTGCCAAATATAGAAATGTATCATCTTCGTTGGGACGGCCCGAAAATGAATATGTAGCATCTTGGACGGGAAGGAGGGAGTATTTGACTCCTATTTGTTTGGATTTTACCTTGTTTTGAGCAGGGATACAGGTCGCCAGGTTGACCATTCATGAGGAAAGCATCAGGCAATTTGGCACCGGCTCCTTGGGCTAGAAAATCCTCGTAAACTTGTTGCACATCATCATTCCACCACTCTCCTGCATGCAACATTAATTAATAGAATTCCAACACAATTAATATTGGTCGAGAATTTTAATACCTAGTAAGATAGGAACTTGAGCATGAGGCTTAGGGAAAGGATAAGTGTGTGTCTTGGGCGGTAGAATGATGATGGCGCCATGCACAGTAGCTCGAGTCCAATCGATGTGGGCGTGCCAAAACAAAGTGCCTTCTTCGTCGGAGAGCAGAATTCGTTGTCGAAAGCTTTTGCCGGGAGTAATAGGACACTGCGTGACAGCGTCGACGCCATCTGTCCATGGATATCTCGGCATTTTTACTCCATGCCTGAAATCGATCGCCATTTATATATGCTTATATATGATGATATATGATCAGTTTCATGCAAATGCTTTTAATTTGACGTACCAATGGATAGTTATATTTGCATCGGAACGATTAATAACATCGACTACCACCAATTCTCCCCTTCGAGCATATATAGTTGGCCCTGGGAACTGCCCGTTTACCGTTAGCATGCTTTTGGTGGTGCATAGCCTGGTGTGTGAAGATCTTCTCACCTGCAAACTTACACTTCCAATTAGCTACCTTTTCTATAAATAAAAAACAAAATCAATTAATTAATATTATTACTGCATGCCCAACATACTTCAAACTTATGATGAACTAAAGCATCGACTGGAGCCATAATAATACCAAGGTAGCACAGGATGAAAACCTTGTGCTTCCTATAACAAGACATGTTTTTTGAGTGGTGTGTACTATGAATTAATTTCTTTTTCTAGCTTACATCTCCTCTCATTTATTTCTAAACTAGAAATTCTGCACCGCGTAAGACGCGGTGTTTCTATAATTGCTCCGTGAATTATGGGACCAATAACGGCGCTGGTCGAATCATTTTTAAATGTAACATATTATAGTATGACTTGTAGGTCACAATTGTAATACAGTTAAGAGTATTTAATTTGTACAGTTAGGAGCAACAATCTACACAATACAATTTATATAAAAACCATTTAAGTATCCTTTCACACATTACGCGTTATATAAACATATCGCATTAAACCAAAAACCGCATCGAGGCATATACAATGTACATGCAAAAGGTAACCTCAAAATTCTAGTAGAATATCACCAACACGGTATAATAGAGCCAAAAGTCATAGCTAGAGAATTGTACAAAGTACATACACAAGTTGCTTGAAAGTCTCATAAAATCTTTCACTTCATTAGCCCAATGTTCTTCGCTTGATTGTTCAGCCACTCCTTGACTTGAGTGTTGGTGTTTGTGGGACTCTTTTGCCTAAAAGTTGATGATAATATTAATAAAATTAGTTAATGACAAACACAATGTATTTGCATAATATATGTCGTTGATGGTTTGATTTAGAACTATTAACACCGTTGCCTCATGTAGAATACTAACCTTTATTATGCTCGACAACCACTTCAGTAAGTTCGTGGGATGAATCAAATATGCTTTGTATCTTGTCTTTTAAGATATTAGACTTCATTTTTTTTTTTTGCCTTCTTTGCTAATAATGTTGCACAGAAACTCCCATCAATCATACAAGAACACTTCAAAGATTAAGTGTCTATATAATGACAATAGTTTGTACCCTTAGCTATATGTTTGTCCTTAGCTTGAGTTATATATTTTAGTCTTCTTTGATGTTTTTGCCATAAGGTCCTATTTCTGCTGGTATATATAAAAAAAAATGATAATATTGTTCACAACGAAGAATATTAAAAACGAAAATTTATCTAATTGGTTGAATAATTACCTGCCAAAGGTAGATGCGACTCCATATGAGAATCTTCAACAAGTTTGCAATCAGTTGCTCTCTCCACAAATTTATCTACAAATAAAGTTGCTTAATTATATTTGTATATGTTTTATAAGTTGTTGGAGCTAAGCAAGTACCCGATACACATGTGTACTGGTTCATATATCATGGTAATTACACAATAGTAACAAGTGGTAGTTCAAAACATGAATAGATTAACATAGGCGATATCAATTTAAAATTAGAATGTTTAGATGTGCATGCCTGAGGATCTTTGATCTTCATGTTCACCAGACTTTATGACCTCATGCTAATGTTTTTAGCTTTCTTTTTTATTTTTGAAATTTCTAACAATGACACAATATTATTCATCATTTGCTCGATTAATAAATTCTAGAAGATTCAAAATATACTATCTATCATGTCTAACTATTACCTGGTAGAGGCATATCCAAATGTGCATCATCAAAATTCTCATGTGTATCAACATCATCTAACATTACAAAACCAATATAAATATTGTTAGATCAATAATTATTCTTATATTAGTTATACAATTTCTCCATTGCAATAAAAAAGTTAAAAACTCACTACTCATGGAAAAGAATATTAAAAGTTTCACCAACATCCGTTCAAAGTGATCAAAGAATCTATACTTTCACTAAGCCATGATTATAATTTTCTGGTGAAAAACATATCATGAAAATCTTTAGCAAAATGCACTAAATCTTGTAATAATAATTGAAGACCTGAATCTTTAGAAAGATCTAAGTGCACAACTTTTTTTTCTTTTGCTAACAAATCTTCTTTTGATTTTCCCAATGTTACCTGATATAGTATATGAATTGAACCCGATTTCTTAGATGAATAAAATATGAAAGTTAAATCTAGAAAATTTCTTGTTGGGCTCGTGCATTTTTTCATCACGTAAACTTTTGTTATTATATATGTAAAAAATCAAATACACATGTCTAACCTAGATTTTTAGAACATAAATTCCCAAATTTTTGTGACAATGCAAGTACAATATAAAGTAACTCACCTCTTTCTTGTGCAACATTTGTTCCACTTTAGTAATCTGCAAAGGTTGCTTGGGTGAGCGCAACAATTTCTTTTCAAAAAAACCACCGGTTTATACTAACATGTTAATGGCCTCTTCATTCTCTTGCTTCCTGTTTATGATAATTATAAGCAAGTTAGGAACAAAAATATTCACATGATAAGATTCTTAATTGTTATACAGATTATACAATACCATCTCTCTAGTTCAATTAGCATTTCATTCTTAGAGCCATCCAAGATAATTGACTAAGTATTGGTGGTCAGACTCAATCTTGAACATTAAAGACAAAACCATCATCGATTGTGCCTAACAATTTATGTATGTATAATTTATCTCACCACATAAAATCATGCATACCGTAACATGACACGACTGAAAAATTCAACAACAAAAACAGTGTCCTATTTGAAATAGGTTCCAATTTAGCATAGATCTCATCGGATACAAAATCTTTCCAAAATGTCACCACAAACGTTTCCAGCCTACATTTCCATGAAATATGTTATTATAAACTAAACTAAACATATGTAACGAAATAGAAAAACATAAACTCATCGTGTATCTAACATACTCTGTATGAATATCAATATACTCACAAATGACTTTACCCTGTCCTTTAACTGTGATTTCCCGAGGTTCATGGGTACCAATAATGACATAAGCAGTATCTAAGTAAGAGAAGAAAATGATTAATTAACATTTAAGTCACACTAAAATAATCTCATTCTAAAATATAATAAGTACAATAATTCTTTTCCTAAACTTACACAAAATATTGCTAAAATAAATATAGAAATATCATTCGCAATTCTTCAATGATTAAGTTGCTTAGCTTAACTCATCAATGTCTTTGTTGAGAGGAATTTGTGGAACTCTCAACTTGGAGTTGTTCTGAAACTTAGTCCACCAGCAGGTATCGAATCATTTGGTTCTTCATTCACCAAAGTATCTTTTCTGAATGTCTATTGGTAATTACATTACATGTCACAATTGGATTCTTGTATTGCTTTGGATCAAAAATATAGGCTCCTTTCACCATGTAAACATTACCCTCTTGAAGCACATGTTTGAACCTAATTATCATGGAATATCACAGCATCAAGAGTGTGGCCCTAAAAAGAACAAAAAAAATTAATATATGTCACCTTTTAAAGATAAGAAAAACTCACAACAACAACTTAAATGTAAGGGATGCTCATTAACTTACCAAGCCAGCTTAAACAAAGGTGCAACTGTTAATAAATTAATAAGGTAATCATCAGACAAACACATACCTTTTAAGTGCCTCTGTCCACAACAAGCTTTACATAAACGTTTAGACCGTGAAACACTAACATTATTAGACAAAGGCAGTTGCGTCACATCGGAACCCAACCGGCGCAAGCAGCCTGCGAACCATCAAAATGCAAGAGTAGTAACATAGTCAAGATAAGTAAGTAAACAATAACACTAAATAAAATTAATTATAACAATACCTTTTGACAATATGGAATTAGGGATCACATTTGTTGGGCTAAGGAAAACTTAAACCATTTTCAGAAGAAGAGCCGAGCAAATGAAAACAAAACGATTGTTAATATAAAAGAAATCAGTTTTTCAAATATATGCTAAATTATTAAAAGCTCTAAAGAAATTTAAAACAAAAGCAAGAGAAATCATAACCTGTCACTTGTGAGATTGGAACACTCCCACCGGTGTCAACAACGAGAACACGCCTCTTTCTATTTTTCAAAGTCTTATCTGAAAATTACAAACCATAGTCAATAAAAAAAAAGTAATAGCAGCATTACTTGCAAAGCGATCCCGCATAATGTTAAATTAAATTGTGCAAATCTAGACACAATTCAACAAATATTATGCACCTCGCAAACTTCTCGACTAAGTAGTTAGAGCATGTGAACACTCGGGGCCAAAGATAATTGGCATAGCCATATCAGTTGCAGACATATGAGGTAAACTAAAAAATAAGCGTCTTAAAGTTGTCACAGGCTGTCTGAGCCATCTAAACACAAAAATAATATAAAATTTTCATCAAAACAAATAAAAGCAACAATATTATGCTCATAAAGAGCAAATGATCGCTCTTGTCAAACTATGAAACTAATCACTTATTCTGTTTCAAGTGACAATATTATGCTTCCAAACCAACCAGTCAATACAGGAAAAAATAATTCATAACAGGACAAAAACATTACGGAGAAAATCTTCAAATATGAAGAAGCTTTAAGATGGCATACCTGATATATTTCATCCTTGTTATTATTGTAACTTTCAAGTTGCTTCCACGAAGTTGTCCGACAAAGCTCTCAAAATAAAACAAAAGTAACCTAACTTACATATAGAATAGAACAATTAATACTAACTATACATAATTATATTAAATCAGTTAAATTCAATTAATCAATTAAAATAAGTTTAAATTAAAACTCTAGGCCCATTCCTCCAATCATACTTATTTACCATCATCTGCACTCATGAGCAAGCCCAACCATACATTATTATTTTCAATTAAAAATAGAGCCCTAGTCAAAATCCACACAATTAATATACTCCATATACGTTCTCTCACACCTTCATCTCTCTCTTTACTTCACATTTGCAATAAAGAGTAAATCTCAACCCCAAATCCCTCTTCTTCTTCTTCTTCCCCTTTTTTCTTAAAACACAGCTTGTTCTCTCGTAGACCTCACTATCGTTCCCCATTGTCGACCCACTCTTCTCACCTCAGCCCGACTATGAGCAGCTAAGAAAGTTGTTGCTGATGCCGATGCCAACGCCGGCCAATACTCTCAACGCAGACAACGACACAAGAAACTGAGCCACAACTCAGCTAAAGCTGATGCCGACGCCGACAGAGGCCAATACTCTCAATGCAGACAACGACACAAGAACTGAGCCACAAGTTAGCTAAAACTCAGCCACGACTCTCTGTTCCCGATCGGCACCCTCAAAGCAAACAACAAAGCAAGAAACCCAGCCACAACACTCTAATTTGATTGTGTTATGTTGAGCTCTGTTTTTTGTAAAAATTCTAGGGCTATTTAAAATATTATTGATAAAAAGCAGGTGGTACAGAAATCAAACTCACCTCCTTGTTTTGTTGGTGGAATGGATTTGTCTAGTGTGATTTTTTGTTAGATTAACATCAGATTTTGCACTTTCACCGGGCAAAGATTCGACAAGAAATCTCTTTCTTTTTTTTGTTGCGAAACTGTGAACATAGAAAGTGAAAAATAAAAATCTGCAGGGGAGATGATTAAGATAAAACAGATATTTTTCTTTTTGCAAAAAACCCACAAATGAAACAAAAATTACCAAAATACCATGGGCACTATTTTTTCTACAGTACTATTCCTTACAATAGTAGCCAAGTTCTCTCTTATTAAGATTGTTATTAAATTAACGTGAGTATTTAATTATTTCACGTGAATCATGCATGACTTTCGCTTTCTATATTATATTGGACTTGATAATTAGTAATTTGAAAATACTTGATCCAACTACAAGAAAAGATATGGTTAAAGATTTGATCAAGTGCATGCAGAAGAGCTAGACAGCTCATTACAAGACTCTTCTAGTCAGTGGCGGAGCCAGTAATTAATTTGGGAGGGGGCTGAACAATTACACGGAGAATTTTTTTAACATTCCGTACATTTAAGGCATTATCTATCTATATCTATACTAAGAGCCTAAGCATTCTATGGGACAACTTGTGGATTGCCTATTTTACCCCTCTACATATTTTATATATACATAGTTATAATCTATTTAATATATATTTATTATAACCTTTAGTTTTGATATCTTGTCGAGATATGTGATATTTGAAGTTTAAGATTTTATTATTCTATTTAGATTATAGCTATAAATTCAGGATCCTACTAGAATTAGATTATTATATATATTTATTGTTTCCAAGTTTATCTGATAATTAGGATAGATATGTCGATAGTATCATATATTGTTATGAATCGTGAACAATAACATAGAATCTTGGTTAGTCTTTGCATTTTTGTTAACTAAGAATTAATATTTGAATTGAATTAGGAGTCCACGATAGCTACAATTCCTTCAACATAAGCCTGATTCTGTGTCATCTTCCTCGCTGACCTTCTGAAGTCTGTCCATGGTTGTCCCTCGCCGCGTTCTGAAGATCGGTCCGTGGTCCTCCCTCCATCCTCGCTGACGAGCGTATCAAGTCGTGCCCGCCCACCATCCTTCACTGCCGGCGATCATTGGTACCGATTCATAGCTAAAATTTGGATGTAGATTTCCACGCATTGAGATATGAGTTTTTTTTTTTTTGTTTGATCACCTTTTGTCATGTGAGTGGTTCCCATCGTTTATTTGTTTGTCAGAAACCAATCACCACAATCGCTATTCTGTTAGATTTAGCATGAAAGTTCCTTACCACGTATTTTATTTTTATTTTCTGATGCATAATTAATGTCATAAAGCTATTACTAACAGTCCTCTGCAATTTGTCGGACAACTTCGTGGAAGCAACTTGAAAGTTACAATAATAACAAGAATGAAATATATCAGGTATGCCATCTTAAAGCTTCTTCATATTTGAAGATTTTCTCCCTAATGTTTTTGTCCTGTTATGAATTATTTTATCCTGGTTGGTTTGGAAGCATAATATTGTTACTTGAAAAGGAATAAGTGATTAGTTTCATAGTCTGACAGGAGTGATCAACCTTTTTTTGGCTAACATATTTTCCTAATCCACTATAACCACTACTCTAAATTATATTGTCGTATACAATGTGCAGTGCAGATTGCTTTTCACCAAAAACTTTTGTTATTTATCAAAGTTTTGGGAAGAAAGAAGACAATTCCAAGTATTAGAGGGAAGGGAACTGGCCTTCAACCATTTCCCACTTGCCTGTCCCAAAGCATCCGTTCCACAACTTGAACTTCTCGAGAAGGGGCAATGCACCTATCTTTTCCAACATTTTTTCCCATTGAAAGTAATCATTCATGTCAAGAGTCAACTTCTTAAGGCTTTGGGGGAATGTGAGCACATACAAAGAAGCTGTAACACTACTCCAACACAGTACGAAGAGGGATATTCCAATTTACACAGACGTTTGATATTGTTCAGACAATAATAATCATCTTGCTTGATTTTCCCTCTCCCAGAATACTTCATCCCCAATTTTTTGATATTGGAAATTCTCTTAACCACCTCATCACTGCACTTGAAATTTTCTACTCTCTGAAGCACCAGTAGATTCTCCATGACGACGACATCATCACTCGAAGGTTCTGGAAGATAAAAGCATCTTTTCATTTCAATATGCCTAAGTTATGGCATTCTCCAAATCTCACCAAGTGGAGTGAACTTCTCCTCGTTACAAGAAACAATCAATCTGTGCAGATTCCAAAAGCGATTAAATGAGGTATAGATCGGCCTCATGCTATCAACTTCAATAGCAAGGTAGCGCAAGTTAACATACATCTTCAAAAAGTTACGAAACTTGCATGCATGTAATGTTCTAAGAAACCCAGAATTCTTAATACGCGGGACTTTCCCATATTCACTGATAATGGAACGAGCACGTGGCATAGACTGCAAGTCGTCAAGGACTTTCTTCAATGGTGTGTTCCTGGGTATAACAACGCGGCGTTGGCTACTTATGCCTCGAGGACTAGATTGCCCTGTGACATGATAGAACCCATCTTTCTTGCTCTGGTTCAAGCATAAATCCCTCAACAAATCATGAATTTTGACAAATTTGATGTTTCCTGTAGACCCTAGTTCACCAACTAGAATGAGATTTCTATCAACCGAGTCCTTTAAGAACTCTATGGCAAGGAGTAACATATTCCCAGCTTTTTCATGTTTGGAATCATTTCCACCATTCGTTTACTGCACAGGAAGTCGGGTGCCGGCGAAAGTTCCCGCACGTTCTCAAGGGGGCTGTATTCAGGGTCTGGGTAGGGTAAGGGTTGAAATGAGAAGGCAATAAGATTTCTTAATTGTCGCAACATCCAAATCTCCATGGGCAAACGAACCTCAAATCTATAAATAATTAAAGTCTGAAGATATTGAAGCTTTGATATAGCTGAAGGAACAATACTATTGGGAATGTTGGAAGCAAGGTAAGTTAAATGAATGCAATGCGCGTATTACACTCTTCGATCAAGCGGCAGAGGTATATGTAGGATGCTCCGTGGATTAATGTCTTTCTTCAATCAAAGAGGTAAATTAAGATTTCTTACTTAAACACTTACTATAATTTAAATAATTCATATTACAAAATTCGATATTACCTAATTACAACAATTATATATTTTCACTGGGTGAAACAGACTCCATATACTATAGAGGATTAAGCACACAAGCGTACACAGAAATGCGCTTCATAACGATGCTCAAGTCTATAAAATTTGATCAACGGGAAAATCTCAATATCGTTGCAAATGCAATCCAAACGATGCAATTGATGGAAAGCATCGATGTTGGAGAAATTGAAGAAGAACCCACTCAAGAGGAAGAAAAGAAAAATTCACCCGAGAAATCAAAAAGAGTAATCCCGTCTAGAAAGAAAAAATCTACGATGGAGTTGCAGCCTGCAGACCCCCAAAAGACAAAAAGAAGAGCACCCAAGTGTCACGACCGGCCTTAATTAAGGATAATTAATCCGGGAAAACCATGACTGGGGAAGGGAAATTAAGAAGCGGGTTTAGAAAGGGGCGCATAAAAGAATACTCAAAGAGCTTGAATACGCGTGAAATATTCCTTAAAAAGGAAAAAGACATAGTTCGCATAAAAAGGGTACTCAACGAACTTGTATAAGCGTTATATTCCTTAAAAGGAAAAAGGCATCGTTAGGGGCTTGGCTAAAACATTATCAGAGTTTGCAACGGAAGGTGTAACTGAAATAATCAGTGTTTACAGCGGAATGCATAACTGAGATACATGTATGAAGACATGTATCCTTTCTGAGCCTACTTTAAGTTCAACAAAAACTCCACTCAGTAACACTTCATCGCCCATCACAACTCAACCTGCACAAACATAAACATACGAAGGGCTGAGTACAATAGTACTCAGTGGGCAGTGCCAAGCATATAACATAATATCAACAACAAAACACAACTTCGCATAAGAGGCATAAGTTTCTTTCAAATCCTTTGCTCATTAAACATTTCCATATTCATAAACAGCATGAGCGCATTTTTCATCATTAACAATCATCAACACGCATCGTGTCGTGGAGAAGGCCTTCCCCAACGAACACGGGCATCGCACCGTGAAGGGGGCCTCCCTCAGCGGTCACGGCATCGTACTATTGAGGGAGGCCTCCCCCAATAGACGCTGTAACACTGGCATACTGGCATACTGGCATCGCGCCGCGAGAGAGGCCTCTCTCAGCGGACACAGGCATCGCGCCGTGAGGAAGGCCCTCCTCAACGGACACGGCATCGTACTGTTGAGGGAGGCCTCCCCCAACAGACGCAAGCATCAAACATAAGCATAAACTTATCAGCGTAAAGCATTCAAGCGTAAATAAGTGTAATCAAGCGTAAATTACATAGGGCGTAAATAGTATAAACAGCATAGCGTAAATCATTTAACGTGCAGCATAATAAAGCTTAACTCATTTAAGCGTAATAAAGCATACCATACTTGAAGATCCAATTTGCATTTTAAAGCATAACATTTGCATAGCATTTTATTTACGCGTAAGGAATTGCCCACCTGATAGCAAAGTTTTGCTAAGGTACTCTAACTCCTTGTGTAGTTCTTACTCTTGCGCTTGACCTTAATCACGAGAATATAAAATAAGACATTGCCTCGAGGAAAATTCTTAATTAATGAGAAAGCGTAATTAACTATGCATGAATCTTGTATGCATGAACTAATCTTCTGAGCGATAATCGGGAATTGTACTATTAATCCTCGTTAATAGATTTAGCTAATTCTCGTCTAGCGTGGTCGAATAAAACTTTGATTCTTCCTTTCTCATCGGAAAATTCTAGTTGTGAAGTAAACCTCGCATTTGTACTCGTTCGAAATAAAAGAACTATCTCGGCTTTAATCGAGGTGTGACCTCGTAGAAATTATCGGGCTTTTCGATAGAAACATAATTACTAACGTAATCTCAAATAATTAATAGGCTCAAAAGAGAGTAGCCAATTAATTAAATAAAACGAGTAGCTTAACTCAAATAAATAATGGCAGCTCAAAATAATAATTTGGCCTTAAGGAAACAATAATATAAGCTCAATAATTAAGAGGCTCAACAAGGCAGCCTCATAATTAATTAAGTAGAAGTGGGCCTGAATAAATAGTACGAAAGCCCAATCAAAATAATTCCTTGGCTTAAGTAATTAAATAAATCTTGGCCCAATGAATAAATAATGAATAGTTGGGCTAAGTTAAATAAGTACGCAAGGTTCAGCTGCAATTAAATAAGCCTCGGCCCAAAGAAATAAAATAATAAGGCCCAAATTAAAATAAGGTCTGTTGGGCTCAAAGTGAAGGATCCGGCCCAAAGAATCATATAATTCAGCCCAATTGAAATAATTCATGAAGGCCCAACAATTCTGCCCAAGAATAGAATGAATTATTCTGAGCTTAAAATTAAATAAACTCGGCCCAGCTGATATGGTACAACAGCCCAAAGAATTAAAAGACAAAGCCCAATTTACTTAAAATAAACAAGCTCCAAAAGAATTAAAAATCGAAGGCCCATTTGTAGAATAAAAATAAATTAGGCCCAACTTAAATTAAATAACTAAAGCCCAATTGAATTAATAAAAGAGGCCCAAAGTAAATAATAATGAAGCCCAAGTCATTAAAATAACATCAAGCCCAACTCCTCTCTCTCACTCTCGGCCCTGTTCTTCTTCTCGCTCTCTCTTATCCCAACTCAAGGAGCCGCTCATCCCTCTTTCTTTCTCAAGGCCGATCGGCCTCTTCTCCTCCGGCTAAATCTGGCCGGCTGCGCCTCCTCCGGCCGTTCAGCCATCACTTGCTTCGGCCGGCGTCATCTGTCGACGCGTCTCAGCCCCGGCGCCGTCCTCTTTCCTCCCCCAACATCGAGCCCTGATTCTCAAGGAATCAGCGCTGCTGCTGCTGCTACCCTTTCGAAATTGGGCGACCGGTCGCCGTCTGGGAGCGGCGTTGCTCCGGCCTGGAGCCCGTCGGCCTCCTCTCCTTCCGGCCGCTCTCTCTCTTTCTCGGCCAAGATCTGATCGGCCCTCTTCCTCGGCTGTTCAGCGGCCATCGGTTCCGGTCTCTCTCCCTCACGCTGAAGTTCCGCCGCCGCCTTGTGAAGGCCGGCGAGCAGGGGAGTGTCCGACGCCCTCATCGCGCCGCTGCTGCCCTTGGACTGTTGCCGCTGTTCCTCCCGGCGGCAGGTGAAAGGCTCGCCGATCCGCTGCTGTTGTCCTGGTACCGGTCGGCCTCGTCCCCTCCAGTTTGGTAACGCCGGTCTCTCTCTCTCTCGATCCGTCTGTCTCTCACTCTCTTAAATCCCTCTGTTCGACAATTATCTAGTCTCTCCTCTCCCTCGCGACTCTCGGCTGAACTCGTCTTAAGCCGAGCCCCAAATGGCTCGGTTCTAAGCATAAGAGGGAAGTATTACTCTCTATCTTGCTGTAATTATCTCTGCTTATGTTTCTCATAAAAATGAGTTCATATAATCTGTTGGTTTGCTATGTCCCTCTGTAATATACTTAATCCTGTATTTATGAACTTCCAATACATGAAGCATGCTTTGATGGTGTGAAACATATGACATCAAGAGAGCAATTGAGATAGGAATTACCTTGAATGTTCTTGTTCATGTGGTGAGTTGAAACTGAAACAATTGGTTGTTTATAACATACTGTAAAAATGAAATCGGCGAGAAGGTTACAAGATGGAACCTTAAGTTGAGCTGTTGAAAACCTGAATGTTTTGGCTTTAAGGAAATTGACATATTAATTGAATTGAAGAATGAAACCTTTTATGAAAAGATCCCGTTGTTGCTGTTATTAATTTGATGGACGATGGAAGTTCGGATCATCCAGCTGATGAAATTCTTGGTTGCGAGAGAAAACTTATGAATTGATAGATGTGTGGGAATAAAGGGCATGGTATAAAGTGGTAGATGGTGGAAGGAAAGGAGGGGAGCAAAGGATGGTGGCAACACTTTTCCTTTTTCCTTTTCCTATTCTTCTTTCTCTTTTCTTCTTTATGCAAATGCCAAATTATTGTGGTGTAATTGGAAGGTATGAACGAAAATTGATTGTAAGAGTTTGTAAAGTATGAGAATGATATTGATGAATAAATGAAGTATATCCTCATGCCTTGGTGATGCTAATACTGTAATATGAATCTAGATTAAATCCGTAGATTTAATCTGCGTTGCAGTCGGAATAATTTCTCGACTTCTAGTAGCACTAATAAAATATAACTGCTTCTGTTTTTCGATTAATAAATAACATGACTTTGCTAAGTCAGTTATAACTTGGAAATAATAATTATTGAATGGCTCAATAATCCTCGTCGCGTTTTTCTCATACGAAAAAAAATATAAAGCTAAAATAATAACTCCGTTTCTGATAAAAAAAAAATCAGGACCATAAACTGGATTCATATATAACTGACAGTTGGGTTTCATTTACTGAAAGATGCGATATTAACTATCGCGATACCATATTAAATAAAAATAAAAATGCGGGTCATTACACCAAGAAAAAGTTTGATGACTACATTGATATTCCAAGTGACGACGATCTGCCGCTAAATAACATTATGTTGCAAACCAAAAAAAAGAAGAAAATATCCTCAATCGTCAAAATCAAACAAGAAAAGATTTAAAATTCGTCTTGCTCCGTACTTAGATAATTTAGGATGTTTTTCATATATCTTTTTGCATTTTTATTTAGAGGTATATTATAAATATTACTTTCTTACATTTAAATTTATTCATTAATAGTTGCATTGATTCATTAATTACAATAATAGTCAAATGAACAAGTCAATTTAATAAATACAAATATTCAAAAAAATATAATAATGTATTTTATTTACATAATATAAAATCACATGTGTTCAACGTGCATTGCACGTTCTTCCTACTAGAAAATTTGAATATGAACCTCCTACTTTTGTTGTGATAATGAAAAAATTAAACTTGCATTTTCTAAAGTTCCTCCGAAGTTCGATGAAGAAGCTATTAGTTTTATAAGGAATATCCATGTTTATAATACTAAATTCTCATTTATTTCATTCGGTGTAAAATTGGATAAAGAACTCGCATTTGCATGACGAAGAGTTTATTCTTTTTGATTCCACAATATACATCTAGTGTTTGTTCAAGTATACTTTTATGACACACAAAGTGAGGTTGAGAATAGAATTAACATAATGCAAAATCAAATTTTATCAGAAGCAATTGTAAAGATGCTCGTGAAAATTTTAGAGATCAACTTGTATACAAAACTTTTTCGAAGATTGAAAGATTATCCTCCAATGGACAATGTTCGGCTTCATATGTTCAAAGATGTCAACTTAGATCAATGCAGATCAAGTTGGAGCTATATTGGTTGAGGGAAATAATGAAAATATTCCATTAGAGCGGGATATTGTAGTTCATGCTCATTCCGTTGATAGGTACAAAATAAAGCATTATTACAGATGTTATCATCCATTGCAATATCCACTTTCCAATGGGCGAAACAGGTTGACATCAAAACATTGAAAAGATTGATCCCATGTCTTCAATTCGTAATACAAATTATGTTTCTACTTCTACTTTATTAGCAAGAACCATAACTGCTAGCGATATTATCTCCAATGAAGAAGAAGGTATCTCTATTAACTTTTTATAAATTGATTGATAATTAAATTAGTTAAATAGCTAGTTATCATATTTTATAGTTTTATAATCTTTATGATAGATTTTACTAATTTGATAAATTGTAGTATTAAACAGTTGGATTTAAGCGTGTGAAAAAAATAAAATATACTTTGAAGACTTCATGCCATTTACCACTAACTACCGGTGCATGAATGACTTGAATTGATAAAGTGTTGATTTATGAGTGTTTAGGTGATAATGAATACATTTAATTAAATTTCTAAACATGGCAAAGCTTGACAAATTCAATTTAAGAAATTGGTTAACTTATTTTATTAGTTAAATATATAGTTTGAATGGAAAATATTTTTGTTGTTAATTAGTTTGAGATTCTTTTATATAATTAAAGAATTGTTGACATAATTATTTATTTTTGATATTGTTATATTTTATTTTATTTTTCTATATTTATAGGTGTTACAAGACAAAATGTTAAGAATGTATCGTGTAAAGAATATATTTGCTACAAGATATTGATTAGAAATCCAAGACAATCCATGCTTTTATTAGCTAGAAGATAATTACAGCAATATATAGCGGATATGTATATAAAACTACTACCAATTGGAAATTATATAATGTAAATACATCTCTTCTTTCTTTTCTAAAAATTAAAGTCAAAATCTTAAAATAGTCAATTATTGATATATATATATATATATATATATATATATATATATATATATATATAGGGGGCGGTTATTCAATAAACCACCCTTATTTTAAGAATTACGAACCAGCAAAAATGCATGAATTTTATGTATAACACGCATGAATAAACTGTATAAAGGCATGAATTGCGAAAAATAATTTTTTGCTACCTTTGGGATTCGAACTCAGGACCATGAATTTATCCAACAAGGTGATGAATCAACCGTAGATCTTGATGATCTAAGGGCTGAAAATGGTTCCTAATTTATATTTTAAGAAGCGTTCTTATTTTAGTCTTCCCCTATATATATATATATATATATATATATATATATTTCGAGATAATTATATTTTTCGAGAGAATGAAGAATAACGAATAAATCTATAAATTTTACGAACAGATCAACATAACTAATGAATAGATGTATTCAATAAATACGGTAAAAATAGTGAAAATCTCGCCCCTATCAGGTTTCGAACCCAGACCAAAAATCTTATTCATACGATACATTGATTTATTCATCGAAATTATAGACTTATTCGAACGCATTCTCTATTCTCAAAATATTTAGCATTCTCCATGGATCTTCTCCCTATATATATATATATATATATATATATATATATATATATATATATAGGGGATAGCTAAAATAAAAACACTTCTTAAAATATAAAATATAAACAATTTTCAGTCCTTAGATCATCAAGATCTACAATTGATTCATTACCCTGTTGGATGAATTCGTGGTCCTGAATTCGAATCCCAAAGATCGCAAAAATTTATTTTTCACAATTCGTTACCCTGTTGGATGAATTCATACGTGTTCTACATAAAATTCGTACATTGAAAATCATTTTTATTTTTATTTTAAGAAGTGTTTTCACGATAGTCCTTCCATATATATATATATATATATATATATATATATATATGAAATTTAATTACTGACACAAAAAACTATATTATTTTTTATCATTTTATATAATTCTAGATATAGAATAAAAACAAATGTTATACAGGACGATTGCAATGCATGCGTTACGTTGTTCGATCAAGCAACAGAGGTGTATGTAGGATGTTCTGTGGATGAAAATCTTTCTTCAATCAAAGAGATAAATTAAGATTTCTTAATTAAACACTTACTGTAGTTCAAATAATTTATATTACAAAATTTGATATGACATAATTATAGCAATTATATATATTTTCACAGGGTGAAACAAACTTCATATACTATATAAGCACACAATCACACACATAAATGCGCTTTATGATGATGCTCATGTCAATAAATGTCACGACCGCACTTGCTAAGGATAGCAATTTCGGGGAAACCGCGACTAAGGGAGGGAATTTAGGAGCGGGAGTAAGAAAGGGGCATATTCGGCTTCTTGATGACTTGACTTGTATAAAGAAATCAATCGAAATATCTAGAAATCAATGAAGGCCACAAGGGGACCGTACATAATATTATTCAAAGGGGTACTCAACGAGTTTGAGTACATTATTCAATAGTACATATTGTTTTGACAGATAACATAATGTCTTAGTAAAATCAGTGTTTGCAGCGGAATAATAATTTGAATATATGTATGAAGACATATACTCTACTCTGAGGTACTCGTCCTAGATTGACAGAAGCTCCGCTTGCACACTACATCCTCGATCACCGCTCAACCTGCACATTTAAAAAATACATGCAGGGCTAAGTACAAAAGTACTTAGTGGACACTTGCCGAAATTTACATACATGCATAATATTTTATTGTCAAGCCTTTCAACAGTAGTAAAATACGAGGGTTTTCCTTTAAAGACTCGTATTTACCAAACATAATATCATTTCTTTCATCAATAACCCGCGCAGGTATTTTATATCATTAATCACCATATCAGTAACTCGTGCCGAGAGGGAGGCCTCCCTCTACGGACACTATGATCGGCCAACCCGCTAGATGACTCACGATCACAAGGTGTACACTAATTCCGAAGGGATTTGCGGTCCCATCCAGAATCCGAATTCGATTAACATCAGATAGGCAATTAATAATAAAACATAAAGCATTTAGGCATTGACAATATCATTTAAATTCATAAGCATAAAGTCTTAACAATTCTAATATATAATTTTAGTTTATACGTAGAAAGCCTACCTGAATAGCCGACTCACGGTTTAGCTCTAACTCTGGTGCTTGACCTTTAATCCGAGAAAATAAAATAAGATTCTAATTCTCGAAAAATCTCAATAAATGAGGATGCGTGAAATGATTATGCATGACTCATATTCCTTTAATTAAATTATGAGATGCTAATCCTATTTAAGGAATTAAAGCTCGTCTTATGAGGTCGGATTATTAATCTTTAATAATCTACTCATCTTAAAATAATCTAATTCACTTACTAATTAATAATTAGTAAGTCTTAAAATCTTCTCTAATTAAATTTAATAGAATAATTATGACGACCCAATTAAAATAAAAATAATCAAGGCCCAAAAGGAATTTAATTCGAGCCCAAAAGAATAAATTCGAAGCCCAGTGCATTAATAATATTAGGCCCAACATCAATTAATTTCTAGAGCCCAACAAATGAGGCCCAAGATAATAAAATCATGAAGCCCAATAAGTGAGCCCATCATCACCCTAAAAAAAATTAGTAAATTTTTAATATTAATCACTAATTAAAAATAATTAGGATTAATAAAGAAGCCTAAAATAATAATTCTTATTGGGTTAAATAAATAAATTTCATTGGACTTAATCAATTAAATCGTAGGAGCCCAAGTAATATAAATTCGAGACCCATTATTAATAAATAATAGGAGTCCAAGTAATAATTAATGTGGACTGGAAAGAATTAATCTTATCTCGTCAAAACCTTAAACTCAAAACATTATCACATAACTATCATTTAGGTTCGAAACTATTTATTCGAACATCAACATGCGCATTAATCATAACTCGTTCTATTTATGTCATCAAGTCAAATATTCCGTCATTTAAAAAAACAAAACCTATAATATTACATAGATAAATTATATCATCATAGATCATGCTTTCTCATACATAAAACAATTTAATCCTTTTCAAATAATCCATATTAATAAGTCGTTTGAAAAGAATTAATTTAAATGAGAGTTTAACTCGAAAAATTTCATTTTATAATCCATTTATAAATACTTGAAATAAAGAACTCCATTTAAATAATTAATTAAAGGTCAATATATAATTAAATTAATCAAGCTCAATTTAAATTAATTATTAAGAGCTCAAATAATTTAAATAGATATAAGCCCAAATTAATTAGATAAATTAAGTCTATCATGTTTTTCTTTGAATAAGGCCCAAACAATTTAATTAAAATAGGTCCAAATCCTTTAATTAAAAGAAGCCCATCAGATTTTATTTGTAAAGGGCCGAGCCCAAACATTTAAATCGAAGCCCATCTGTTAATTAAATAAGGGCCCAAACAATTTAATTAAAAATCGACCCAAGTCTCGGCCCAAACAATTAATAAAATCGGCCCAAGAGGGAGCCCAATATTTTCGGCCCAAACCCGGCTCAAACCCGGCCCAAACCCGGCTGAAACCCGGCCCAAACCCGGCTCCCTTTTCTAACCTAAATATACACACACAAACACCTCCCAACACACACACAAGTTTCTCTCTCTCTCTATCTCTCGGACCTCTCTCTCTATCTCTCGGACCTCTCTCTCTCCCGACCCTCTCTCTGCTCGGCTGAGGGCGGCGCCGCCTCCGGCGCGCCGCCTCGCCGTCGCCTTCGCCTTCGCCGTCGCCTTCTCCTCTATCTCTCTCGCTCAATCTCGGCCGCTGGAAAGGCGCAGCAAGCGCAGCCACGCCGCCGCTCCGTCGCCTCCGCTCCTCCTCCATGGCAGATCCGCCACCGCCGTTCAACGCCACGGATGTTCACGGCCATCGCCTGGCCGTGGAAGAGCACGGCCGCCGCCTGCCGCCCTGATTCTCTCTCTCGGTTTCTAGATCTCTAGATCGGAACACTGTTCATCATCTCTCTCTCTTGCTCGATCCAGCCGTCGCCGCCACGGAATTCGCCGGAGGAGCAGCGGCGATAGGCCGCGCCGCCCTCGGCTCTCTCGCCTTTCTCTCTGGATCGACGGGTAGCCTAAGGTAAGCTCTAATTTCTTCCTTTTCTATTTTCCCCCTTTTTTTTCATTTTCTAAATTAAAATCTGAAATACTCATCTCTTTTTTTTCTCTTTGGCAGATCGGAGACCACCTCGGCTCCGTCGCCGACCGTCGACCGCCGGCAGCCACCGCGGCTGCCGTCCCCTCTGATTTCGACTCACACACACAGTAGGTTCAAGCCACAATTTAGTTCACAAAATAGCATAGGATTTTGAGCAGAAATCAAATACTGTAAATGCTTATTGAAATCTGAAATTCTTTTCTTGAAACTGAACTAGTCTATAAATTTCAGTTCATATGTGCATATGTAAACATGTTGTGAAATATCTGAACAGCCGTATGAATTGGTATGAATTGGTGGTTCCCTGAGGGTGATGATACCTTGAGTAGGTGGATAATAGTCTCTGCAGATATTGTATATCACAGAAATTAGAAATCAATTTGGGAAGAGAATGGAAAGATGCAGAAATTTCTTTGTTGCATTACCTTAAAATTGGCTGTGAAATTGGGCTGCAGTAGTTGATAATGGTGGTGTGAGAATGGTGAAAATGGCTGTGGTTTTAAAGAAAAATGGGGTGGTTTGGATGGATGAGGATTGTGGAATTTTTTTCAACTTACAGGTATGAACTCTTCAGCTGGCATGTAAGACTGAAGAATTTCCTTCAGCATGCGTAGTAAGAATTTCTTCAGCATGCTTAGGATTCAGCATGCTTAGGATTATTCAACTTTTAATCATTAAAAAAAAATCTAAGAGATTAATATATTAATTATATGGTTCCAAACTCATTTAAATACATTAAGACATATAAGCCTAATTCTTATTGAAGCATAAAATCCATTTGAGCTTGCTTCTAACATAAATTAAATTACTCATGGGCTTAAGTAAACAATCGATAAAAGATTCATATTTAACACTTCAGTGTTAAATTCTCCACAATAAATTAATGGACTCAAAATATATTTTGAGTGCATCATCTATTGAAAATAAAAAAATAAATCATCACATATATAAATTATCAAATTCATATAAGTTCGTATTTTATTAATGGATGCTGAACTCTAATTACCATAATACATCCTTAAATCAGTAATTAAAAGTATATAATCCTTAATAAAAAGTCGGGTCATTACAATAAAATTCGATCAAACAGGGAAATCTCAATATTGTGGCAAATGCGATCCAAAAGACATAACCAATAAAAAGTATCAATGTTGGAGAAATTGAAGAAGAGTCAACTCAACATAAAGAAACAAACATTCACGCAAGAAATTAAAAAAAAAAAATAGCGTCTAAGAAGAAAAAATCTACGATGGAGTTGTAGCTTATGATACCTCAAAAGAAAAAAAGAAGAGTAGCCAAGAAAAAGTTTGATGACTACATTGAAATTACAAGTGACAACGATCTGCCGCAGAACAACATTCTGTCGCAAACCAAAACTAAGAAGAAAAGATCCCCAATCGTCAAAATCAAACTAGAAAATATTTAAAATTCGTTTTGCTCCGTACTTAGATAATTTGGGACATTTTTCTTAGGTTTTTTTTGCATTTTTATTTAGACGTATATTATGAATATTACATTCTTACATTTAAATTTATTCATTAATAGTTTCATTAATTCATTTTTAAATTTTAATTATAGTCAATAAGTTAATTTAATAATACAATTATTAATTAAAATATTCAAACTATATAATAATATGAATGTATTTTATTTTCATGGTATAAAATCACATGTATTAAACGTGCATCGCACGTTCTTACTGCTAGTTTTATTAAAAGACGAGCATAATAGTAATAATAAAGAACAACATTTTCATATATTATATAATTTAAATATATAAAAAATTAGTTTCAATACATTACAAAAAAATTTGGGACATTCGATCTGTATTTTTAAAGCATTTTTTATTAAAAGACGAGCATAATAGTAATTATAAAGAACAACATTTTCATATACTATATAGTTTCCATATATTACAAATTAATTTCAATACATTACAAACTTTTTTTTTTGTCATTTCGTACATTTTAGGCATTTTTTTTATGAATATACAAGCATAATACCAATAAGGCAATAATAACGAGCAATATTTTCAATAAATTACAAGCTAAAATCAATAATAATAAAAGACAAGCATAGTAATAATAGCAAACATTTTTTTTTGGGCATTCCATCCATTTTAGGCATTTTCTATTAAAAGACGAGCATAATAGTGATAATAATGTATAATATTTTTATAGATTATATAGTTTTAAATAACACAATTATCCTTAAATTAATTATAGATGGAAGAATATAACAAGCTAATCAACTTTTGTAAAAACAAATTCTTTCATAATGTAAACATATATCTATATATATTATTAAAAAAAACTCAAAATTTGGGAGGGGGCTTCAGCCCCCCCCCCCCTAGCCCCCCGGCTACGCCCCTGCTTCTAGTTGTAATTATAAAAGTTACTCCCTGCTCTCTCCATCCACAGAAAAATTGTCGCTTCTATTAATATTTATAAATGTTTCACATGATTCTACTCACATTTAAACTAAAATCTTACTCATTTACTAATTTCATTCACATTTTATTAAAACACGTCTCTTTCACAATGTCACAGGGTATATAATTATTTTTTATCATTTAATTTCACTTTTATTAGCTAATAATAAGTTGATAAATTTAAAGTCATAATATATATACTTTTTTAAAAAATTAATGTTTTGAAATAAAAATTAAATACTATAATTCATGTATTATAATAAATTTTATTTTTATAATTTTTTTTAAATATTAAATATAAAGACGAGACATAATAACACACATAAAATTGTGGGACACGATCTCATCCCCAACTTCTCATATGTTAGAGCATAGATTAGTAGCTACACCTAATACTCAACTGATAGATTGTAGTTAGTGGGTATACCCAACCTTCAATATATGCGCACCAGTTTACAGAAACAACAGAGCCCCAACTTCTCGTATGTCTAAAGGAATATTTAAATAAATATTTGTTGCGACGTTGAATAAATAAATCAAAAGATCCCCCATATCTTTAGGAAAATGAACTTCTCGTATGTCTAAAGGAATATTTAAATAAATATTTGTTGTTGAATAAATAAATCAAAAGATTCCTTAGAATCAACCCCCATATCTTTAGGAAAATGATCTACTATGATAATATACAATGTCGCATTCTCAAATTTCATTATTTCAAAATCCCTCAAATTTCATGCATTTATAATGATTTATCATATATATTTTTCATATTTATTAATTAATTATCATATATATTCTCCATTATTTATTAATTAATTAACTATTATATTCCATATGAAAATTCATTAATCTTAATAAATATAATTAATAGTATATATATATATATATAATATTAACTTTACACATAATCTAAATAAATAAATTTTATTATATATTTTATCTCGATAAAAATTAGATTTACATATCTAACAAAAAAAAAATAGGGGTAATTACCTGTAAATCCATAACGTTTACACGAAATTGGTTTTTACTCCTATTTTAAAAAATATGCCTCTAAATACATAACCTTTCATTTTTGTCTCGTTTTTGTTCGGTGACCGGTTTTTTCTTACGCCGGCACCGAAAATGACATGGTGGCAGTCGGAATTATCACGGTGGCAGCCAGAATTGACATGGTGGCACATTTAGGACATGTGAAAAAAAAATAAAAAATAAAAAATAAAAAAACCTTCCACATCATCATCTTCCCCAATCTCCCCCACTCCCAAACCCTAACTTCTCCTCCCCCAATCGTCGGCGCCGCCTGCCGCCCCCTTCCCCTCCCCAGACCAGTCGGCCCTCCCCCTCCCCAAACCCCGTCAAGCTTTCAACGGCGAAATCGCCAGATTTCGGATTCACAACAGAGCTCGTCAACCAGAACAGAGCTCGCCTGCTATGCTACTCCTTCTGACGAGCTCCGTTCCGGCTGACAAGCTCTGTTGTGAATCCGAAATCTGGTGATTTCGCCGTTGAAAGCTTGACGGGGTCTGGGGAGGGGGCGGCAGGCGCCGCCAACGGTTGGGGGAGGGGAAGTTAGGGTGTATGAAAGGAACGGGTAGGTGAGTTATTTTTATGGACGGGTTATAAAAATAATTATTATTATAAGAAAAAAATAATTATCGATATAAAAAAATACAGTATAATGTTTTTCTTCATGTGGGTTATTACTAATTTTTATCACAATAATAATTACTTTGAATTATCCGGCCCAAACCCTCAACTCGAGCCCAAACCTGCTCCCCGGTCCTGACCTGACCCGATCCGGCCCGTCTCACATATGCATGCAATCTAATAGGAGAATTTATATTTTTTGTTATTTTAAGCGGTCCTCCAATTTTATATCATTTTTATTTTTAGTAAAATTGTTTTACATAATTTTATAAAAAAATGAAACTCTTATTTCACTTTAATCTATAATTTATAATCTATAATCTATAATATATTAAAAGGACAACTTTCGATTTCAAATTGATTTGATTGACAATTTTGTAAATTAGAGAAAAATTAAAGTCATAAGTTATGCAAAACTCAAATTAATACATTAACAAAATCAACCGTCAATATCGTGTATTTAATTATGTAAAAAAAAGCTGCTCATTAATAGCCCAAATAACCGGTTCGGATCCTCTGTACCACTTTTGTGTGCCACAATTAAAACTACAGTGTTTTAGTATTCTTCTAATTAATACACAAAATAGAGATATATTCACAACTCAACTATGGGCTCGGCTTCACGCTGAATATCAAATCTCTCTCTCTCTCTCTTTGAAAACTGCATCGGTTGGAAAAATTGAAAAGCTTCTGATAAATACTTCCATGTAAATATATTTAAAAGGTCAAAATTGTGAAATGGAAAATGGGTAAATTTTTGATAGATTTATCAAGTGGTTTGAAATATTAAAAAAGAAAATACATGAGTACTTCCTATTGAAATTTAAAAATTAATAACCCACACAAGTGCAAGTGACGCACACCACCTATTCGTCAAAATGCAGCAGAGACCCACACAAGTGCAAGTGACGCCGGAAGAGAGGGCCAAACGCAACTGCATCCAGGCCCAACCCCACACTATCCCGCCAGCAAATCAGCATGAATCGAAGTCAGCACTAACCATCTGACCGGGTCATCCAGAATAAAAGCAAGATGATCACTAACTGTTTGATTAAAGTCCCAGCGAGGAAAGACTTCTTGCTCACGTTTCCATTCGCACGTAGCTTCCACCCATAGCAACCATTGCGAAATCTAAAATAACCGAGCCACATAGCACCAAGATCCAAAGGACCAGAAGCCCAACATAATAACCATATTGATCGATTTCCAACAAGCAGTATTTGTCTTATTGAAATTAGACTTGGGCTCGATGCTACCGATCACAAGAAGAGAGAAGAAAATGCAGTATTCCTTAATAATTCGTTTAGATTCATCTGTGAGCCCACGGACATTCCAAACGAGAACATTCATTATGTGTGGAGGGGTTGTCCCCACAATTTTTAAATGATTTTTATATTAAAAAAATTAACTAAAAAATAGTAAAATTTTTTTTTTGGCTATCAAAGTGCCCATCACATCAGTGGTGGGCATGTCACGCTTGCCCACGGTGGGTAAGTGATCGATTCGGGATAAATTCCTCTAGTATTGCGTATTGGTTCAGACAATTGATCGAACACCTACTATTCACTTTCTCCCTTGGCAGTTGGTTCAAAAAAATTGGACCGCTTTTTTCTAGCATAGCCCATCTAAAAATGTATTTTATGTATAAATATTATGGTCCGGGCCGGGTTAGCCCGAAAAACCAGACCAAATTCTACATCTCATCTTACATTTAATTTGTCTAGCCCAATAGTATATCTAAAAGTAAAGGGTAATTTTATTCACAGCCTCCATTTTACTCACTATAGCCCTTCATATTAAATAATATTAAAAATATTTAAAAATTTATTATTTTATCCTCTTAATTATAACTTTTAAATTAAATATCACTTCTTTTTGCAGCTAATCCGTATAGCCCCTCCCAAGAAATAATTTGCAAAACCCCCAAGAAATAATCACATAACCTTCTCCCCTTCTTCCTAAATCCGCCTCCATCTCCTCCTATTCTGGCGAAGGTTGCCGCCGATTATACCATCATCGTCGTCGCCTCTCCTTCTGATATGCCCACCCAATCCCCTAACTTGGCCCTATTATGCTCTAGCCCATTAGCCCATTAGGTTTTTATTATTAGGTATAAATAATGTAATCTCTAAGTTTATTGAGTATGAAATGAATATTTTGGTTGATGTTTATCAAATCTCTCTCTTCTCTCTTAATTTCGGGAGTTTGAGCTACTCGAATTGCTCCACCGTTGATACAGATCGTATCAATTGGTGCTTTCATTGAGAGAATTCTCTCTTTGAATATCCCATTTTTATCACAAAAAAAAAAGAGATGTCAAGATCTGAAATATGTGCTGCCATGGAAGAGCTTCACACCTCTATCTACAGCTTGCAACCCTCCATTTACACCAATCTGCAGGCCACAAAACCGTTCCCTCTATCACCGACTACTGCTCCAGATCTCAGCCTGTTCCCACTCCCTTCCCCACCACTCCTTACTTCCCCATTCCTACATACAACTCACTCCACATCACATCTTCCCATTCGTCGTCTTAGCCCATCAGAAATCGAAGAGAAAAACAACCGAGGGCTTTGTTACAATTGTGACCAAACCTGGTCCGAGACCCATCGATGCCGCAGCAAATACTTGATTTTGTTTGGCACCGATGATGAGGATGACTTTGGCGAGCCTAAATCTCCAGATTTCATGGCTGGAGTTGAGGTTACTGTGGAGGATGCCACAAGTCGTTGCGCCTCTGAACATCCACCACCTTCGTCTCAGCCGCTGTCCTCTATCTCTTTTGTATCTCAAGACCCACCATCCGATCCCACAGCTATATCGCTTCATCCTTCACCAATCTTGACCACTCACAGCCATCCCCCGATTTTCTCACCGTCGGTAGCCTCCGCCACCACCGATGGTCCAACTTCACAACCTGACTCATTCCCATCTTCCCCTGCACCACCGATCACTCCTGCACCGCCCAGCCCAACAGATCGGCCCTTCACTGATGTTCCGTCCCAGCTGCCATCCAAAGCTATTCCACTTTACTCTGTTCTACATCCGCCCACTCTGCCACCTCCCGCAAGGATAGATCTCAGCTATTAACCCTGTATCACCCCTCCTCTTGTTTTTACAGAACTCAAATCACCATGAGCGCTACCACTGATAGTTCCCCAATGGTTGTTGCCGCTGCCGCCAATACCAACACCAACGTCAATACAACCTCCACCAGCCGAGCCACCCTCAGGCTTCCCGCCTTCACCTGCAATACCACCACCAATAACTCCTCCGGTGAGTCCTCCGCCAATCCCCTCCCCACTTAGTCAATCACCACCATCTCCGACCCTCCGTTGCCGCAACAAAATGTTACTCCTTCTGAATTATGGATACACTGACTTTGATTCACCGGGCAGTCCTATTCCAGCAATCGGCAATGAGGTGATTGTGGGTGAAACCCCGCCGATAATCTCAATTTCTCTACCACAAGCTAGGGTTTATCTTGACTTGTTTAATCAGCCGTTTGAGATTCACATTTGGCTTGGGTTTAAAAATGAAGAGCCCAACCCAATCTTGATATTTGGGCCCATTACGAGTGGCCCAAAAGCTTTGATTGTGGCTGCCCCCAGCCCAAGTGCAGAGGCCCGTCTCTGTCACTCTCTCCCAGTTTATAAAATTGGGATATTTCAACTGCCTCAAGCTGTGTCTGCACTATTAACCGCGCCACTTCACACTGTCAAAATCAAGGAGAAGGATTGTGGATGCAGTCGATTTTGGTTGCTCGTTGGTTTTGAGGATGAGATTGTGTCCGATGCTTTTGGACCCATATCAGTTGCTATTGCGGATGTTGTAATCGTGGGCGACGTCTCTAGCTTTTACCCTCTCATGGGCGTTTTCGCCGGTCAAGAAGTTCAGCTATGCGGTGAACCACCGCCGGATCTCTTGGGAATACCCAGTCGATTCCATACCACGCCGTATAAGTTTTTGAGGTTTGTTTGGATTATCTTTGTGCAGTTTTTCGGCTGGAACTTTTGTCGAGCACTTGGTGGGCATAGATTTATCAAGCTTTTAATTGGAAATCAGCCTTGGCTTTTATCAAGCATGTGGCGGGCAATTTCCACATTCTCGGGTAATGGAGAAAGGAAGTTTTTAAATGCTACTGGTGAAGTAAAATTAAATCGTGGGTGTTGTTATGCGGTATGCAGCATAGGAGTGGCGCCTTGCACATCCATTAATGGACCATCGCTCTCTGCTCGGTGGTCTTATTTAACTCGCAATGCAGCAAATTTTTGTTCTATGCTTGAGCATGAAGTCGGGATTGAGTCGATGGGTTCTGTTGTTTCACCTCCCTTGGGTGATTCAAGCTGTGAAGTGAAAGAGGAGGTTCGAGTTGCTGCTGATTACCGTGATTTTGATGAGCCAAAATCAAAAGTTAAAGCTATTACTCGAGAATCTCTCGACTTCACTAACATTCCTATTGAGAAGCTTCATACCGTCCTAATTATAGGACGTCCGAATATTGGGAAGTCAGCATTGTTTAACCGTTTGATTCGGAGGAGGGAGGCACTTGTTTACAACACCCCTAATGACCACGTTACACGTGATATAAGAGATGGAATTGCTAAATTGGGTGATTTGCGGTTTCGAGTTCTAGATTCAGTTGGCTTGGAGGTAGAGGCTTCTTCGGGTTCTGTTCTTGTTAGAACTGCTGCTATGACCGGATATGTGTTGTCAAAAGCCTATTTGTCACTTTTCTTGATCGATGCAAGAGATGGACTACAACCGTTAGATTTCGATGTTGGGAAGTGGCTAAGAAAGCTTATTTCGGCACCATTTTGTTATGTTTTCGCAATTAGTGGGGAATCACCGCCATTTTTCATAGCTTCACCTTGAGGACAAGGTGATTGTGAAGGAGTGGGGAATGATATGCCCACCCAATCCCCTAACTTGGCCCTATTATACTCTAGCCCATTAGCCCATTAGGTTTTTATTATTAGGTATAAATAATGTAATCTCTAAGTTTATTGAGTATGAAATGAATATTTTGGTTGATGTTTATCAAATCTCTCTCTTCTCTCTTAATTTCTGGAGTTTGAGCTACTCGAATTGCTCCACCGTTGATACAGATCGTATCACCTTCTCTCCTACTAACCATCTCTCTCTTTGAAACATTCGACCCTCAAATCTGCACACAAAGAGAATTAATTTGCGACTCACAATTGTTTGTTTCAAGGATACATTCTATCTCTTTTTTTCAAGAGAATAATAGCAGCATCTTTCCTGATGGCACTACACAAAGTAATTACATCATCTCTCTTGACTCCACTATGCCAAGTAATTACAAACTTTGACCATCATTTTCTCAATTATTGCTTTTGTATGAGAAAGCAGTGCAAATGAAACAGATGCATTAATGTTTTGAGCTTGTTAACCATCAGTCCATCATCAAATTGGAACCAAAAACATCCATCTCCCATTGAAACAACAACTACAAGAATATCTCAATTAAGTTATTTACTTTTTTGAATGAATGTAGAGAACGTCGTTGGACTAACACTCAATTTAAAGATAAACTAATTATAATGTTCACGGCGAATTAATTTGAAATCATTGCATGAACTTGATTATGGCTCATTGAAGATTTAAAAAAAAAAAGGAGAAAAAAGGAGTGCCCAAAACCTCCATGAATGAAAACAGATTCAAAAATTGAAGGCAACATGTTATCCTTCTTTCTTCTTCTTTCTTCTTCTTTCTTCTCCTGCCTAGTGGTGCCGCCCCCACTTCCTGAACTCTGATAACTGCATTCTAAATTAAGGGGGTGTATTAGTTCAAGATTTATCTAGATTTTAAAAGTCCGTGGATTTTAAAAGTCTATAGAATTCTCACGGATTCTTCATGATTTTGAATGAATTCTTGGTTGGATTTTTAATGAATTAGCAAGAATTTGACGTGATATTTTCGGACTTCAAATCCACAAACCCAGCGAGCGCGGGGATTGAACGAGCGATAGACAGGCACCCAGCGACCGCTGGACCCTAGCGGTCGCTGGATACCCAGCGAGCAACTGTTTGAATTGAATTTCTATTTTCAGTTTCTGAAATGGGATTAGTCGTTTTGTGATTTGGCGTTCATTAATTTGCTGGAGCATTAAAGTTGAAGAAACAGTGGCGCAGGAGCAAGATTCAATAAAGTTATTCTACTTTGTGCAGACTTTTGTTGTATTAATAGCCATCAAATGTTTGTCTTCTTGCGCAGGAGTAGTATTTAAGAAACAAATCAAGTAATAAAGTTTAACAACACTCAAGCCAGCGAGCGCTGGATTGCTGCATGTTACACCCAGCGAGCGTTGGGTGTCCAGCGAGCACTGGCTTCTTCAGCCGCGTTCGCTGGTACCCAGCTAGCGCTGGAAACTCTCAAGATTTGAATTCTCGTGGTTCGAGCTCGGATTTGTTCATGTGTATTTTTTTAATGAAATCCATGGAAATCAGTCCAATGTTAAAATCCATAGATTTTTAAATACACCCAAATTTTCATAGACTTTTAAAAGTCTTGAATAAATACACCAAGATTTTTATAGAGTTTCAAAAGTCTTGAACGAATACACCCAGCTTTTCATAGACTTTTAAAAGTCTTGAACGAATACACCCAAATTTTAAAAGTCTACAGAAATCTATTAAAATCCTTAACGAATACACCCCCCTAAAGTTGCACAGTTTTTTTTGGGGGGGAGGGGGGCTATATATTTTTTTAGGAAATGGGGGGCTGCGTAAATGTTTTGAAAATAGTAATTGTAAAATTTTAAAATGGCATTATAGGGGTAAATATGTACAGATGTATATATATTTTAACGAGGGGCTATAATGAGAGTTTAAGGGGCTATATTTAAAATTACCCAAAAGTAAATAAGAAATAAAATTCTTGTGGCCCGTTTATTTCGCAGGAATTATGATTTGAGAAAGTAACGTGATTCTAGTCTTCGATCTCGTTCATTTAACTTACCTTGCTTCCAACATTCCCAATAGTATTGTTCCTTCAGCTATATCAAAGCTTCAGTATCTTCAGACTTTCATTATTTATAGATCTGAGGTTCGTTTGCCCATGGAGATTTGGATGTTGCGACAATTAAGAAATCTTATTGCCTTCTCATTTCAACCCTTACCCTACCCAGACCCTGAATACAGCCCCCTTGAGAACGTGCGGGAACTTTCGCCGGCACCCGACTTCCTGTGCAGTAAACGAATGGTGGAAATGATTCCAAACATGAAAAAGCTGGGAATATGTTACTCCTTGCCATAGAGTTCTTAAAGGACTTGGTTGATAGAAATCTCATTCTAGTTGGTGAACTAGGGTCTACAGGAAACATCAAATTTGTCAAAATTCATGATTTGTTGAGGGATTTATGCTTGAACCAGAGCAAGAAAGATGGGTTCTATCATGTCACAGGGCAATCTAGTCCTCGAGGCATAAGTAGCCAACGCCGCATTGTTATACCCAGGAACGCACCATTGAAGAAAGTCCTTGACGACTTGCAGTCTATGCCACGTGCTCGTTCCATTATCAGTGAATATGGGAAAGTCCCGCGTATTAAGAATTCTGGGTTTCTTAGAACATTACATGCATGCAAGTTTCGTAACTTTTTGAAGATGTATGTTAACTAGCGCTACCTTGCTATTGAAGTTGATAGCATGAGGCCAATCTATACCTCATTTAATCGCTTTTGGAATCTGCACAGATTGTTTGTTTCTTGTAACGAGGAGAAGTTCACTCCACTTGGTGAGATTTGGAGAATGCCATAACTTAGGCATATTGAAATGAAAAGATGCTTTTATCTTCCAGAACCTTCGAGTGATGAGGTCGTCGTCATGGAGAATCTACTGGTGCTTCAGAGAGTAGAAAATTTCAAGTGCAGTGATGAGGTGGTTAAGAGAATTTCCAATATCAAAAAATTGGGGATGAAGTATTCTGGGAGAGGGAAAATCAAGCAAGATGATTATTATTGTCTGAACAATATCAAACGTCTGTGTAAATTGGAATATCCCTCTTCGTATTGTGTTGGAGTAGTGTTACAGCTTCTTTGTATGTGCTCACATTCCCCCAAAGCCTTAAGAAGTTGACTCTTGACATGAATGATTACTTTCAATGGGAAAAAATGTTTGAAAAGATAGGTGCATTGCCCCTTCTCGAGAAGTTCAAGTTGTGGAACGGATGCTTTGGGACAGGCAAGTGGGAAATGGTTGAAGGCCAGTTCCCTTCCCTCTAATACTTGGAATTGTCTTCGTGTCCTAGTTTGGAGCTTTGGATTGTGGAGTCGAACTCCATCTTTCCACGCCTTGAGAAGCTTCGTCTTTTTCATATGCAAGCGTTGAAGGAGATCCCGACTCAAATTGGAGACATACCGACGCTGCAAAAGATATGGATGTCCCATTTCATGTTCAAGTTGAGCTTCTGCGTAAGAACGAAGCAGTGCAGAACTTGGCTGGCCCCAACTTCGAAGTTATATGTGATATAGCTGGCTAGGTTTTACCACCATTATCTCTCTTTTTTTTGTGTTTGCTTATTTTTCTTTAATCTTCTTCCCTCTCTTCTCTTATCACCTCCCAACAAAGAGAGGGAGAGAGAGATGGTTCTCAACATGTCATCCAACGCCAATTCGTCGTTCATCTTGAATATCAACTTCTTAAGAGTGTGGGAAGGTAATCTTAGGCAGAGAAGCAGAATAAAATAAAAGAAAGTGTCTTGACTATGTTTTTTAAAGCATGTCTTGACTCGGTTTTGTTGACATATATTTCCTAGAATTTTCTTAACTATTGTATGACGTTGACTTTGTTATAAAAAAATTGGATAAAAACGTTAAACACAAGCGTGTTTACTTTTGAGAATTAGCTTAGAGAGATAAAAATAATACTTCCTTTGTCTTATTAATAATGGTCTACTTTTTATTTTTGACGACGATCCTATTGATAATGGCTTAATCTAACAGTAGAAATAATCAAGGCCTCTAATCCTCCTTAATTCTCATGCCAAACCTACTTTACACTCATGGTCATCACTTGCTTTACACCATAAACTTACTTTACTCATTATCCTTATAATTAGTCCCTACTTACTTTACACCCTAAACACTTCCTTTTTGATTCCTGCATTCAGATAAAGTGAGTCATTATCAACTAGAATTCGAGATAGATGGAGGTTTTTTCATTTAGACGTCTAATCATTCCTTCACATTTGAGAAGGTTAACCTTGAATATTTCTTATAGTGATATGGCCATCATTTGTTCATTACCTAATCTTCAAGTGCTTAAACTATAACAGAAAAGAGAGCTTGCAGCAAAAGTAAAGTGTATTTCATATTGATCAAAGGTTTACATCACACAACTAACACTTATATACTAGATACAAATCGGAAAGGAAATACACACACGCACCGCGCATGGTGCCAGCTCAGCATAACTAATCTAGATGCAGCTAGGCTTATTTAATAGTGGGTGCATGCAGCATGCATGACCCTTATTCTAATATTCTCAACAGGCCCCCTCAAGATGGAAGATAGATGCTCCCAAAACCCATCTTGACCATGATACTACGCAGAGCCGGCGCAGATAGTGCTTTAGTTAAGACATCCGCGAGCTGGAGTGTGTTCTTGACATGCAAAGGTTTCACCACCCCTTGCAAAAATTTGTCTCGAACTGTATGGAAATCGATCTCTATGTGTTTGGTACGTTCGTGGAACACAGGATTGCAGCAAATATAAACTGCTGCTTGATTATCACAATACAAAGGTGAAGCATTCCTTTGTTCAACTCCGAACTCAAGTAGCAGATTCCGAATCCACGTAACTTCGCAGCTTGCTTGTGCCATGGCCCTATACTCTGCTTCGGCTGAAGATCGAGATATGGTAGTTTGCTTTTTAGACTTCCAGGAGATCAAGGAGGAACCTAAAAACACCGCAAACCCAGTGACAGATCTTCTAGTAGTGGGGCAGTTACCCCAGTCCGCATCTGAGAAGGCAGATAGGCTTAAGGAAGAATTTTTATTAAAGAACAAGCCATGGCCTGCTGTGCCTTTTAAGAATTTAAGAACCCTTTCAGCTGCTTCCATATGCCCTTCACAAGGCTTAGCTACAAATTGACTCAGATTATGCACAACAAAGGTGATATCTGGTCGAGTGAGGCAGAGATATAACAACCGTCCAATGAGTCGTCTGTAACTAGTAGGATCTGATAATGGAGGTCCCTCGTCAAGTGCCAAATGCTTTCCAGATTCCATAGGAGTACTAGCTGGTCTGCAGTTTGTTAACCCTGCATCTTTGAGCAAATCAAGAACATACTTTCGTTGACATAGATATATACCGTTGTCATTGCGAGCAATCTCCAAACCAAGAAAATATGAAGGTTTTCCCAAATCCTTATATTTGAAAGTCTTGCCCAAGAAATCTTTAAAAGAAGTGACCAAGGCAGCATCATTACTAGCAAGTAGAATGTCATCTACATACACAATCAATCCCAAGAATTTATCACCATCCTTCTTATAAAAGAAAGAGTGATCACAAGCAGGCTGTACCATACCAAAACTGCTCAAAGCTTGAGAGAATTTCAAATACCATTGCCTCGAGGCTTGCTTGAGGCCATATAAAGATTTCTTCAACTTACAAACGGATCCATGAGGATAAGGATGGCCCCCTGCATCAAGTAAGCCAGGAGGCAACTCCATGTAGATATCCTCATCAAGATCACCATAAAGAAAAGCATTATTAATGTCTAGATGACAGAGATCCCAGCCATGAACAGCAGCCAAAGATAAGAGTACCTTGACTGTGACTAACTTCGCAACCGGAGAAAAAGTATCGAAGAAGTCAATCCCAGCCTGTTGGGTGTAACCCTTGGCAACAAGACGAGCCTTATATCGGTCTAAAGTACCATCAGCAAAGAACTTAGTGCGAAAGACCCATTTACAGCCAATGGCGATCTTATCAGCAGGTAACAATGTAATAAACCAAGTGTTGTTCTTGATGAGAGCTTCTAGCTCAGCTTGCATAGCTTTCCTCCACTCAGAGTACTTAGCAGCCTGGTGATATGATGAAGGCTCAGGGATAGATGATAAAGAGCAGATCAATCGAAAATAGGCTGAAGATAATTGGGAATATGAGATATACTTATGGAGTGGGTAAGGTGAAGCTAAGACAGCATTACACACATAGTCATTCAGATGAGATGGAGGCTTAATGACCCGACCAGATTTAGTGGTAGGGACCACAGGAGCAGGAGGAGTATTATGTGAAGAAGAGGATGAGGATGATGGCTCAATGACAGGCGCAGAATTGGGAGGTGAGGCAGGAGGAGAGTCTTGCATGATAGGTGAAGGAGGAGAAGAAGGCTGAGTAGGGAGAGGAACAGACTCGATGGGAAAAGTAAATTGAGGCTCAGGAAAAATAGAGGGAGATAAGTGAGAATAAGGGAAGATAGTTTCATGGAAAACAACATCCCTACTAATGGAGATTTGTTGTGTATCTAAGTGAAGAACTTTATAGCCTTTGTACCCCGGTGGATATCCCAAAAACACACATTTGGTAGCTCGTGGAGAGAATTTAGACCGATTTCTGTCAAGGGTAGAGGTGAAACATAAACATCCAAAGACCCGAAGATGACTATAGGAAGGAGATTTCCCAAACAAAACCTCAAAAGGAGTGCTATTGTGTGGCAGAACAGAAGAAGGTACACGATTTATGAGATAGGAAGCTGTGTGTACACAATCTCCCCAGAAAGAAACAGGTAAGTGTGACTGAAAGAGAAGACTACGAGCTACATTTAACAAATGCTTATGTTTTCTTTCAACACGAGCATTTTGTTGAGGTGTAGAGACACAAGAGTGATGAACTAAAGTCCCATGTTGTGCATATAACTCCCCCAACCCAAACTCAGGGCCATTATCACACCTAAGGATCTTTATGCGCTTCCCAAACTGAGTGACGACAGTATTGAAAAATTGGGTAAGAATGGCTTTGACATCCGACTTAAACTTCATGAGAAAAGTCCAAACAAAACGAGAACAATCATCAACTATAGTCAAAAAGTAAGTGTATCCTTGCACAGTGGGGGTTTGATATGGTCCCCAAATGTCACAATGAATAAGATCAAATACTTCCTGAGATACATGATGTGATTCAGGAAAGGACAGACGTTTTTGTTTGGCTAAAGGACAGATCTCACATAGAGTCTGTTTACAAGAAGGAATAGACAAAACTTTAGACAAAATTTGAAGTTTATGGAAAGATAAATGCCCTAGTCTACGGTGCCACACATCGGCTGACACTGCATGACAGGCAGAAAGGAGTAAAGATGGAGTGAGCTGAACTGGAGAAGAAGCTTCTAGCACATAGAGGTTGCCTACTCGGTTACCCTTCCCAATCACAGTCCCCTGTGAAGCTCCCTGAATCACAAAGGTATTGTGTGTAAAAATCACTGAGCAGTTAGATGATGTAGTGAGAGAGCTGACAGAAATGAGGTTGTAGGAGAAACTAGGAACACATAGCACAGATTTGAGTTGAAGAGAATGAGAGATAACAATTGTACCAATGCAAGTAACTTTGGCATTACTACCATTGGGCAGACTGACATGAATATTATTAGCAATGGAAGAATCACTAAACATTTTAGAGTCATTGCAGACATGGTGTGTAGCACCTGTGTCTAGCAACCAACAAGAGGAAGAAGATATAGAACAAACTAGAGGCTAAAGGGATACTGTACCACTGAATGGAGGAGAGACAGCAGCTGGAGCCGAAAATCTCCAAATTGAACTGTCACAGCCCGACCTAAGCTAGTGAATAGTTAAGTCGGGAAAAAGTGTGACTGAAAACAAAATAAGAAAATAAAAAGAAAAATAGATCTCAATAAAAATCACTAACCTGCTTAAACAATAATTTACCAAAATATTTGGTAATCATAAACAATCTTTTCTAAAACTCAAAAGCAGACAACTCGCAATACATAACGACAAGTTGTCTAAGTATCAGGTGACATAATTCTGTAAGCTATTAGTTTGAAATCTTTGCAACACATCAATAAAGTAAAACGCACTAAGCGTTGCAGCGGAATAGCTTAAGTGGATTACATGTATGAAGACATGGAATCCTGAGCCTAATTTAGTACTTATATATCAAAAGCTTTGCTCTGCTGACATCCATCTGCATCACAGCTTAACCTGCACATTTAGAAAACATATGCAGGGCTGAGTACTAAAAAGGTACTCAATGGTCACATGCCAAAATAACTTGAAAGCTTGCTCTTAGAGCTATATATTGAACTTGCCATCTCAAGCATCACACAAGAGTTTTATTTAAATAACTTGTGCACGCCAAAACTATAAAACTTCCATGTAATTATCATAAACTTCACATTCGTCTGCAGACATACTTCTTTGTACTCTACCATATCTGCAATGATAACTGTGTGCCGAGAAGGTGGCCACCTTCTACGGTTACTGACCGGCCGATGCGCTAAACCGGCTCACGGTCCTAGACCGGCCGATACGCTAAACCAGCTCACGGACCTAGACCGGCCGATACGCTAAACCGGCTCACGGTCTTAGGCCGACCGATATGCTAGATCGGCTCACGGTCCCTTGTGTACACTAATCCTGTCTAACATCTGGATAGAACAGGATCCGAATTCGATTAACTTCTGGTGCCAGATAGGTATCATACAAGCTCATAAAAGTTTTGGCAAGTCAATAACTTTAATATAACTTCATTCATGTAAACATCATGAAATAGTGTGCACTTCAGATTTTGAGTTTAGAAAGCCCACCTGATCGTGGTCTGACGACACAAGTAACTCTGAACTAATGCTTTACTTCTTTTTCCTTGTATTTGACCTTCAGTGTAAAATAACTGACTAATAAATAATGAGAAAATGACAGGGACTTGATTTATAAAGAATGCTTATGTTGGTTTTAAGATGATAGCTCTATTGAAATTATGGTATAAAGACTAGTTGCTATTTAGCAAACTTATCAACAAATACCAACATAGGCTTAAATTGCAATACTCATAACTCTAGCGTTAACCATAACTTTACTCACTCTAATTTAATAAATAGCTATTAATTGGAAATAATATAAATCTATTTTTCTCTTCTTTCAAGAATTTGATTCTATAATAATCTAGTGTCAAATTTATGCATAATTACATAGTGTAATAGCATAATTTAATTATAATGATCCTATAAGTCCAGGCTATTTAATAAATCAAACTAATTATTAGCTAATAGCTAATAATCCTTTAAACACATTTATAGGCTTAAGTTAAAATAACTTAGCTCACTTTAACTAAATTAAGGGGCCAATTAAATTAATAATAGTCCAATAATAAATTAAGGCTAACCAAAGCCACCACTCCATTAATCAATCCAAATACGTATAATAAGAAATGGGCCCAAATTATCAAAACCCATTAGAGTAAGTACAACTAATAAAACCCAAGCTTAAATTTTCTTTACCTCTAGCAGTACGTATAATCTCCTAAATCTGCCATTCTCTCTCTTTTCTCTCTACCGTCTCTCTCTCGCTCTCTCCTCCGGCAGATGTCGCCGGTCCTCCCCGCCTCCGGCGCGGCGAGGCCGGCCCTCTCCTTCCCCCTCCTTGTCTTTCTTCCCTATTTTATTCCCAATTTCTAAAATGTCTAAATCATAAAATCTAATTCTTAGGGTTTCTACCTCCCTTCTTCCCCTCTGAAATTCGTCTCCCCGGCGCGGCCTGCCTCCACCGCTGTCGTCTCTGTCGTGCTGCCGCCCCTCTAACTCAGGTAAGCCCCCTATTTCTCTCTTTTTTCTATCTCTGCCTCTCGATCTCTCTTTCTGCCCTCTGTCTGTATCACAGTCTCTATCTCTTTGTTAGCAGCCACCGCGGACTGGCATAGCGAGGGCAGCACCGGCGGTCGCAGCCGCCAGTCGCGCCTCCGCCGCGGTGGCTCGCGGCTGCTGCCGTTCCCCACCCCTGTTCTATCCCCTTTTTTGTCTCTTTCTATTCTATTTGTTTTTCTGACTTAAACTCTTGATTTCAGAAATCGATGCTCTTTGATGAACATCGCCGGCGGCAGGCGTCACCGGTCCGACGAGGCAGCCTTGGTTATACTGTGGCTGTTCGAATTTCATTCTTTTGTATATACTCAGTTATTAACTCCTCGTAAAACTAGAATTTCTTGTAAAAAAATATTCTAGATGCTAAAGAAAGTTGGTGTTATTGCTTGGTATATGCTTTAAGGATGTGTAGCTATTGTTTATATCTGTTGTTCTATTCATACTGAATGAATGGGCTGTAAATAAAGAAATACTACCTGCTTGTCAATCGAATTGCTTGTGAAAGATTGTTGGGGATGATAATGGGCGGCGTATGTGATTTGGCAGACTGGAGAATTGGTTTCGGTAGGGATTGAGGGAATATATATATATTTGTTTCAAGTCGGTTTAACAATAGCAGCAGCAGCTGCGTAAAAAGTGATATACTACGTGGTGGCTGAATACTTAATTAGGATTAGTAAACCTAATAACCTAATTAAAGGCTAATAACTAATCAGCTAAGGTTCGATTAATCCACATACTAACAAACCATTGGCCCAAATAACCACTGTTGGGCTCTTTTATTTTTTATAAAACTCTTGGCCCATTTACTATTGTTGGGCTTTTTCATAAATATTGAAAGTTAGTCCATCTCTTTCAACTTACAGGCTTCTAAAATAATATTAATAATATATATACTTTAGTGAAAATGCTGGGTGTTACATCCTCTCCCCCTTAAAAAAATTTCGTCCTCGAAATTTGCGTACCTAGTTGAACAACTTTAGGTGTTTCTTGTCTTCAAGCTCTCATGTTGCTTTCTGTTGCCCGTAATATCTCCGCAAGAAACACATCAATGCGATTGATTTATTCCTTAAATCCTATGTCTTTCAATTCAAGATAACTTCTGTTCTCTTTTGATAGATCTAGTCTGGCTAAGTATTATCTCATCCTGATGAATTACGTGTTTGAGGTCGAACACGTATTTTCTTAGTTGTGTTACATGGAATACATAATGAGCACTACTGAAACTCGGGGGTAGAGCTACTTTATATGCAACAAGACCTATCTTTTCTAAAATGTTACATGGTTCTTTAGATGTGGGCTTCAATCTTTCTTTCTTATCGAATCTGTGCACTCCTTTAGAATGCAGAGCTTTAAGGAAATCTCTATCCCCCAGTTTCAAAAATTTAACTCAAATCGACGAGTGTCTACATAAAATTTCTATCGATCTTCATCCTTCTTGAATAGTTGTTGAATTTGTTGGATAAGTGTAACCGTTTCTTCAACTGCATCAGATCCCAGCACCTTTTCTTCTACCTACCTCATCTCAATATAGTGAGGACTGACATTTCCTTACATAAAGTGCTTTATAGGTGTCAACAACTGTTGCCCGAAATTAGTATTCTAGGAAAACTCAATGGGTAGCAAAGCTTATTCCCAATTTGTTCCTCGATCTAATACAATAGTTCATATCACATCTTCCAGGGTCTAAATAGTTCTCTCAAAGTGACCATCTATTGTTTGTGAATGAAATATTGTTTCAAAATTTAGCTGAGTTATGAAAACTGAAAGATCATATGAAATATGGGTTGAGGTGTCAAAAAGGGTTATGAAACTTAGGCTGCAAGAACTGAATTATCCAACACACAAGTTGGAACTAGCAGCAATGATATTATGGAACAAAGTGTAAAATTTAGACAAATCACAAAAGTTTAAAATGCTTATTCGAGCAAAAGATCTAAATATGAGGCAAAAGATAGCTCGAATTAATAAAAGATTATGATTGTGAATAAATTATCATCCACGAAAAGCTAATAAAGTGTGGATGCTTTGAGTAGAAAAATTTAAGTTAACTAAGGAATTCTCCTTACCCATAAAGAAATTAAAATTCTCATCAAGGATTTTAAAAGGTTGGAATTAGAAGTGGTTCTACCACTGCAAACCATAGAAGCTGTAATTGCAATGTTGAAAAATTACGGGTAAGGAATAGAAGGGATTGATAATTACCAAGAAGCTCGATAATTACCAAGAAGCTCAGGGTAAAGCGCTCTTGTTTGAGAAAAGATTATGTATACTCAACAATGAAAAATTTAAGCTCATGTATGCTAGATATTGCATACCCACGAAACACTAAAATATATCAAGATCTCAAACAAAACTTTGGTGGAAAGAAATGGAAATGAAATATAGCTTTGGTTGTAGAAAAATGTTTGGCTTGCCAACAAGTAAAGGCACAACATCGAAAATCCTATGAGAAGTTATAGTCATTAGCTATGTCAACCTTATGAGGCGCATATCAAGATATGTCATAAAACTCTCGACCATATTCAGCCACGTCTTCTCCTCTTACTTTAAATTGCTAAATTACGTATCCTTTTTGCTGACGACGGCTTCTGAAAATATACTCTTCATAAAAGCTTCTATGAACTGGCCCCAAATAAGATTCTCTAATCGCTCGAGGGTATGTATCTTCTGCTTCGTCTCCCACTAAGAATCAGTCGATCCTTGTAGTTGAAATAACATACAAGAAGGCGCTCTTGATCATTGCATCTAAGGAAGCGAAACTCGCGAAACTCTACTATAAACAGGGGAATTTTGACGATAAAAAACTTCTGAAATTCTTCTTTCAAGTTGATGGGGACGAATAGTTCTCTAAAGTATTCACATAGTGAATGGCAGATTTTCATTTCTTCCTTGAGACATCATGCCGAGTAAATACACAAAATCCCCAAAATTGAGCTTTCGTCCCATCAATAAAGCAATCACTGCTAGTTAGCTATAAATCAACTAAGCTATAAAACTAATGCCCAAAAATTAAACCATCTAAGCAATTAAAGCTCAACGGCCTAGTAAATGACCACTTTGATCATTTCATATCATGGAAAAATTTGCCTCCACGAGTTCTCATACAAAAGATGGGAATATACGTTGCAAAAAGGCTCTTAGTACTAATTGTGATGCACTAACTGTATAACGTCACTACTAGTACTAGGTTATAGTGCCACTGACATAACTCGCTACTGCATCATCAAACTGTCTATATCTGCATCCATCCAATGTATAGATATACGTACACATCGTCATCTCAAACATTTTCATTGCTATGCAACAAATGAAAACCCCCCACATATCAAGATACAAGTGTTAAAATATGAACAACACTTTATCCGTTCAAGAAATTCATACTAGTAGAGGATACTCATAAATAGACCATGTTATTCATATTCACTCACTTGTAAACATATAAACTTCTCCACATACTAGTTTCTTGCAAAATTGCAACTCATACTCAAACTTGTTTAAAACCATGATACTTTAAAACTCTGAAAATTCATACCTGGCTAGGCTGGATGAGATGGAGAGCAGAGCTTTTACTATATTACTCATACTAGTCCAAAGATTCAAATTTATACTAGACTCAAATGAATATTTAGGCTCAGAGCAAACGATCAGCTCTGATACCACTTTGTCACAGCCCGACCTAAGCTAGTGAATAGTTAAGTCGGGAAAAAGTGTGACTGAAAACAAAATAAGAAAATAAAAAGAAAAATAGATCTCAATAAAAATCACTAACCTGCTTAAACAATAATTTACCAAAATATTTGGTAATCATAAACAATCTTTTCTAAAACTCAAAAGCAGACAACTCGCAATACATAACGACAAGTTGTCTAAGTATCAGGTGACATAATTCTGTAAGCTATTAGTTTGAAATCTTTGCAACACATCAATAAAGTAAAACGCACTAAGCGTTGCAGCGGAATAGCTTAAGTGGATTACATGTATGAAGACATGGAATCCTGAGCCTAATTTAGTACTTATATATCAAAAGCTTTGCTCTGCTGACATCCATCTGCATCACAGCTTAACCTGCACATTTAGAAAACATATGCAGGGCTGAGTACTAAAAAGGTACTCAATGGTCACATGCCAAAATAACTTGAAAGCTTGCTCTTAGAGCTATATATTGAACTTGCCATCTCAAGCATCACACAAGAGTTTTATTTAAATAACTTGTGCACGCCAAAACTATAAAACTTCCATGTAATTATCATAAACTTCACATTCGTCTGCAGACATACTTCTTTGTACTCTACCATATCTGCAATGATAACTGTGTGCCGAGAAGGTGGCCACCTTCTACGGTCACTGACCGGCCGATGCGCTAAACCGGCTCACGGTCCTAGACCGGCCGATACGCTAAACCAGCTCACGGACCTAGACCGGCCGATACGCTAAACCGGCTCACGGTCCTAGGCCGGCCGATATGCTAGATCGGCTCACGGTCCCTTGTGTACACTAATCCTGTCTAACATCTGGATAGAACAGGATCCGAATTCGATTAACTTCTGGTGCCAGATAGGTATCATACAAGCTCATAAAAGTTTTGGCAAGTCAATAACTTTAATATAACTTTATTCATGTAAACATCATGAAATAGTGTGCACTTCAGATTTTGAGTTTAGAAAGCCCACCTGATCGTGGTCTGACGACACAAGTAACTCTGAACTAATGCTTTACTTCTTTTTCCTTGTATTTGACCTTCAGTGTAAAATAACTGACTAATAAATAATGAGAAAATGACAGGGACTTGATTTATAAAGAATGCTTATGTTGGTTTTAAGATGATAGCTCTATTGAAATTATGGTATAAAGACTAGTTGCTATTTAGCAAACTTATCAACAAATACCAACATAGGCTTAAATTGCAATACTCATAACTCTAGCGTTAACCATAACTTTACTCACTCTAATTTAATAAATAGCTATTAATTGGAAATAATATAAATCTATTTTTCTCTTCTTTCAAGAATTTGATTCTATAATAATCTAGTGTCAAATTTATGCATAATTACATAGTGTAATAGCATAATTTAATTATAATGATCCTATAAGTCCAGGCTATTTAATAAATCAAACTAATTATTAGCTAATAGCTAATAATCCTTTAAACACATTTATAGGCTTAAGTTAAAATAACTTAGCTCACTTTAACTAAATTAAGGGGCCAATTAAATTAATAATAGTCCAATAATAAATTAAGGCTAACCAAAGCCACCACTCCATTAATCAATCCAAATACGTATAATAAGAAATGGGCCCAAATTATCAAAACCCATTAGAGTAAGTACAACTAATAAAACCCAAGCTTAAATTTTCTTTACCTCTAGCAGTACGTATAATCTCCTAAATCTGCCATTCTCTCTCTTTTCTCTCTACCGTCTCTCTCTCGCTCTCTCCTCCGGCAGATGTCGCCGGTCCTCCCCGCCTCCGGCGCGGCGAGGCCGGCCCTCTCCTTCCCCCTCCTTGTCTTTCTTCCCTATTTTATTCCCAATTTCTAAAATGTCTAAATCATAAAATCTAATTCTTAGGGTTTCTACCTCCCTTCTTCCCCTCTGAAATTCGTCTCCCCGGCGCGGCCTGCCTCCACCGCTGTCGTCTCTGTCGTGCTGCCGCCCCTCTAACTCAGGTAAGCCCCCTATTTCTCTCTTTTTTCTATCTCTGCCTCTCGATCTCTCTTTCTGCCCTCTGTCTGTATCACAGTCTCTATCTCTTTGTTAGCAGCCACCGCGGACTGGCATAGCGAGGGCAGCACCGGCGGTCGCAGCCGCCAGTCGCGCCTCCGCCGCGGTGGCTCGCGGCTGCTGCCGTTCCCCACCCCTGTTCTATCCCCTTTTTTGTCTCTTTCTATTCTATTTGTTTTTCTGACTTAAACTCTTGATTTCAGAAATCGATGCTCTTTGATGAACATCGCCGGCGGCAGGCGTCACCGGTCCGACGAGGCAGCCTTGGTTATACTGTGGCTGTTCGAATTTCATTCTTTTGTATATACTCAGTTATTAACTCCTCGTAAAACTAGAATTTCTTGTAAAAAAATATTCTAGATGCTAAAGAAAGTTGGTGTTATTGCTTGGTATATGCTTTAAGGATGTGTAGCTATTGTTTATATCTGTTGTTCTATTCATACTGAATGAATGGGCTGTAAATAAAGAAATACTACCTGCTTGTCAATCGAATTGCTTGTGAAAGATTGTTGGGGATGATAATGGGCGGCGTATGTGATTTGGCAGACTGGAGAATTGGTTTCGGTAGGGATTGAGGGAATATATATATATTTGTTTCAAGTCGGTTTAACAATAGCAGCAGCAGCTGCGTAAAAAGTGATATACTACGTGGTGGCTGAATACTTAATTAGGATTAGTAAACCTAATAACCTAATTAAAGGCTAATAACTAATCAGCTAAGGTTCGATTAATCCACATACTAACAAACCATTGGCCCAAATAACCACTGTTGGGCTCTTTTATTTTTTATAAAACTCTTGGCCCATTTACTATTGTTGGGCTTTTTCATAAATATTGAAAGTTAGTCCATCTCTTTCAACTTACAGGCTTCTAAAATAATATTAATAATATATATACTTTAGTGAAAATGCTGGGTGTTACATGAACATTCTCTGGTTTTGTTGATGCACGCGGCTGTTGATTGGTAGCAGGAGGAGGACTCACTTGCATCTGAGTCTGTAAATATGATATCATCCGAGCCATATCTGCAGCTGACAAACCAGAGGAATTTTGAGGCGCAACCGCAGCCTCATTAGCTGTCATCTAATTAATAGATCTGTTTCCTTCATTAGAATATCCTTGAGATTTAGGTTTTCCTCTGCCATAGCCTGGGGGATAGCCTATGATCTCAAAACACTTATCCACAGTGTGACTAGTTTTGCCACAATGAGTACACAGAAATTTTCCTCGGCCTCCTCGGCCACGAGCTATACTCGCTGTACTCGCTGCATTAATCATAGAACCTTGATTTTCATAGTTAATGACAGGTGATTGTTGCTCAATAGATCTTTGCCTTTCTACCTGCAAAACTAAGGCAAAAATTCTCTGCAAAGAAGGTAGAGGTGCAGTAGAAATAATCTGAGACCGAATCTGAGAATAAGAGGAATTCAAACCAATAAGAAATTGCATAGAACATTCTTGTAGTTGAAACTCATTCCATTTACGAGAACTCTGGCATCTACAATTATCACAAACGCACCACCGTGATGGTTGAAAATCGCGGTATTCATCCCAGAGAATACGCAACTTGGTGAAATAAGCACTGACATTGTTGAGAATAAAAAGTCAGCAGACAAATAAAGTTAGTCAAAAGATAAAGTTAGTCAAAAGATAATCAAGGATCCCTTAATTATAGGGATCCTCATGATGTTGTAGGAATCCTCATGATGTTGTAGAAGTAATATTGAATATCAGCTCCCTTCTTAATACTATAAAAGGGATGATTGTATCAGCAGGAAAAAACAGAAATACAAGAACAATATTCAAGAAACAAATTCTCTCTTCTATGATGATAACATGTTTTAACATGGTATCAGAGCGGGTTAAATCCTTGAAACTCAGAAAATTATCATCATAGTTTCCAAATCCCTTACTCAAACCTCTTTTTCGATCAAACCTGTTCTTATCTCACGTTGTTTCTCCTGAAAACAAACCACAAAACAAAACATGTCAGAAGAAACCCAAATTACCGATCCAAAAACAACAGCCTCACAAGAATTATCACTACAGATTGCAAATTTAGTGCAAAACTCAAACACCATCTCGCTGGGAATCAAGCTCGATGGCAATAACTACGCCCTATGGGCTCGCCTCATGAAGGTGGCCATAGGGAGTAGAGGGAAATCCGGCCACATCACCGGCCGACCACCACCTCCAAAAACAACGGATCCCGACTACTACAAATGGGAGGAAACAGATCTATCAGTTTTTTCATGGCTCATACAAAACATGGAAACAAAGTTAGTGGTGAACTTTGCTCAACACCAAACGGCAAAAGCTGTCTGGGATAGCCTCGCTATCACCTATGGAAGCGGGGTCGATCCTTTTCAGATTTACGACCTTGAAGTTAAGGCCAACAAAGTAAGCCAAGGAGTACTTACTCTGGAGGATTATTGGAACGAACTGCAGGCGATTTGGCTCACCATCGATCGAAGGGAGCCGAATCCTCTCGGGTGTTGTGAAGAAGGAATCAATAAATACCAGAAATTAATCGAGAACCGGAGACTCTATCAATTCCTCTCTGGGTTGGATCGGAAATACGATAACATCCGGCGAGACATCCTCAAAGAAACACCCATTCCCTCAGCCGAATCGGCTTTCTCAAAAGTAAGACGAGAGGCCGCCCGGCTACAGATCCTGCAGCCGGCAACCAACTCTACCGAAAATAAAGGCTCATCATCGGGAGAAATAGGGGCTGGACTCGCCTCCTCCCGCCACCACTCTGGAACCAGCGGCCGACCACCCCACGCTGCCAGCACCTCCGGCGGCAGAGGTCCCGGCTTACCATTTTCGAAACCAAAAAGGGAGGACAAATCGAAGCTCATTTGCACAAACTGTGGAATGACGAGGCACACCAAAGAAGGGTGCTTTCGACTCATCGGCTACCCCGAATGGTGGGAAGCAAAAGGGAAGGCGGCGGCCGGCGTTGATGGCCGAGAGACCGCCGGATCGGCGGTAGCCGTGGGTGGAGCCGAGAATTCCGAGAGAGGCGTAACCGCGACCGGCTACCAGGCTAGCGGCTCGGCTGCCGCCTTCCCAGGCCGAGATGGCCGAGGAAACAGCAGGCTGTCGACTGCCGGAGCCTATGCCGGCGTTAATGGAGGCGGAGCAGTGAGAGGAAATAAAGGCGGAACCGAGAGAGGAAAGGAGGAATCAGCGGCTGATTTCAGTCAAAGGGAGAGAGAGGCGCCTTTTTTTGGTCAAAGGGAGGAAATATTAGGTATAGGGTTTGATGAATATCCATCAAACCCTCCCATTTTTGCCTTCTCTCAATTTCAGTCCCCTATTTTTCGAAAATTACAAAAGAAACCCCATTTTTTTGAGTCTAGTCCCTCAAGTTTAGGGAAATCCCAGAATGAACCCCATGTTATTCAAAACAGCCCCACAGTTATGCAAAAGTCTAATTTTGACCCTAAACTTTGTGAAAATTCGAAAAAAACCCCTACTGCATGTCAAGTCTCAAATAAACAAATCAGTAGGAACAAAAATTGGATTTTTGATTGTGGGGCTACAGACACTATGACTTTTGATAAATCAGATATACTTGAGTCATCAAAATCCTTTAGAACTCATGTGCAAACTGCTAATGGTGACTTAACTCAAGTAGAAGGGGCCGGAAATATAGAAATTACCCCAACCTTGCGATTATCCAATTGTCTATATGTTCCGTCCCTATCTCATAAGTTGTTGTCAATTAGTCATGTTACCAAAGAACTCAATTGTACCATGCTAATGCATCCTCACTTCTGTTTTCTTCAGGATATCAGGACGGGGGAGATTATTGGGCGTGGCACTGAGAAAAATGGACTGTACTATGTGGATGAGATTGCTCAAAAAGGCAATGTGATGCTGGCTCACGGAACTGCAAACCGGGAAGCTTGGCTTTGGCATCGTCGGTTAGGACATCCTTCCACGGGATACCTTAAACTTTTATTTCCAAAATTACTCCAAAGTGATACTCTTTCTTGTGAAACTTGTATCTTAGCTAAAAGCCATAGACAATCTTTCAAATCAAATGATACACAAGTGAACTCTATGTTTTCTTTAGTTCATTCTGACGTTTGGGGTCCTTCGCCCGTGATAGGGGGACAAGGTTTTAAATATTTTTTGTTATTTATTGATGATTGCACTAGGATGACATGGGTATATTTTTTAAAACACAAATCTGAAGTTTTTGAAAAATTTACTCATTTCCATACTATGGCTCAAACTCAGTTTCAGAAAAACATACAAACCCTTAGAACCGACAATGGGGGGGAATTTGTTAATAATTCCATGAAAATATTTTGTCAAACAAAAGGGATTATTCATCAAACTACTTGCCCCCACACTCCTGAACAAAACGGAGTTGCCGAAAGAAAAAACCGAATTTTACTTGAAATGACTCGTTCTATGATGATTGAGTCTCATGTTCCCTCCTCGTTTTGGCCCGAGGCTGTGGCAACCTCGGTTTACCTTGTCAACCGTCTCCCTACTAGGACTCTTAAACTTAAAACCCCATTACAGAAATTGTCTACCCTGGCTTCCATACCTATTGCCCTTACACTTCAACCACGGGTCTTTGGGTGCTCTGTTTTCGTTCACATTCCTAAACATGAACGCACCAAACTCTCTCCTTGTGCAGTCAAGTGTGTGTTTGTAGGATATGGGGTTAATCAAAAAGGATATAGGTGTTACAATTCCAAAACCCGTCAAATTATCACCACCATGAACTGTGATTTCCTTGAAACTGAGTATTTTTACAATAACCACCTTACCAGTCAGGGGGAGAGTGAGAGTGAGATTGACTTGTTAAGTTGGTTACCAATGCCAAACAGCCCGGAAGCAGATCCAACAGAAAAAGTTAACCTTGCCACAGAGCAAACTCCATCCACTACTGTACAAAGTCCGCCTCCTCAGCCAATATCTCCTCCGCCGTTGGTATCTGAGGTAAACACCCCTGAACTTACCACTGAGATTTATGGTTTCACTGATCATATGTCTCAAGATGTTGAAAGGAATCAGGGAGAGAATCAATGCCTTGTTGAAAGGGATCATGAGGAGAATACAGCAAATGAAGGTACAAAGGGATATGTTCTACCACCCAGGAGTACTCGGGGTATCCCTCCCAAACGGTATACCCCGGAAAAGTTTGGGAAGAATTCTCGGTACGCAATTGGGAATGTAGCAAAAGGAAACATATCCAAAACCGCATCTGTGTAAGCTTGTACCTCGAGGTGTTCAGTCTTCTTGAACAGCACTCCATAGTCAAAAGTCTTCTTCAAATATCTCACAATTCTGAGCGTAGCTTCCATGTGGTCAGCCTGTGGTTGGTGCATGAATTGGCTAACAACACCAACAGCATAAGCAATGTCAGGTCGAGTATGGGAAAGATAGATAAGTTTCCCTACCAGACGCTGATATTGTCCTCGATCGGCTAACTGAGCTCCTTCCACAATTTGTAGCCCATGATTTACGATCATAGGAGTTTCTGCTGGCTTGCAATCTAGCATCCCAGTTTCAGCTAGGAGATCTAGAGTATACTTCTTCTGGTTGATGAAGATCCCCTTCTTTGATCTGAGAACTTCAATTCCGAGGAAGTATTTTAGTTTTCCTAAGTCCTTCATTTCGAACTCTTTGAACAAGCTTTCTTTCAACTTTTGAATCTCCTCTGTGTCATCCCCTGTTATAATCATGTCATCAACATAAATAACCAAACAAGAGATTAGATCACCTCGTTTCTTTAAGAATAAGGTGTGATCTGAGTTGCTTTGCTGGTACCCAAACTTCTTCATGGCTGCGGTGAATCTTCCAAACCAAGCTCTGGGAGACTGCTTGAGCCCATATAAGGTTTTCTTCAACTTGCAAACTTCACCCTCTCCAAAATCTCCTGAAAAGCCTTGAGGCACCTCCATGTAGACTTCTCTCTCTTCTTCAAGCTCTCCATGTAGGAAAGCATTTGTAACATCGAACTGATGAAGATCCCAGTCCTTATTAGCAGCAATTGAGAGGAGCACTCTGACAGTGTTCATCTTTGCAACAGGTGAGAAGGTCTCCTCATAGTCGATTCCATACATCTGTGTGTATCCTTTTGCGACCAATCGAGCTTTGTAACGCTCAATAGATCCATCCGGTCTCCTTTTGATTGTGAAGACCCATCTGCATTCTACAGTTTTCTTCCCTTTTGGTAGTCTACACTTCTCCCATGTATGGTTTCGATTCAGTGCACTTATTTCTTTCTTCATGGCATCTCTCCAGTGTTCACTTTTCAGAGCCTGTTCTGCTGTTTGTGGTATTTCTTCATCATACAGGGCCGCCTAATCATGGAAGCTGCGCTCAGAATTGTGAGATATTTGAAGAAGACTTTTGACTATGGAGTGCTGTTCAAGAAGACTGAACACCTCGAGGTACAAGCTTACACAGATGCTGACTGGGCTGGAAACCCAGTAGACAGGAAGTCAACAGCTGGATACTTTGCATTCATCGGAGGGAATCTTGTCTCATGGAGGAGTAAGAAACAAAAGGTGGTAGCTCTCTCTAGTGCGGAAGCAGAGTTCAGAGGGATCAAGAGTGGATTGACTGAAGTCCTTTGGTTGAGAAGACTGTTAACTGAGTTGGGCCTTCAACCAACACAAACATGCCAGATGTTCTGCGACAATAAAGCCGCGATTAGCATCTCAGAAAATCCTGTTCAACACGACAGAACAAAACATGTCGAAGTGGATAGGCACTTCATCAAGGAAAAGATTGAGGAAAAGATTGTGGAGCTCCCGTTTGTGAGGTCCGAAGATCAGCTCGCTGATATCCTAACCAAAGCTGTAGACTTCAAAAGTTTTTCAGAAGTTCTTTCCAAGTTGAGTATCGAAAATCCCGTCACTCAACTTGAGGGGGAGTGTTGAGAATAAAAGTCAGCAAACAAATAAAGTTAGTCAAAAGATAAAGTTAGTCAAAAGATAATCAAGGATCCCTTAATTATAGGGATCCTCATGATGTTGTAGGAATCCTCATGATGTTGTAGGAATCCTCATGATGTTGTAGAAGTAATATTGAATATCAGCTCCCTTCTTAATACTATAAAAGGGATGATTGTATCAGCAGGAAAAAACAGAAATACAAGAACAATATTCAAGAAACAAATTCTCTCTTCTATGATGATAACATGTTTTAACAGACATCATCAGATCCCTGCTTCAAAGTGAGCAATTGTTGCTTCAGTTGACAGATACGAGCTAAGTTACCTTGAGAAAACCGCTCTTTCAAATCGCTCCAGATAAGAGACGCATCATCGATATACATGATGCTGGAACTGATCTCTGGTACGACAGAATTGCGAAGCCAAGATACAACCATGCTGTTGCAACGAAGCCACTGAGAAAATAACAGATCGGTAGAATGAGGTCGTATAATCGAACCGTCGATAAAAGCAACTTTGTTCTTCGCCATAAGCGCCGTCGTCATCGAGCGACTCCATGTGATGTAGTTTGAACCGTTCAATTGCTGTGTGACTAACTGGACTCCAGGATTATCACTGCTGGGTAAGAAATACGGACTAGATTGATCCTCGTAAGGAGGTGATTGGTTGTTTTTGGATGGGGAAGGCGTGTGAGGTGCCATCGGAAAAAGGAAGAAGAAGATTTCAGCGGAAGGCTTTTGCTCTGGATACCATAACAGAAAAGAGAGCTTGCAGCAAAAGTAAAGTGTATTTCATATTGATCAAAGGTTTACATCACACAACTAACACTTATATACTAGATACAAATCGGAAGGAAATACACACACGCACCGCGCATGGTGCCAGCTCAGCATAACTAATCTAGATGCAGCTAGGCTTATTTAATAGTGGGTGCATGCAGCATGCATGACCCTTATTCTAATATTCTCAACAAACTAAGAAGCTATGCTTGCAAAGGCAGTTACTGGATGACAATTTGAATAATTTGTATTTCTAAACTTCTCTTTATAAATATACGGATGGAGTCATAAAGTCATCATTTTTAGATTTAGCTTTTTCCAAAAAAAATTGGTGAAAATGCACACACTTGGCCTAAGCATCTTCCTCTCTTTTGAAAATTGAATTTCCTAGTTGGTATTTCAGCGGTTTTGTTGGATGATAACTCCTATATTTTCTTATATTTTCTTCTACTTCTTAACTGTTGTCTGACGTTGACTTGGTTTGAATAGAAGAATAAAAATAATATGGGTTAATTCATTGAAAGAGATATATCATTTTTACATGCTGAGGATTGCCGGCCTCATGAGAGAGAGTGGTGATTTTTTTTTTCCTTTTTGTTTTTTCTTGAATATTTAAAAAGCCATATATCATTTTTACAAGAAAATGGAAAAAAGCCGTTCACAAGAAATTCGTCACATTATAGACGGCATGGGTAAGGACCTTAATTTTATGGACCTTAATATTATAAATGAAAAGTGGTAATTATCCCTTAAATATTTCAACATACAGCTACATTCGCTACCCAACAAACCAATTCAAATGGAGTTATGTTAGAATTAATCAACTCACAACTCACAGGTTTGACAAATTGTTTCTGCACAATCGAGATATATGGCTTATGAAGCTTTTGATACTCTGCTTCAAACCTTAGATCGAATCCTAAAGCATGGCGATGATCGCGCCATCACTCATTCTGTTAAACAAGAAATTTTATCCATCCGCGTCCAAGCTGTCGTCTTGCAGTTGAATCTCAAACATTATCCAAACAAAGAAACAATCAGAGATGCAGCAGTTTCAACACATGAGATTATTGAATATCTCTTCTCTGAAGAAAACCTTTCAGATGGAGCCAGACTTGCGAACAGGCTGAGGAAACTAGCAGAGAGATTGGAGTCAACCGTTGGAGATGTGGTGGATTGCATCAAGGGTAAAGGCTCAATCGGCAGTGTAACTGATTCTGCCGATGTTAGTTCATCATCAAGATCAGCAATCACAAGCAGCAAAGATGATGGTGTGGTTGGTTTTGAAGAAGATGTGGAAGTGATCAAGAATCGGCTTTTAGAGAGATCATCCAGACTACGAGTCCTCCCAATTGTTGGAACAGGAGGCATTGGTAAGACCACACTTGCTAAAATTGTTTATAATCATGCATCCGTTGTGGAAAATTTTGATATCTGCGCCTGGGTCACAATATCACAAGATCATAGTGTAGAACGTATTGTTCTAAATCTTCTAGCTTCCATGAAAGAAATTTCAACACTAAGAGATAGTGACATCCCTATGGAAACCTTAATTTACAAATACCTACTAGGTCGGAGGTATCTTATTGTAATGGACGACATGTGGAGTAAGAAAGCTTGGGATGATGTAAGGATGTTGTTTCCTGACTCCGGTAATGGCAGTTGGATCATAGTAACCACAAGGCTGCATGATGTGGCTGCTTATGTCAACTCTTCTAGTTCCATTCATACTATGAGTGTGTTGGATGCACATCATAGTTGGAATTTGCTAGAGCAGAAGGTGTTTGCCGGTAGATACTTTCCTATTGAACTAAAAGATATAGGGAAGAAAATTGTTCAAAATTGTGGAGGACTCCCCCTTTCAATCGTGGTGGTGGCAGGACTTCTATCTAAGGTTCATACTCGATCCTCATGGGAGCAAATTGCTGCAAATGACGGGCAGCTTGAATCAATAATTGGTTCGAGTTATACTCATTTACCCAATCACTTGAAGCCATGTCTTTTATATATGTCTGGCTTTCCAGAAGATCAGGAGATTCGTGTTACAGAGCTTGTTAATCTTTGGATGTCCGAAGGTTTTGTAACACTTTCAAATGGATCTAAAAGCTTAGAAGAGGAGGCAGAAGATTGTTATGAGGATCTTGTCGAGAGAAGTCTAGTTTTGGTCGCCAACAGGAAGTTTGATGGGAAAATAAAGAGTTGCAGCCTTCATGATATTGTGCGGGAATTTTGCATAAGGCAAGCTGCAAAAGAGAAGGTAATTCTGCCAGTTATTGATTATTTACCTACTCCTATCCTGCGAAGGCATTTTGTTCCACGTCTCATAAAAGATCATCACAGCATAAGTACTACTTCCTATGATCTACTACATCTCAAAGACTCTGTGCATAGCTCACACATACGCACCATTATATGCATCCCCAAGAAAGGGGGTAGGTTTGTGGGCATTGTAGAGAAGTTTAGTTCATTGAGGGTCCTTCATGTTTTACGTAGAAGCGATTATTGGGACTGGGAGCCAGGTCAAGTGTTCGATCTGGTTCATTTAACTTACCTTGCTTCCAACATTCCCAATAATATAGTTCCTTCAACCATATTAAAGCTTCAGAATCTTCAAATTTTAATTATTTATAGATCTGAGGTTCGTTTGCCTGTGGAGATTTGGAGGTTGCGAAAATTAAGATATCTTATTGCCTTCTCATTTCAACCCTTACCGAGCCCTGAGTGGGAACAAAATCCCCTCGATAACTTGGAGGCACTTTCGCTGGCAACAGACTTGGTGTGCAGTAAAAGAATGGTGGAAATGATTCCAAACATTAAAAAGTTGGGAATATGTTACTCCAAGGAGAAGTTTGATGTGAATGCAGGCTATTGCCTCGACAATCTTAATTTGTTTTGTCAACTTGAGAAATTGAAATTGGAGATGAGTGGAGGTTTTTTATCGAGACAACTTGCTGAAACTAGAGGTCTAAACTTTCCTCTACAACTGAGAAGGTTAACCTTGAGTGGTGGGAAGCTTCCTTGGAATGATATGACCATCATTGGTTCATTACCTAATCTTGAAGTGCTTAAACTAAGAAACTATGCTTGCAAAGGCAATTACTGGATGACAATTGAGGGAAATTTTCGTGAGCTGAGATTCTTGCTAATTGACCGATCAGGTTTGGTTGATTGGATAACTGAAGCTAGCCACTTCCCGAGACTCGAGTGCCTAATACTTCGTCGGTGTCGTGTTCTATATAGGATTCCACGTAATATTGGATACATTCCAACACTTAAGCTGATTGAGGTCGAGAAGTGGCACATGCGTAGTCTTTTAAGCTCGGCAGCACTGATAGAAAAAATGCAACGGAATTCTGGAAATGATAGCTTTCAAGTTCGTGTGAAGCATTCCTGATATGATGTTGTTTGAACAATATAGATAAAGTGTCGTCCGCTCCTTTTCAGGTTAGAGATTAATTTAGAAACTACTGTTTGTAGAAATTATTCAGATTTAGCCCATGTTTGGTTGGGTGTTTTTAGAGGTTGGAAAGGGAATCAAGTAAGTGAATCCATTACTTGTTGTTTGGTAACTCATTATACCCTTACTTGAGGGTAACCCAATCACCCAATTTGTTACCCCTCAAAATAGAGGGGAAACAAAAGAAAGGGAATCCCTTACTAATGATTCATTTCCATTGTTAAACCAAACACTCAATAAAAGTAATGATTATTGTTACCATTCCACTCCTTTATTTGATTCCATTCCCTTTCCATTCCTCTACTTGAACCAAACGAGCATTAGATGATTGGTATTTGTTGGATGACTAGTCTATTTTCTTTCTTTTTCCAGCTGTAGAGTTTTGAATTGCTGATTAAATATTCAACTGTTTAAATTAAGAAGGGAGAGTTGAAGGAGATTTAGTCTCAGTTGATGAAGCTCCATGCAAATCTCAATGATATGGAAACAACACAAGGAAGATGAAACTTTCTTGAGCCTGCAGTATTTTCCGGTGACTTTGTTGTGTTGCTAATGCTGAAATTTTACCTTCTTTATTAAAGATACTTGGCGGTCTAAACTTACGTCTAGTCCCCAAGGGGACATCAAGTGGTGCGAACTCCTATTTACGAACAGTGAGGTCTAGGATTCAAACCCTAAAACTGAGAAGGGTTAACCTTGAGTGGTTGGAGGTTTTCTTGGAGCGATATCACCATCATTGGTTCATTACCTAATCTCCAAGTGCTTAAACTAAGAAACTATGCTTGCAAACGCAGTTTCTGGGAAACAAAAGACACAAAAGAAACAACGGAATTATGGAAATGATAGCTTTCAACCTGATAAACTGATCATCTTTCGACAATATAGATATGATGTCTGCTCCTTTTCTGGTTAGAGATTTGTAAAATTTGAATAATTTGGTTGCCTTTATTTCGAGAATTGCTCTATATAGATATATGTAGTCACAAAGTCATCATTTTCAAATTGAGTTTTTTTCAAAAATATTGGTGAAAATGCACAACTGGCGTAAGCATCTTCCTCTGCACATTTAATTTGCTACTTGGTTTTGTTAGATGATTCCCATTTTTACTTCTTTTTTTTCCACTGCAGAGTTTTGAATTGCCATTGTTTATGACGTAGCTCATCAAATACTCGTGTTCAAATTAAGAAGGCAAAGAGTTGATGGTAGAGTATAGTGGATAGGAGTGGGCCTTTTGTTTTATGCTTTTTATTGGGCTTTAGCCCACTTATTAGTCCACATTGCTTGTGATTTGTGAAAACACCTATAAAATTAAGGGCAGATATGCTTGTGTATGTGTGCTAGGAAAGATGAGAGAGAGAGAGAGGTTGAGAGAGAAATGAGAGGCTTTTGGGCTATCTTTTTCAATCTTAGACCTGGGCCATTTGTTTAATGGTTTTTATTGGGCTTTAGCCCATTAAGGCTGATATTTTAGTCCTCATAGCTTGTGATTTGTGAAAACTATAAGGAGGTGTTAAGTATAAACTCGGGGATTTAAGAGAGAATTAACTATCGAAATTCGATCATTAAATTTTAGAAATATATTTTAAAAAGTAGTAATGTATCGTTATATTGAAATAAAAGATTAAAAAAAACCATTACTAGCAATCGATATAATAATCGTTATTTTTTTGGTAAAAATAATAAAATAAGTAAATAGTACTACCTTCGCCCATAAAAAATAGTTTTGGTAAGGGACAGCATGAGTTTAAATAAAAATGGTTATTGTATTGTGAGTGGAGATAGAGTCTGACTTAAAAAGTATTCCATCCATCCACGATTTAATGTCCCACTTTGGTGTGGGCACGGAAACTGAGAAATCTGAAAAATGTGATATGGATGAAACATAAGGGGTAGTTGACTAAAATTATAAAAATAGTTGACTAAAATGATAAAAATAGTTGAGTAACGTGATAAAGGTGTTGTGAGTGGCTCCACTAGTGATAAAGTGTATTAAATATAGAATATAAAAATGATAATGATGTTTTAATGTGGGTCCATTAGTGGCAAAGAGTAGTAAATATAGAAAAAAAGAAGAGTAAAAAGTACAAAAAAACAGAATAGGGGTTTAATTTGTGGACACAAATTTAAGAGCAAATAGGACTTTAAATTGTGGACGGAGGGACTAGTGTTTATAATGATAATTAATTGTATTGTGAATGGAGAATAAGACCCACCATGTGATAGATATCTATAATAATAGAAAAAGAGCCTAAGGCATCCTAAGGCACAACTTGTGGATTGCCTATTTGACCCTATTATATATTTTATTTTAGGGTTATTTTACATATTATATATTTATAAGATTATATTAATTCATTAGATATTACACTTAATCTATGTGATATATATATAGCTATTGATAAGGCTTATAAATAAATATATTCATTCAATAAATTATCTAATAAAAGTAATGAATTAATAGATTTTCTAAAATAATAGATTATCAAATAAAATAACATTAATTAAACGTACAACGTACGTTTTTTCTGCTAGTAGTTTTTAAAAATGGAAAGGTCTTAAGTTTTGTGAACATCTCAAAATGATAAAAAAAAATGACTAATTTTTGTTGCACGGATGGAATATTAAGAGCACCTCTAGTGGGGGATAGATTATTAGATAGTTTTTAACGATTGATATTTTAATTGTTAAATATAAAAAAATTAAAATAAAATGATCCCTTGTTAACGATCGAATATTCAGTCGTTATTATTTTTATAAAAAAACTGAAAACATAATAATTATCGATTAAATTGGATAATTATTTCTCAATCATCCTCAAAAGTAATTGCATTGTATTCTATACTAAACAAGTATCGTGAATAATTTATAGATTTCGCTAGAATTAATTTATAATTTCAGTAGAATTGATTTATAGATTCAATGAAATAATTCTATCTATTTTCGCAATATAAGGAGTTTAATTGAAATAAGGAGAATCTGTAAGTCACAACGCTTATATCTCCTCAATTATTATCAGAAACATTATGTGGCTACCTTTCTTCTACCTTCAGCTCTCACATTATTGCCAACTGGTAAGATAAGATGTGTCGGTTGGCTCTACAGTTTACTAGTCGTTGACGTCGCCTAAATTAAGATTCTATCAAATTCTTGTCCAAAATTCTCATATTTGCATTCTGTTTCCCTTCGACTGATATCGATCATGGCGGCCTACGCAGCCTTGGTTTCTCTAATGCATATCATAGACGACCTCGAGCGCCACCATTCCCCTCCGATTTCTCTAAACAAACACCAAGTTCAATCCCTCACTGAAAATGTCACGTTCTTGCAGGAGTTTCTCGAAGCTTATATCTCCCCTGTTTCCGACGACGCAGATCCCTTGGAGATGCGTATTGCAGATGCAGCTTATGCAGCTGAAGACGCCATCGAATCTCATATTGTGGCCAAGATTCAGCTGAGCAGATCCAAAGAAACCATTCGCAGCCGTTTCCTCAGCTGCTTTCAAGCTCCAGAGGATCCGAAAACTGTCTCATCAAATCATGATGATGATGAAGAGATGAACTTGTTTCAAGATGTGCAAAATATGATACAAGAAATGGATCAGATCAAGAGTTTGGCGATGCAGAGGAATACAGAGAAGGTGGTGCTCCATGATACGCGGCGTAGCTTCGTCTCTGCTTCTTCTTCCACTGGGAAGAGCAGTAGTGGCATGGTGGTGTGGTCCGACGTTGTTGTCAATGGAATCTTGGAAAGGGTCGTTTCGGACCAACGCGAACGCCAAGTCATCCCCATCACTGGAATGGGCGGGATAGGTAAGACCACTCTTGCCAAAACTGTTTATTCGAAGAAAATTATTGAGCAGCGTTTCGACGTTTGTGCTTGGGCCACTATTTCTCAACAATACAACACAAGGGAAATTCTTTGTGAACTTGTTTCTCAAGCCACTAATAAAAGCAAGGAACAACTGAGTGAAAAGAGTGAAGATGAACTAGGATTAGAGCTCTACCAGCATTTGATAGGTAGAAGGTTTCTAATTGTGATGGATGATATGTGGAGTATCGATGCTTGGGATAGGATACAGCGTTTCTTCCCGAAAATGAGAACTGTAGTCGGATATTAGTGACGACTAGGCTTTTACATTTGAGTTCCCAATTGAACAACAATTACAGCCTTCAAATGGAATTTTTAGATGAGGTTAGAAGCTGGGAACTGTTCTCAAAAACTGTGTTTGGGGTTGGAAGTTGCCCTCATGAGTTAGAGAAAATTGGAAAGAAAATAGTCGAGAATTGCAGAGGACTTCCTTTATCAATTGTTGTAGTGGCGGGTATTTTGAAAAATAGGGAACACACTCTAGGAGTTTGGGAATCAATTAGGAAGAACTTAGCTTTAGAAGTGAATTTGGAGAATGATAAGCATTGCTTGAAACTGTTGAAAGTGAGCTACAATCATTTGCCACTTTATTTTTTTTTTTTTTTTTTTGATCGGGCAAAGTCATGTTAGATGTTAGTAGTTAGTTCCCCATCCACTCCAAGAACCACCTTATCTCTCCATTCACCAAATCCACCTTATATCTCCAATCTCCAATTCGCTCCCAAGAGGGATCGAACCCGGGTCACTTCACTTAAGTGAGGACCTGGTGGCCAGTGGGCTTTGCCACTTTATTTAAAGCCATGTTTTTTGTATATGGGAGTGTTTGAGGAGGATGATTCTGTTAGAGTATCAACACTCGTGAAGCTATGGGTTTCAGAAGGATTTTTAAGACCCATGAATGGCAAAAGTTTGGAAACTATAGCCATAGAGTTCTTACGGGACTTGGTTGATAGAAATCTCATTCTAGTTGGTAAAGTGGGGAAGACAGGAAACATAAAATTTGTCAAAATTCATGATTTGTTGAGGGATTTATGCTTGAACCAGAGCAAGAAAGATGGGTTCTATCATGTCATAGGGCAATCTAGTCCTCGAGGCATAAGTAGCCAACGCCGCGTTGTTGTACCCAGGAACGCGCCAAAGAAGAAAGTTCTTGACGACTTGCAGTCTATGCCACGTGCTCGTTCCATTATCAGTGAATGTGGGAGAGTACCGCGTATTAAGAATTCCAGGTTGCTTAGAACATTACAGGCATACCCTTATTTTGAAGATAAAAGATACGTGATCAAGTCCCTTGCGCAGTATGTTAACTTGCGCCACCTTGCTGTTGAAGTTGGTAGCATCTCCTCGATCTTTACCTCGTTTACTCGCCTCTGGAATCTGCACATATTGATTCTTTGTTGTTGGAAGGTGTTCACTGCACCGGCTGAGATTTGGAGAATGCCACAACTTAGGCATATTGAAATGACTGGAGTAAGATTTTATCTTCCAGAACCTTCGAGTGATGATGTCGTCGTCATGGAGAATCTACTGGTGCTTAAGGGAATAGCAAATTTCAGGTGCAGTGAAGAGGTGGTTAAGAGAATTCCCAACATCAAAAAATTGAAGATACAGTATTTTGGGAGAGGGGGAATCGAGCAAGATGATGATTATTGTGTGAACAATATCAGACATTTGTGTAAATTGGAATCCCTCTACGTACGGCGTCACTATGGTTTTATAGCTTCTTTGTCTGTGCTCACATTCCCCCAAAGCCTCAAGAAGTTGAATCTTGACATGTATGGTGACTTTGAATGGGAAAAAATATTGGAAAAGATAGGTGCGTTGCCCCTTCTCGAGAAGTTCAAGTTGTGGGAGGGATGCTTTGGAACAGGCAAGTGGGAAATGGTTGAAGGCCAGTTCCCTTCCCTCAAACACTTGCAATTGTTTGCGTGTCCTAATTTGAAGCAATGGACTGCGGAATCGAGCTCCATCTTTCCACGCCTTGAGAAGCTTCATCTTTCTGATATGCGACAGTTGAAGGAGATCCCGACTCAAATTGGAGACATACCGACGCTGCAAAAGATAAGTATGAAAGATTGTGGCGAATCTGCTGTGATGTGCGCAAAGGAGATCGTAGAGGAACAAGTAGAATTACAAGGGGAAGATCTTCCATTTCATGTTCAAGTTTGGGTTCAGCGTAAGAACGAAGCACTAGTGCAGAACTTGGCAGGTCCCAACTTCGAAGTCTATGCATTACAGTATTAGCTAGCTAGGTTTTACCACCATTATCTCTCTTGTTTTTGTGTATTTGCTTTTTTTTTTTAATCCTCTTCCCTCTCACCTCTTATCATCTCCCAACAAAGAGAGAGAGAGAGAGAGATGGTTCTCAATAAGCTTATTTGCTTATTTTTCTTTAAGGGGCAATGTATTTATCTTTCTCAACATGTCATCCAACACCAACTCGTCGTTCATCTCGAATTTCAACTTCTTAAGAGAGTGTGGGAAGGTAATCTTAGGCAGAGAAGCAGAATATATAATAAAACAAAGCTAACAAACACTACAAGAATACTTCACATTACTATAATGTGCAGCGACTAACTAGTGTCGCCCGAGAAGGAGGCTGTGTCTCCAAAATTAAGAAGAGAGAGAGATTGAGAGAGAAATGATAGGGTTGGGCTCACTTTTCTCATTCTTTGACTTGGGCCTTTTCTTTTATTGTTTTTATTGGGATTTAGCCCACTAAGGCAAGGCTGCTATTTTACTCCTCATCCCTTGTGATTGTGAAAAATTGTAAAGAGGTGTTTGATTTAAATGATAATATATGATTGATATATAAAATAATTCAATTTAATTGAATAATTGGTTGTATGTTTCGACCGATGATGAATAGCTTTTGCTATAAAGTAATAAGTTAGTTCTATACGATGAGTGAATTTTTGGTAGAAAGTATTCAATATTACTTAAGATCCAATGTACCAAATTTTATGTCCCGTGACTCTCAATCTTTTTTATTATTTATTTTTTTTTCATCATTTTTTTTCTACAATTATTATTAATTAGTGCTTATTCCAATTAAGGTAGATGATTATTTTTTATTAGTTAAAACATTGGATCTCATCCATTCAACGTAAAAACATGCTTCACTTGAAAAAAAATCAAGATGCATAAAAACTAACCATTCACATTAGATGTCAAAAACAATAAGGGAAGAAGTAGTATTGATTATTAGAAAATATGTCCATAAATTTTCATTTTCGAATAAATTTCTACTTCGATGAATCAATACATGCATTCGTGCAAGAACCATTTTTTTATTCTTCAATGTAATTTGAAGTGTTTTTACATGACAAAATAAAAATGTTTATATTACTCAACTCTGATAAACCTGGATTTGTAGTAGCTAGATCTGCCAAGCGTGACTTTAAACTTGCGATAATATTAAAATAATATGAATATATTAATTTATTTATAATTGTGTCTATGTATGGTTTATATATTTGGGCCTTAAATGGGCTGAAAACATCTTATTTGGGCTTTCCTTATCAAAAAGGGAATCCCTAGCTAATTTCATCAATGTCAGTATCAATTCAATCCTCCTAACAATATAGAGAAATTTTGAACTAAAAAATGATTGATGTCGTTTGAAGACCATGATATAGGTTATCCTATTTACAATTTCGAACGTATGTTTTCTCCGTTCCGAAAAAATTCTTTATCAGTTTTTTTGTTAACGAATGTCCTAAAGCTAAAATTGAAAATGTGATAGACAAATCCAGAACATGAGCTTCAAGAGCCTTTGATAAATTTTGAATTTAAAAAATTCTCTATATTAATTTGAGAATAAAATAGATAAATTCTAAAAGTTGGAATAGACATAAACGAAAGGTTGAGATAGAATGTGATATTAACCCAAGCAATAATATAATAATATCTTATTGTGAGAACTGTAATTAAGAAATTATTATTGATTTTCTTTGAAAAAAACAAAAAACAAATAACTTATAAATTAATTGCATTGAACCTATAAAATATCTATACTAAATAAGTAGGGTCAATTTCATGAAAGAATTCTCGGTGTTTAGCAATAAGAATTTATTCTCCACTAAAAATGCTATCTTTCGTAAGAATGAGAATCAATGGATATGAATAAATCAATGAAATCTACGAATAAGATTTTTATAATGCAAAAATAATCATTTAAACTTGGGTTAAATTTCATCAATTAATTGATGCTCCATCTAGTTGGACTTGATCGTCAACGCGACATGCTATGGTGAGAATCCTTTCGTGGAGTGCAAGCGGGAGGGGCAGAGTATGTGTCCGGAGGGGTCGCTGTATGTGAACTGGGATTGAATTCATTACACAGAGATTCATCTACTCTTGTCTTGTCGTCTCCACTACATTTGTAATAATCTTCCGCCTTTGCTTATTGTATTAATCTGATATCTATTCTGTCATGGTTAGTTTTTATGCATCTTGATTTTTTCTTTTCCCTAGTGGAGCATGTTTATGTGTTGAATGAGATGAGATTTAGTGTCGTGCAAATTTTTGAATTTGAGACTTACATTTTCTTCCTCGAGGCAGTGTATTTTAATTTAAATACAAGAATGTGTAGACCCATGTTGATACAAACGAATAAATAAAGGACTTTGAGGGCTGCGTGAGACCAGTTTTCAGCCAAGAGAAAGAGAGATTAGAGAGATGGGGATGGGCTGTATTTATTAGGCCCCTATTTTTAAGTTGGGCTCAGCCTATATTTAAATGCAAACTTATACATGGGCTGATTTATAAATTGATTCATATCTATATTTTTGAAAATCGACCGTACAATCCATAACCTTTCATTTTCATCTCAAATTTATACATTGATCGATTTTTATCTATGTGGACTTGGAAATTCACACGGAGGTGGCCGGAAATGACAGGGTGGCCGCCGGAAATGACACATCAATTTTCGACATCCATGTAGGTAAAAACTGAACACTGGACAAATTTGAGACGAAAATTAAAGGTTATGGCCGATTTTCAAAAATAGGTGCAATTCCAAATTCCGGAATATATTATGGATTTAAGGCAATTTGCCCCAAAATTAATCATATATTAAAAAAATGCAAAAAATTAGTAACACTTCATCTCCATCAAGATTTCAGATTATTCATATTGTTGAAAAACATTTTAAGATGATTTTGTCCTTTTTTTATTCACAAACACAATTTCCATAACAGTGGGGCGCACATAACAATTCCTCGCATCCTTCGTCACTAGTATCTGAAATTTCGTTGTATACATATTGTAATGCATATAATTGCACAAATATGTTTTACAATTGCATAGATTTGTGCTGATGTTGCGTAGATGATAAAATAATGCTATATTAGTTTTTTTGGCACATCATTTTCTTATTGCATAGATGATAAAATAATGCTATATTATTAATGCTAACTTCTTAGGTATAGCTCGTTTATCTGCAGTTGCTGTAAATCGTCAAATTCGATCTGTCGCACAACTTCTTTTTAGGTGTCGTTCAGCGAGGATATTAACTTGTGCAAGTGTGACGGACTGCCACGTGATCAAAGCATAGGATGATTCTTAGCTTTATTGTGATCAATAGCTTCTTTCCCAACATTTTCATTCCCTTTCTTATTATTTAAGCAATCTTCAACAAAAAAATGCATCGCAAAACAGGCGTTTGATTTTGAACTTGGGATATGCGAATGCCACTTCCAATCAGGATCAGAAACTAGTGACAAACAATGCACAATCGAATGTGTGCCCCAGTGTTATGGAAATTGTGTTTGTGGTTAAAAAAAAAGGACAAAATCGTCTTAAAATGTGTTTCAACAATACGAATAAACTGAAATCTTGATGGAGATGAAGCGTTACTAATTTTTTGCATTTTTTTAATACTATATGATTAATTTTGGGGACCTTTCATTTTCGTATCAAATTTTTCCGGTGTTCGGTTTTTATCTACGTGGACGTCAAAAATTGACACGTATCATTTCCAGCGGCACGGTGTCATTTCCGGCCGCCTCCGTGTGAATTTCCAAGTCCACATAGATAAAAATCGATCAACGTACAAATTTTGTATGAAAATGAAAGGTTATATATAGATTGTGCGGTCGATTTTCAGAAATATATATATGAACCAGTTTATAAATCAGCCCATGTATGAGTTTACATTTAAATATAAGCTCAGCCCATGCGCATGCAAACGCAGGGCAGTAGCACCCACGCCCTTAAAGTCCTTTATTTATTCGGTTTTGAAACGTCTCTCCATTTGCCGTGGCTCCATTGAAGAGGAGTTGCAGCTTAGCTACAAGAACGCATGCATGAACTGTGTGCATAAAGCGCACGTTAGTTTCTGTGTGATTAGCTAAGAGTAGTTTAGTTAGTTAACAGTAGGTCTAGTTAGTTATAACCGTGAAGAGCTTCTTGAAGCTTCTTTGTATAGTATAAATAGTTGTCTTGCTCTTCTTTTGTATGTTGAGTTTTTACACAGAAATAAATGAAATTCTCTTCAAACTATACAGCCTAGATTGTTCAATACCACTACATTTGTAATAATCTTCGGCCTTTGCTTATTGTATTAATCTGATATCTATTATGTCATGGTTAGTTGTATGCATCTTTGACTTTTTCTTTTTCCTAGTGTAGCATGTTTATGTGTTGAATGAGATGAGATTTAGTGTCGTGCAAATTTTTGAATTTGGGACTTACATTTTCATCTATCTAAGCACCTAAATGCAACGTTATACATCAACGGCTTAAATGCAATGCAAAGCCACGTGTCTTCCATCGAAGCACCTAAGTGCAATGCACCAAGGTGCAAGATGGAATAAACCCACAAACAGAGCGAAAAGCTCATCTCAAAGGGATTGGATGACGTGGTTTTACACCAACAGAATAGTGATTGATGACGTGGAATCGCACTGACGAAAAGATAGGGAATGGGTGGCTCAGTTTTGCCTTGAAATTGAAAAAGCAAAAAGAAACTTTGAACTCATCACTACTCAAAAGTCACAACCAACCAGTAAACAATAATTTTGAGAATATTTTATGTGTAGAATCGAGATGGCTTATGAAGCTCTTGATAATCTGCAACAACTCTTTATATAAACATCCGCTTTCACATTACTGCCAACTGCTAAGATAAGATATTTCGTTGACGTCGCTTAAAATATGACCTATTAAGATTTCATGTTATTATAAATAAGAAGCTAATTAAGATTCTATCAAATTCTTGTCTAAAATTCTCATAATTATACTCTGTTTCCCTTCTACTGATATCGATCATGGCGGCCTACGCAGCCTTGGTTTCTCTAATGCATATCATAGACGACCTCGAGCGCCACCATTCCCCTCCGATTTCTCTAAACAAACACCAAGTTCAATCCCTCACTGAAATTATCACATTCTTGCAGGAGTTTCTCGAAGCTTATGACTCCCCTGTTTCCGACGAAGCAGATCCCTTGGAGATGCGTATTGCAGATGCAGCTTATGCAGCTGAAGATGCCATCGAATCTCATATCGTGGCCAAGATTCAGCTGAGCAGATCCACAGAAGCTGATATCTCCCCTGTTTCCGACGAAGCAAATCCAAAGGAAGAGATGAAGTTGTTTCAAGATGTGCAAAATGTGATACAAGAAATGGATCAGATCAAGAGTTTGGCGATGCAGAGGAATACAGATAAGCGGCATAGCTTCGTCTCTGCTTCTTCTTCAACTGGGAAGAACAGCAGTGGCATGGTGGTGTGGTCCGAGGGTGTCGTGAATGGAATCTTGGAAATGCTCGTTTCGGACCAACGCGAGCGCCAAGTCATCCCGATCACAGGAATGGGCGGGATAGGTAAGACCACTCTTGCCAAAACTGTTTATTCGAAGAAAATTATTGAGCAGCGGTTTGATGTTTGTGCTTGGGCTACTATTTCTCAACAATACAACACAAGGGAAATTCTTTGTGAACTTGTTTCTCAAGCCACTAAAAAAACCAAGGAACAACTGAGTGAAAAGAGTGAAGATGAACTAGAATTAGAGCTCTACCAGCATTTGATAGGAAGAAGGTTTCTAATTGTGATGGATGATATGTGGAGCATCGATGCATGGGATAGGATACAATGTTTCTTTCCCGAAAATGAGAATTGTAGTCGTATATTAGTGACGACTAGGCTTTCCCACTTGAGTTCCCAATTGAACAACAATTATAGCCTTCAAATGGAATTTTTAGATGAGGTTAGAAGTTGGGAACTCTTCTCAAAAATTGTGTTTGGGGTTGGAAGTTGCCCTCATGAGTTAGAGAAAATTGGAAAGAAAATAGTAGAGAATTGCAGAGGACTTCCTTTATCAATTGTTGTAGTGGGGGGTATTTTGAGAAATAGGAAACACACTCTAGGAGTTTGGAAATCAATTAGGAAGAACTTAGCTTCAAAAGTGAATTTGGAGAATGATAAGAATTGCATGAAACTGTTGAAAATGAGCTATAATCATTTGCCAGTTTATTTAAAGCCATGTTTTTTATATATGGGAGTGTTTGAGGAGGATAATTCGGTTAAAGTCTCAACACTCGTGAAGCTATGGGTTTCTGAAGGATTTTTAAAACCCATGAATGACAAAAGTTTGGAAACTATTGCCATAGAGTTCTTAAAGGACTTGGTTGATAGAAATCTCATTCTAGTTGATAAAGTGGGGTCTACAGGAAACATAAAATTTGTCAAAATTCATGATTTGTTGAGAGATTTATGCTTGAGCCAGAGCAAGAAAGATGGGTTCTATGATGTGATAGGGCAATCTAGTCCTCGAGGCATAAGTAGCCAACGCCGCGTTGTTATACCCAGGAACACATTTGACGACTTGCAGTCTATGCCACGTGCTCGTTCCATTATCAGTGAATATGGGAATGTCTCACGTATTAAGAATTCGGGGTTGCTTAGAACATTACATGCATACAAGTTTCGTTATGTTGGATATGGAAGCTTGATTAAGTCCCTTGCATCTCAGTATGTCAACTTGCGCCACCTTGCTGTTGAAGTTGCTAGCACATCCTCGATCTTTACCTCGTTTACTCGCTTCTGGAATCTGCACATATTGATTGTTTCTTGTGTGGAGGAGTTCACTGCACCTGGTGAGATTTGGAGAATGCCACAACTTAGGCATATTAAAATGACTAAAGGAATTTTTTATCTTCCAGAACCTTCGAGTGATGATGTCGTTGTCATGGAGAATCTACTGGTGCTTGAGGCAATAGCAAATTTCAAGTGCAGTGAAGAGGTGGTTAAGAGAATTCCCAATATCAAAAAATTGGGGATAGTGTATTTTGGGAGAGGGGGAATCGAGCAAGATGATTATTATTGTCTGAACAATATCAAACGTCTGTGTAAATTGGAATCCCTCCGCGTAGATTGTTGGAATGATTTTAGAGCTGCTCCGTATGCCCTAACATTCCCCCAAAGCCTCAAGAAGTTGACTCTTGGGATGAGTCGTGGCTTGGAATGGGAAAAAATGTTGGAAAAGATAGGTGCATTGCCCCTTCTCGAGAAGTTCAAGTTGTGGTACGGGTGCTTTGGAACAGGCAAGTGGGAAATGGTTGAAGGCCAATTCCCTTCCCTCAAATACTTGGGATTGGATTCGTGTCCCAGTTTGGAGCATTGGACTGCGGAATCGAACTCCATCTTTCCACGCCTTGAGAAGCTTCATCTTTTAGAGATGGAAGAGTTGAAGGAGATCCCGACTCAAATTGGAGACATACCGACGCTGCAAAAGATATGGATGAGGGATTGTGGCGAATCTGTTGTGATGTGCGCAAAGGAGATCGTAGAGGAACAAGTGGAATTACAAGGGGAAGATCTTCCATTTCATGTTCAAGTTCAGCTTCGGAGTAAGAACGAAGCAGTGCAGAGCTTGGCAGGCCTCAACTTTGAAGTTATATGTGATAGCTAGCTAGGTTCTACCACTATTAATATCTCTCTTGTTTTTGTGTGTTTGCTTATTTTTATTCATCTTCTTCCCTCTCACCTCTTATCACCTCCCTACAAAGAGAGAGAGAGGGAGAGAGATGGTTCTCAATGTACTTATCTTTCCCAACATGTCATCCAACGCCAACTCGTCGTTCATCTCGAATTTCAACTTCTTAAGAGAGTGTGGGAAGGTAATCTTAGGCAGAGAAGCAGAATATATCTATATCTATATCTATATCTATACTGATAGAAAAAGAGCCTAAGCATTATATGGGACAATTTGTGGATTGCCTATTTTACCCCTCTACATATTTTATATTATAAACCAAAAACTAATCTTTTAAGTGGATTCGAAACCAATGTGAAAAAGTGGAAACGAAAACTACTAAATATAATTTTAAAATTTAACACAAATTAATATTAATGGACGTAATCGACCACATCACCAATATGTATGCATTAGAATTCTACCTTCACAAGGCATCCTCTTCTTCCTCTCCAAAACCCACCCACAAGAGCAGATCAATTGTTGGCTAAGTTATAAATTGAATTTCTAGAGTCATAAGTTACATGGGTGAATATGAATCATCTACCTAGTATTGAATGTATTTATGAGTTTTCATTTACTCTTAGATGCTTCGTATGCCTTGTTGGAATTGTGTTAAAAATGAAAGTGGGGATTTTTGTCCCACATTGGTTTTGCTATCAAAGTAGGTGGAGACCCTTAGGCTATTTAAGGAGTTCCAAGGTCTTTGATACAATTGCACCAATCACTACCTTTAGTCTTGTGATTACTTCTAGTTTGAAATTCCTTGCTCTTTGTTTTAGAGGGGTGAGAGGTTTTCAAAGGCTTGTAAGAGTGTAGTGGTTGTGAGTCGAGAGGGTGAGAAATACTGTGTGATTGTAGAAATTTATCATATAGTAATTTTTCAGTGGGTCGTGGTTTTTTCTCCGGATTTGGAGTTTCCACGTTAAATTCTTGTGTTGTTAAATTGTGTCTATTTTTATTCTTATTTCTTGCTTCTACCAAGTTTGGATGGGGAACTGATTTCCCAACAATTGGTATCAGAGCCTGGCTGAGGTCTCTTGATATTCCAAGTATGCTCTGTGGTTGCAGCATTGTCTGATCTTCCACATCAGAAATGATTTCTTGAGAAAGATCCAGGCGGGGGTGTCTCTTGCGAGACGGCTGTTCATTTTGGTGGAGAAGCGATACGTCAAGTCAACTTCAAGTCCAAATGAAGTTCGACGTGGAGAAATTCGATGGAATAATAAATTTTGGCTTGTGGCAAGTGCAAGTCAAGGATGTGCTGATACAATCTGGGTTACACAAGGCCCTGAAAGGAAGTCCAGGTGCAGTCAAAAAGCCCGGTGCAGATGATGACGCAAACAACAAGTCCGGTATGAGTGATGAAGATTGGGAGGATCTGGATCTGAAGGCGGCAAGCACAATTCGTCTCTGCTTGGCCAAGAATGTACTTGCAAATGTACATGGGATTTCGAGTGCGAAGGAGCTTTGGGAAAAGCTGGAAGCTCTGTACCAAGAAAAAGGCATCTCGAATCGGTTGTATTTGAAGGAACAATTTCATACCTTACGGATGGATGAAGGTGTGAAGATTTCAGATCACTTGAGTATTCTCAATGGCATTATCTCTGAACTGGAGAGTATTGGAGCGGAAATTGAAGATGAGGATAAGGCGTTGAGACTCATCTTGTCTCTTCCACGTTCCTATGAACACATGAAGCCAATATTAGTTTATGGGAAGGAAACTCTGGTCTTTGCTGAAGTCACGGGCAAACTTCTTTTGGAAGAAAGAAGGCTGATGAGTGAAGGACGTCCTTCATCGGAAAATTCAGCAATGGTGGCCTTTAGCAGAGGGAGGAAGAAAGACTCCAAGGGCGTTGTTTGTTGGAGGTGCGGAAAACCCGGCCATACGAAGCGAAACTGTCCAGGTGGAGCTTGTCGAGGTGGAGCGGATTCGGCAGAAAGCTCCGAACAAGCAGCTAACATCGTGTTTGATGATGTCCTTTGAGGACATGAATATCCTTATGGCATGTCCAATGGCCATGATAGAGGATGTGACGATGTTAGTTGGACCACATGTGCATGGTTTTTTGGCATGGATGCAGGTGTGTGGTGAAAAGTATGTCGATGGCTGATGACTTCTAGGAGGGCCAAAAGCTAGAAGGTTGCACCAAAAATTTCAGCAAGGTTTTTCGACATGTGCCGAAGTAAAATTCTTAGAATGGTTTATTCTAAGTGTTCTACTCATTTGGTGGAGTAGGTTTATTCTCTTTTGAGGATGATGGTTCTTTGTGATAAGAATCATAATTGTCGGTGAAGACAATGGTGTTTTTTTTTTTCATTTTTAACAAGGTGGAGATTGTTGGAATTGTGTTAAAAATGAAAGTGGGGATTTTTGTCCCACATTGGTTTTGCTATCAAAGTAGGTGGAGACCCTTAGGCTATTTAAGGAGTTCCAAGGTCTTTGATACAATTGCACCAATCACTACCTTTAGTCTTGTGATTACTTCTAGTTTGAAATTCCTTGCTCTTTGTTTTAGAGGGGTGAGAGGTTTTCAAAGGCTTGTAAGAGTGTAGTGGTTGTGAGTCGAGAGGGTGAGAAATACTGTGTGATTGTAGAAATTTATCATATAGTAATTTTTCAGTGGGTCGTGGTTTTTTCTCCGGATTTGGAGTTTCCACGTTAAATTCTTGTGTTGTTAAATTGTGTCTATTTTTATTCTTATTTCTTGCTTCTACCAAGTTTGGATGGGGAACTGATTTCCCAACATGCCTAGCTTACTAGTATAAATAAGAGTCTAGTTGCAAGTCCATGTAACTCACTCCAAAAAATAATACAATTATCGCTTTCTCCAAAATATTATCTCTCTCATTTCCCTACAAATTGGTATCAAGAGCCAGTGTTGTTAAAAATGGCCAACAACATTATGGCTTCCTCCCTGCCTCGTTTCAATGGAGAAAAGTTCGATTATTGGAGCAACCTAATGAAGTTATGTCTTGAATCTCAAGACATATGGAGTGTCGTTGAAGATGGCGTCAATCCACCCGACGATGAGTCTCAATTGACTCAAGCTCAACAAAATCTCTTGAAGAGCACAAGACAAAAAGATAGAAAAGCTCTTTTCCAAATCTATCAAGCAATCGAGATCCATGTTTATGAGAGGATCTCAAAAGCCAAAACTGCTCAAGAAGCATGGAAAATTCTTGAGACGACTTATTGCGGTCAAGAGCAGGTCAAGAAGGTTCGCTTGCAATCCTTGCGAGCGGAATTTGAGAAGTTGGAAATGAAAACCAACGAGAAGATTTCCGAATATTTTACAAGAGTGACTTCTCTTGTAAATCAAATGGCGTCAAATGGAGAAGTCGTGGAGACTCAAAAAGTTGTTGAAAAAGTGCTTCGCAGCCTACCAACCAAATTCGATCATGTGGTTGTTGCTATCGAGGAATCACAAGATATTTCTTCAATAGCATTGGAAAGCTTACAAGGAAGGTTGGAAGCTCATGAAGCTAGGATTTCTCTGCGAAATCCTCAAAGTGCTCCTCAAGATCAAGCTTTAAAATCTCAATTTACCTTCTCGGGAGGCCGTGGCGGTAACCATGGACGCGGTGGAGGACGCGGACAAGGAAAAGATGGAAAATCTGCTCCATCCAAAGACTCCGAAGAGGCGAAAAACAATGAGAAGCGTGGATCTTCCTATCATTCTCAAGGAAGAGGAAGAGGTACTTACAAAGGTAAAAAACCTTACATCGAATGCCATTTTTGTCATAAACCAGGACATAAAATAAATGATTGTTGGGAGAAATATCCAGAGAAAAGGCCACGTGAAGCTGGTTTGGTGCATGAAAATGAACCAGAAAATTCTGAAACTTTGTTAATTGCTTCTGATAGAAATTTGGGCAATATTTGGTACTTGGATAGTGGAGCCAGCCGACATATGACTGGCAACAAGAGTTTGTTTTCATCTCTTGTTGAAACTAACGGTGGACAGGTTACAATTGGTGATGCAAAATCCTACAAAATTCAAAGTGTTGGAGAAATTGCATTCAAAACCAAATGTGGAAAAATCGAGAAGATGTCTGAGGTATATTATGTACCAGGATTGCAAAGTAATTTGTTGAGTGTTGGACACTTAATGAAAAAAGGTTTTGATATTCACTTTGCTGATGATCTTTGCATCATGCAAAAGAGAAATCGAATCGTAGCAAAAATTGACATGGCTTCGAATAATTTGTTTCCTGTCAAACTTGATGTTCTTAATGCTACTTGTTTCTTGTCTGCTAAAGAAGAGATTTCCAAATTGTGGCACGAAAGATATGGTCATCTTAATTTCTATAGTTTGAGGGAGCTGTCAAGAAAGAATATTGTGCAAGGATTACCCCAAATGGACGTCATCAGTGAGGTTTGTGAAGAATGTCAATTGGGAAAACAACATCGAGACTCATTCCCATCAAAATCAAGCTCGAAAACAAACTCGCCATTGGAGCTCGTCCACACTGATATTTGCGGGCCAGTTCCAGTCCCATCACTTGGAGGTAATCGATATTTCTTGTCATTCATTGATGATTATACAAGAAAAGTTTGGGTATATCTCTTGAAAGAAAAATCAGAAGCTCTTTCTCACTTTAAGGAGTTCAAACTAGAAGTTGAAAAATTTTCTGGGTGTCAAATTAAAAATTTGAGAAGTGATCGTGGTGGAGAATATTTGTCTAACTTATTTGAGGATTTTTGTAAGGACCATGGTATTAGACATGAATTGACAGCCAGGTATACGCCACAACAAAATGGTGTCGCGGAACGGAAAAATAGGACTATCATGGAAATGGTTCGGTGCTTGCTGAAGAAAAAGAACATGCCATCTGAATTCTGGGCTGAAGCAGTCTCATGTGCCGTCTATTTGATCAATAGATCGCCAACAAAAAGTCTGCAAAGTTCAACTCCAAACGAGCAATGGTTTTGTAAGAAGCCGAGTGTTAGTCACTTGAGGACATTTGGTTCTCTTGCTTATGTGCATATTCCAAATCCTTTGAGAACTAAACTTGATGATAAATCTGAAAAATGTGTCTTTGTTGGATACAGCGAAAGAAGTAAAGCTTATAAGCTTTACAACCCGGCGACAAAGAAAATTGTGATTAGTAGAGATGTTCGGTTTGATGAGAACTCTTGCTATGATTTTTCAGGAACACCAAGTTCACAAATCCTTGAGTTCGAAGAGAGAGAAGATGGTGACGAACCAAATGAATCACCTCAAAATGGAGACGGTGGCAGAAATGATTCTCCTCAAAATTCACCATCACCCTTGGCAAGAAGAACAAGAAGTTTGAGAGATCTCTATGATGAAACGGAAGAGATGGATGCAACAAATCAAGTATTTTTTGCATTCTTTGCTGGCGAAGATCCAATTTCATATGAAGAAGCTTCGGAAGAAGAAAAATGGATTCAAGCCATGCATGAGGAGATCAATTCAATCGAAAAGAATGGTACGTGGGAGCTAACTGTTTTACCTCCAAATAAATCTCCAATTGGTGTTAAATGGGTGTTCAAAACAAAGACCAATTCAGACGGTTCAGTCAACAAATACAAGGCCCGTTTGGTTGCTAAAGGATACAAACAAAAGGAAGGTGAAGATTTCAATGAGGTATATGCTCCTGTTTCTCGACTCGATACCATTCGTTTGATTATCTCACTTGCCGCTCAAAATTGTTGGAAGTTGTTCCAAATGGATGTAAAATCTGCTTTTTTAAATGGTTATCTGCAAGAAGAAATCTATCTTGAGCAGCCTCCAGGTTTTGTCAAAGAGGGCGAAGAAGATAAAGTGTGCAAGCTCAAGAAGGCGTTATACGGGTTAAGACATTCTCCTCGCGCATGGTATGGTCGAATTAATGAATATTTCATTAAATTTGGTTTTGAAAGATGTCCTCATGAGCACACACTTTACATCAAAAGAAATGACAATGGAGGTTTTATGGTGGTGAGTCTTTATGTTGATGATCTTATCTTCACCGGAAACGATGTGGAGATGTTGACAGATTTTAAAAGCTCTATGATGAAAGAATTTGAGATGACTGATCTGGGAGAGTTGCATCATTTTCTTGGGATTAATGTCCAGCAATCGACGTCGGGAATTTTCATTTCTCAAGAAAAGTATGCAGCTGAGATCTTAAAGAAATTCAAAATGGAGAATTCTAATCCTGTATCAACTCCTTGCATTACTGGATTAAAGCTCAGCAAAAATGGTGAAGGAAAACTCGTGAATACCACCATGTTTCGAAGCTTGGTAGGAAACTTGATGTATTTAACTGCCACAAGACCTGATATTGTCTTTGCTGTAAGCTTGATTAGTAGGTTCATGGAGAAGCCTTATTCTAATCATTGGGAGGCAGCAAAAAGAATTTTGAGGTATGTCAAAGGAACACTTGATCATGGCATCTTTTATGAAGCACAAGTTCCTATCGAACTTGTTGGGTATTCTGATAGCGATCTTGGTGGAAGCATTGAAGATTCTCGAAGTACCTCAGGTTATGTTTTTAATCTTGGAAGTGGAGCTATCTCTTGGAGTTCAAAGAAGCAGCCGATTGTGGCACTTTCTACTACCGAAGCGGAGTACATCGCAGCTTCTTCAGCTGGTTGTCAATCTTTATGGATGAGAGGTATTCTAGAGAGTTTGAATTGCAAGCAGCCTGGCCCGACAACTCTTTTTTGTGATAATAGCTCTGCTATCTCTGTGTCCAAAGACCCTGTTTTGCATGGAAGAACGAAGCACATTCGTCTTCGTTTTCATTTCTTAAGGGAACTTGTTAATGAAGGTGAAATCAACATCAAGTATTGTCCAAGTCAAGAGCAACTTGCAGATATATTCACTAAACCACTTGGAGGACCATCTTTTGCAAGAAATGCTGCTGCTTTGGGAGTCATGAGCAAATTCAATTTACGGGAGGCATTGTTGGCTAAGTTATAAATTGAATTTCTAGAGTCATAAGTTACATGGGTGAATATGAATCATCTACCTAGTATTGAATGTATTTATGAGTTTTCATTTACTCTTAGATGCTTCGTATGCCTAGCTTACTAGTATAAATAAGAGTCTAGTTGCAAGTCCATGTAACTCACTCCAAAAAATAATACAATTATCGCTTTCTCCAAAATATTATCTCTCTCATAATTCCCTACATCAATCTCCGGCAGGTCACCGCCGTAGACCGGAATTTCACAATTTGCTCCGCAGGTCGCCGCTGTCGACTGGAATTTCACAATTTGCTCCGCACATAGGTACGCCTATCATATTATATTCATTGTTTTCAGTATCATGAATCTGATTTGCTGGTATTTGATGGTGATGTTACCAATGCGCTGATTTACTTTGTTTTGGTTGTTTGATTGATGTTTATTCTGTTCTGGTATATCTGAACTACAAGTTTAGGATGAGGCCCGATTTCAAGATGTGGAGGTGGCTCCATGAAGATTGGCCATGAAATTCTTGTTATTTCCTTGTTTACCACTGAAGCACTGCTTTGTATTTCCCATTGCTCAATATCTAAGATATAATGAAAGCATGCAAAAAGATGATTGTAATTAATGCACGGTGGTGTTGCAATCTATCTCTAAGCCTAATAACTATTTTGCATCCCCAAAAGCTTTGATTTAATTACAGTTCAGAATTCCAAAAGCATATCGTTTAACTCTGAGTTTAGTGACCATGTTCTAAATCAATAAACCTGCTATGGCTTTGCTTAGTTTCATGTTTTTGTTAGAATTTGTTTATATAAGTTTTTCAGGTGTGTTTTTCTTTGCTGTTGGATCTTGAATGCTGACAATTTACTTAATTAATATTAATGCTATTTGTATATTTAAGAGAATGCAATCCGTCTTAAATTGTACAAGATGCAGGGCCCTTGATTAATTGTATTAAGATGTTGATCAATGGTATATATTATATTTTTTGTTTAGTGTATAATTCATCACTATCCTTTTTCTGTAATCGGATGAAGAAATACCGACGTGATTGTGGATCCCACGTGATAAAGTGAGAGTAATTTGCATGTGGTGGTGGGGTGGATTTAGGCTTTGATGAGGAATCAAAGAATGAGATTCATATCAACAATCTCTATTAGTAGAAGAAAAATGATCTCATGTAGTATATTTCACCTCTCATAAATTTCATAATTTTAATTGTCTTTGTTGTTTTTGGAAATAGCAATATGCATTTAAAATTTTTAAAATATTTGTTGATTTTAATATAAATTTTTTAGTATGATTGCTAATTCGTTATTACATTTGACAAAAAGTAGAAAATATTTCATTTTCATGATAGAAAACGGAAAAAATAAACTTTATTATACCATATTTGCAGGACACATGTATCCAAAGGTTCTGAATGTTCACTTATGTCCTCAAATTTTTGTTTTGGTCATTTAGGCTGATTTATAAGTTATGCAAATTTTTGGGTTTGTAGAATGACCTTTATTTAGTTGTGAAAGTTAGGCTTTGATAAAATATAATGATATAGTAATTGTTTTGCTGCCATATCAATATGTTTATATTTATTTGATTAGAGTTATACTTATAATTATTATTAACATTCCTTTTTGTTGTTATTTTTTTATTATTATTTATTATTTTTGTGTTACAGAATAAATATTTATTTGCAGGATTTTAAAATTTATATACACTAATTATGAACATGGAAGTCACATTGCGCAAAACAAGCTCATCTTCAAGTATTTTCTATAGCATAAGCGCACAAGCTTCTAAGTTCTAAATATTTATATTAAGGGATATATATATATATATATATAGACACCACATATAATCACCACATATCACACGATATGAGCACAAATCAAAATATTCTTTAAATTGATATATTTATATTTATATATTGCAGCTAATCAGGTATATAGACAAAGAAAAAATCTACAAGTGATTTGAATTGTAAGTATTACATTCTTTTATGATAAAAATACGTTTAATACATTATGATAAACTATTAATGTTTTTTTAATTATATTGTTTATCTATTTAGGTTCATTGTTACATGAATTGAAAAATGTACCCAATTACATTCATTGTGGTGCAAGAAGATTTGAATATGAACCTTCTACTTTTTGTTGTGATAATGGAAAAGTTAAACTTGCATTTTCTGAAGTTCCTCCGGAGTTGGATGAATTGTTTACAGCCCAGTCAGAAGAAGCTATTAATTTCACAAGGAATATTCGTGCTTATAATAGTATATTCTCATTTACTTCGTTCGGTGTAAAATTAGATAAAGAATTGCCATCTGCAAGACGGGGAGTTTATTCTTTTCGAGCACAAGGCAAGGTTTACATGATCTTCTTGGATTGATCCCACAATATACGTCTCCAACGTTTTTTCAGCTATACTTTTATGACACATAAAATGAGGTTGAGAACAGAATTAACATAATGCAAAATCATGTTTTGTCAGAAGCAGTTGTACAGATGTTCATAAAATTTTTAGAGATCAACCCGGATGCAAAATTCTTTTGAAGATTGAAAGATTATCCTTCAATGGGCAATATTCAACTTCATATTTCTAAAGATATCAACTTAGATCAACGAGTATATAATTCATCATATGCAGATCAAGTTGCAGCTATATGGGTTGAGGAAAATAATGAAAATATCCCATTGGAGCGGGATATTGTAGTTCATGCTCATTCCGGCGACAGACATAGAATAAAGCATTATTATGGATGTTATGATCCATTGCAATATCCACTTCTTTTTTCAATGAGCGAAATAGGTTGACATCAAAACATTAGAAAGATTGATCCAGCATCTTTGGTTCTTAACACAAATTTTGTTTCTACTTCTACTTCATTAGCAAGAACCATAAATGCAAGCGATATTATCTCCAATGAAGAACAAAGTATCTCTATTAACTTTTTATAAAATGATTAATGATTAAATTAGTTAAGTATTGTAATAACCCGCTCTTTTATATATATATATATATTAAATCCAATAATGCGTGATTATTATTTTTCATCAGTGAATGAAACCCGATTATTATCCTGATATGAATTCAGCTGATTATCCTGAATTTATATTATTGAGGCAGTCAATGAAGTTATTTCAAAAGTTATAACCGACTTAGCGAAGTCATGTTATTTAATAAGTGAGATGGAATTATTTATTCTATTATTCATATCATTACTTAAGTCGAGGATTATTTCCGACTCGTGAAGTTAATTAAATTTACGGGTTTAATTTAGATTCATTTTACAACCTGTCAATTCGAGCAAGGCAAGAAATCATGTATCGGAACACGAGATTTATTTAAATATACAATATCAGGCAGATACGAGCACGCGATTCATATTACAGATGCATAAAGAATACAAGTCATAAGGATTTGTTCCTAGTTACAATACAACTTTTACTCTTACTACATAGCTAGTGCAATCATCACTCACTTCCTATTTCCTACTCACTACCTGCTAACAAAAGGGAGGAAAAGAAAGAAAAAGAAATGTGTGCCGTGTGTGCAGAATAGCTGCAACAGCAGCTTTCACCTCCATCTGCACCAAGCCACTCCCCCATCCCATAAAGCATGCCAAGGTACACTTAGGGTGTCAGTCAGCCACCCTATGACAGCCATCTCCTCAGTCAGCCACCCTACACCTGCTGCCCATCTTTCAAGCATGTCATAGAAGAGTAGACACTCCCATTTAGCTAACTCTCTCCTTCAATAAGTCAGCCATCCAACAAACTCCCTTATTCAGTCTTTGTTCACCAGCAATCAAAGGAGAGAACCGATTTTCCAGCTGCCAAGTTTCGGATAGGTAAGTTTTGGCTTAACTCTCTCCATCCCTCCATGGTTCCTCCCTGCAAAAGGTTAAAGCAACCAGTTTCTATTTCAGTTTCTTCCCGCTGATTTCAATAGCAACACAACAGCCAACCAAGCCACAAATCAATTGCAAGGTATTATACTATCTCAATTATTCAAATCTATACTTCATAGCATCGAACCATGTTTTAGTAAATGGATATAGACTATACAGACTAGTATATATGCGTATAGACTTAGCAAAGTCACACTTTCCATAATCCAGCATAAACCATGATATGTTGCTGATGAATAGCTCATTCAGTTTATACTTATAGACTTCACGCAAGAACTAGTGAAACAAAGACTAGTACAGAACACTATAGTTTCACAAGAGATTTATGAATTGAGTTACGAGCATAGTATGAGTCACATGCGAATGAGAGTTTAGACTGCATCTGTTTATATTCTGTCGTTGCGAACCGATATAAAGAAAAGGGAGGAGCGAGATGTCTACTTAGCTTCAGAAAGGAGTGGCCGACTGCCCTGCTTTGAATCGGGAAGATGGACGGCGATTGTAAATCGCCGGATTTACAGAACGCAGCGGCGCCAGGACCAGAGAGAAGGAGAAGAGGACGGACGAAGCTCGGCCGCTCGCTGGCCTTCCCGTTGCGACGATAGCGATTTTCCTCTCTCAAGGAAGACAGGGCTCGACTCCCTGCCCACCTTGACGTCTGAATCGGGACCTGAACGGCTCGGAGGAGGAGGCGAGACGACGCCGGTTTCGCCGATTGATGGCCAGAGAACTGCGACAGCGACGCTTCCAGATTCGGAAGAAATTAGGGCTTCCCTCGTTGGGATTTTGGGCGACAGAGGAAGATTTTGGAACTGATGTCCGTTGAGAGACGGTCGACGCTCGCCGGTCGCCGGATTCCAGAGTGGCGGCGGCGGGCTCCTCGGCGGAGGACAGATCAAGAGAAGAGAAGGCTGCGATGCGTGAATTCATGCGAGAGAACGAGACGAGAGGAGGCAACGCGGTCAATGGTTGGACGCCGGTCGGAGCAGAGGCGGCGGCTGAAGTCTCCACTGATTTTGAGAGAGACCGCGACTGATTTTTGAAGAAGAGGGAGAGAAGTCTCGACTGATTTCGAAAGAAGAGGAGTTCTCGACTGAAATGAAAGAGAGAGAGAGATTCGATTGGGCCAACTAATTTTGGAGCAGATCGGGCTTTCTCCTTATTCTTATTAGCTTGGGCTTCTTTCTTTTGTTCTAATTGGGCCTGTTACTTTTAATGTATCCCTTTTAATTATTAATGTGGGTTGAAACCTTATAGAATTATTCATTTGAGCCACATTTTATTTCAGTCGGGCCGAGTTCATTTAATTTTAAGCCCCGCATAAATCGTTCTATTCTTGAGCTAATTTTAAATGATGGATTGGAATTTTTATTTAGTTGGGCCTTGCACATTTTATTTAATTTAGCTCAACTATTGATTAATTATTAACTAGAACATCCATTCGTGCGATGCACGACGAACATCGAAATTAAATATGTTTAAACAATAAAAAATATTAAATAAAATTAAAATATAAATAAATAAAAAATACTCCCTCCGTCCACGAAAGAACTTCCTATCTTTCCTTTTTGGGACGTCCACAAAAGAACTTCCTACCTATTTTTGAACTATACCCCACCACTTATAATCCTCTTACTTTTCACTTTTCACAACTCTCAATATTAATTATAACACCTTTTTCACCACCCTCAATACACTCAACTACCTTTTATCCACTCTCAATACACTCAACAATATTTTTTCTTAAAACCCATGCCACTCTCTCCTAGGAAGTTCTTTCATGGACGGAGAGAGTATATTTTAATAATAAAATAAAATTAAATAATCCACATCAATTACTCAATAAAATCTTGAATTTGAAACGTGTATTTTCAACTTTGTATAAAGTATAATGATAATTATAATTATTAATAAATTTAAATTATTTGATAATGAAAATTGACATTACACATTATTATTCTCATTATTATTATTATAGAGTATTAAACGTCATAATAAATAAATCAATATTTTCATACACAAATATAAATAAAAAGCTATAAAATGTTAAAGAAGAGAGAAAAAATAAAACATTCTTAATTTTAATTTTTTATAATTTATTCATTTTATATTCATTTTTTATGATTGTTTAATACCATATTAAAGTTTTTTTCACGAACTTAAATTTAAGATGTAATATACTAAGTATTTTTTTCATGAATTAAATTTGATGATGTTTAGGAAAAAAAATTAAAGAAAAATAAAGAAAAAATAGTGAAAGAAGAGAGAAAAATGGAAGGAAAAGTTAAAGGGAAAAAACTCCTCTTTTATATATTATATAGATGGATTGAGCCTCACTCATTCTATTTAATTGGACTGTTGTATTATATTAGCCGGGCCTCGTTTGATTTATCTATTTGAGCCCAGCTAATTAATTATTTATTTACTGGGCCAAGATTTATTTGATTACTTAAGCCAATGAATCATTCCAATTGGGCATTTCATACTAATTATTCAAGCCCACTTCTATTTAATTAATTATTAGGCTGCCTTATGTTGAGCCTTTTAATTATTTAAACTTATAACATTACTTTCTCCCATTTATTAAGTCCGATTAAGTTTTATGAGGTTATAAAGCGAATAAGTCGAAGTACTTATTTATTTCTTTTCTATCGACTACAAGGAGCGGGATTTATTTAGTTGGCAAATTAGAACACCCTCATGAGAATGGATTATTACGGTTAATTGCTTCACTTCATGAGACGAAACCTAGATGGTTTATGTATTAAGTCCGACAGTTTGGATTAATAGCATAAATTTCCCAATTATTATTTCAGAATAATAATTCATGCATAAGAGGATCATGCATCATTAATTTCATATTCTCATTATTTGAGGATTTTGCTCGAGCAGTATCTTATTTATATTATTTGAGGATTTTGCTACTGTACCACATAAAGTTGCTATCAGGTGGGCATTACTTTCATATATATCAAATGAGTTTAATGTTACAATTGAACAAGTTATTCCGTTACATAATCTTTGAACTGAAAATTATTTCAACTGTTGTCTTGCCATAAATGTTTCAATTTTGGTATGATATCTATCTGATGTGATATGTAATCGAATTCGGGTCCTGAGCAGTTGATAGCTATCCTGCCAGGGCTAGTGTACACGTGTTACCGTGAGTCATCTAGCGGGTTGGCCGGTCAAGTGACCGTGAGAGGTGGCCACCTCTCCGGCACACAATTTCAGATATGATAGATTACAAGATAACTTAGACTGATCACTCGAACTTTAATAATCACAAATGAATTTAGTAAGCTTGGGCCTTTTTAGCGAAAAACCCCCTTGTTGTACTGTTTATGATGGCATGACAATTTACAACTTTACGAAGCATGTTATATTTCATAGTAGGCATATGTGCCCACTGAGTACCTTTGTACTCAGCCCTGCATGTATTTCTAAATGTGCAGGTTGAGCAGTAGCCGATGGTGATGAAGTGACAAGCGGAATCTTCTTTTGTCTCAATATTATATGTTATGAAAAACTCTTGGGTACATGTCTTCATACATGTAATCAGACCCCTATTCCGCTGCGTACTCAAAGAAGTCTTATGTTATTTTGGCTAAGTCGGAGATATCCGAACTTACTAGTTTACTTGAATCATTGCAACTAAACCTCCGTTATATATATATTAGATGTTTCCTGCGTTATAAATGAAAAAGTACGATCCTTCTCTATTTATTCACTCCCCTTTCTACTCCCGCTTCTTACCTCCCTCCCTTAGTCATGGTTTCCAGGTTTAATTATCCTTAATTAAGTCCGGTCGTGACAAGTATCATATTTTATATTTTTATAATGTTTATAATTGATTTTACTGATTTGATAAATTATATTAAACTTTTGGATAATTTTATTCTTCTAAAGTTATATTATTCCAATCATGAGATTATAATTGGCTATGAGTAGAGAACATTCTTTTCATTCCTACCCATTAACTATAACATACTAATCATATAAACAATAATATAAATTGATTTTCAGAATTTACAATTACAAATTGCAAATATTTATGCTCCACCTTAGCTTAAGGCTATTTACTTTTCTCATTATGCATATGTCTTAATGAAATCCCTACTTAATCATAATCTATAAATCCTATCTATGAATGAGCTGAATCGATAAAGTGTTGATTTGTATTTAGAGTGTTTAGGTGATAATGAATATATTTTAAGCAATTGTTGGCATATATATTTATTTTGTATATTGTTATATTTATTTTATTTTACTAATCACTATAATATAACTTTTTTTTTATTTTTATATTGCATTTTTCTATGTTTTTAGGTGTTAGAAGAGAAAACGTTAAGCATGTATCGTGCCGAGAATATATTTGCTAAAAGATACAGATTAGAAATCTAAGACAATCCATACTCTTATTAGCTGGAAGATTATTACAGCAATATATAGTGGATATGTACATAAAATTGGAGACAACAAGACTAGATTATTATCGTCAAAACCAAGCAAGTATGAGAGCAAAATTGTATCAAGGAATTGTGAATAGTGTCTTCAATGGAGAATTAAGAGGGAATGAAGTTGGCAAAAGAATTGTTTTACCAGCAACATTTATAGGATGACCAAGAGATATGCGTCGTAGATATCTTGATGCATTGACATTAGTACAAAGATTTGGAAAACCAGATCTATTCATTACAATGACTTGCAATCTAGAGTGGAAAGAAATACAACAAGCATTATATGATGGTCAAGCAGCTCAAGATCGTCCAGACTTAACTACAGGAGTATTTCGAGCAAAATTGCAAGATTTGAAATATCAATTATTTAAGAGGAAAATTTTTGGACATGTAACTGCACATGTTGATGTAGTTGAATTAAAAAAAAAAAGGGTTACCACATGTCCACATGCTGATAATTTTCAAGTCCGGGCATAAGTTGAAAATGACAAGTGAAATAGATAAGTTTGTAAGTGCCGAACTTCCCGATGAAGAAAACAATTCCGAATTGTTTGAATTGGACCTTGTGGAGAGAAAAATCTAAATAATCCTTGTATGGTGACAGGAAAATGCAAATGCCATTATCCACGACCATATTGTGAAAGCACACAACAAGGTAAAGATGGATATCCAATTTACAGAAGAAGAAAAAATGGATCAACTGTACGTGTTCGGAATGCAGACTTAGACAACCAATGGGTTGTACCATATAATGCACATCTATTGTCCAGATACAACTGTCATATTAATGTTGAGGTATGCTCTAGTATCATAACTGTTAAGTATTTGTACAAATATATCTATAAGGGACATGATAGGGTGTCAGTTCATATAACCCAAGATGATCATCCGCGTCAAGTTGATGAAATCAAACAATTTCAAGATGCACGATGGGTATTTGCACAAGAAGCAATGTGGAGAATTTGTGAATTTGGTTTGAATGATATTTCTCTAGCAGTTATCAACTTACAACTTCACCTTCCTAATAAATAGTTTGTATCCTATCACGCATCCCAAAATCTACAGAAGCTTTTGTTGTGGGATCATGTTTCTAAAACAATGCCAACTGAATATTTTACTATGTGTGCTACAAGTGAAAAGGCAAGGCAATATCTCTACCGAGAACAGAGCATTACATATGAATAAGAGGAACAAAAATTCACTACAAAAAAAACGCTAATAGACAACGGTCAGAATCCGTTGTCTATTACAAAATCAACTGTTGTAAATGAGAGTATTGTCTATTGATGGGCGGTCATAGACAACGAGTTCTGGACCATTGTCTATTCTCTCATAGACAACGTCTTAGCGTCTGTTGTCTATTCTGTGATAGACAACATGAGAAAACCCGTTGTCTATTCTCTCATAGACAACGACTGATCATCTGTTGTCTATTCTATTATATACAACAAGTTCTTGACCATTGTCTATTCTATATTATAGTTTTTATTTTGTATTTATATTTAAAATTTCCTGATTTTTCAATTTATATTTCAGTAAATCTAAAAACATAATATGAAAAGCTAAAAATACATAAATTAATAATAAAATTCATACATTATAATCCAACATCATTATCCCTACATTACATTAGAATCCAACATCATCATCCCTACATTACATTAGAATCCAAACATCATCATCCTACATTACATTAGAATCCAAACATCATCATCGTACTAATTGAAACATAACTGCAAACCAAGCAAGTTACACCATCTGCAATATTAAAATATTTCAAGTATCAATTTATAAAATTTATTAACCTTATATCTCAAAAATATAAAAAAATTAACTTTATATAAAACTTACCCATCATCACTCATCTGTGATTTTACATACAAATTCTACCCACTCTATCCTTACTTCATCAATTTCCTTTTTGGAGTAGCATCCTCATGCAAACTATAAGAAAAACAAACTTGTGATCAAATATGAAATTATAGAAATTGTCTTGAAGTAAAATTTAATAAAAATTATAAATTACAATTACCAGTGTATATTATAATATACAATTATAAATTTTCTTCATACTCGTCAAATTTTCCTCCACCCGCAGAACAATTAGTCCAATTTCAACAAAACCAAAAGCCGAGAACTGCTCTACAGAATCTTAGATATCAAATAATGACCCCAAACATTTCTAACCACATTCTATAACTCCAGGAAAATAGGGGAACCTAAATAGAGATAATTTTTCTTTATATCAATAATAGAGCATATACCTCTCTCATAATCAAAATAAAATCCAGTGCACTGAGAACTCCGGTAAACCGGCTCTTTGAGAAGTCCCACAAGGGCGCCGTATATACACCCTGGAAAGAATTTGTTGGTTGAAAAGAATTGCACTAAATAAAAATACATAAGCAGAGGCAAGCAAAAGTGTGTATAATTAACATGTAAGACAAATCTCGCAGTCGCAGGGGTCAAAATAGAATCCAACATTTTGATACCATCATGGGATTATTAGTTCTTAAATAAAAAACCAATGCCAACTCTGATAATTAATAAGATAGAATTATTATCTAAAGGAAGACAGGAAAAATATCGACCTACAGATACCAAATCGTTTTACCTGCTCATGCAGAATATGAAATGCTTGCTTTACGGGTAAGTCGACGTCAAAGGCAACAATCTGCAAGCAATGTAATATATCAGGCAAAAGAACTATAGAGAGAAAATAAATACAAAGGGATTAACATTAAAATAGGCAGCAGACATCCTTACCTTTCCAGACTCAGGAAGCAATTCATAGGCCATGTGCGTCGACATAAATACAGCAAAAGAAAGAACATTAGCTGGCGGTCAATGAATCTAGTATAGTATGGTGCAAATACACAAGAACTTTGCTACAGTAGTTGAAATGGAAAAAAGAACTTTACTAAGGAGCTTGAAATTTGAGCAAACAGAAGCCAATTTCTTTAAAGTTTCATTTGGAGCTATAGCTTGAATCAAGATTGAAGGATGCCATGATAATTTATATATTACCGGAGATGGAAAACATCTGAGGTAGCTGCTCCTGGCATTTCATAGAGATAGTAGGTTACTTCATCATCGAACCCAATGATCTTCATCTTCCTGAGAGGGGGGGAGGGGGGGTTACTGAGTGCAGCTACCATAGACAAGAAAGAACCCCATTTGTACCTTTGGGCATCAGATTACAGGCAGAATGTCGATTCTATGAACCAATACAGAAAAAAATAATGCATCAAGGAATTACAGAAGACCAAATGAAAAATATAATAATAGGTAGGTTTTGCAATTTTATTAAGTTACCTTCCAAAACCATCAAAACATTCGGTCAAATGCATCTTAATGAGTTATATTCAACCCCAAGTTCCTACAGGCTACAAGGTATATAGAACTCAATCTCGATTTAATCCACAAACAAAACTCAATCACATTCACAAAATCTATAGGGAAGAGCCACTCCCAAAACCTAAGAATTTAGGGATCTAAAATTCGAAAAAAAAATTAGGGAAGGGAGTTGCCACATTACCTCGCCGTGTTGGCAACTGCTGGTGTTTTGGAGTCGCCGGACGGACCAACGGAGCCGCTGAGGCCGGAGGAGGTGAGGCGGGACGACGGGAAAGGATGGGCCGTGCTGTCGCACACTGAGGCGCGACGGGGCATAGCATACTTTTGGCTTGCCACGGAGGCTTCGAGTCAGACCGAGGCGGGGCGGTCGGAGACCGGTGGTGCGTTGGACCGGGGGAGACTGCCGGAGGCGCGTCAGACTGATGGGAGGCGAGGCGGCGGCCTGTGGGCGGGAGAATTGAACGAGAGAAAGAGAGTTAGGGTTTGGATTTTAGAGGTTTGAGAATTTAAATTAGATTAAATTAAATATATTATGGCTTTAAAAAAATTGAAAACAAACTAAAACAAATGAAAAAAATTGACTTTTAAAATAAATGATAAAAATATGAAAAAAAAAATGATAAAAACAAAAAAACTTGACTCTAATTTATTTAAATACTAATTTAAAAATAAACTTAATTTCTAATTTTTTTATTTTTAGAACATTTTTTTATTTGAAAATAAATATATTTGGATTTAAAAAAAATTGAAAAAAAAATTGGAAAAAAGAGAAAAAAATATTGATCATACATAACAATTTCCCTAACGGTTGAAATAACCGTTACAAAATACGTTCATATATAACGATTTTCGTAACGGTTTGACAATCGTTATAAAAGATATAGAGAGGCCAGCGCGATTAGGTCGAAAACGAGAGACACTGTTATTCATCTTTTTAATTTTGTTTTTTCATAATTTATTTATTTTTTATGATTTTTATACCATATTAAATATTTTTTCATTAACTTAAATTTAAGATGTAGTATTAAGTATTTTTTTTATGAATTAAATTTGATGATGTTCATAAAAAAAATTAAAGAAAAAATTAGTAAAAAAAAAATTAGTGAAAGAAGAGAGAAAAAAAATTTAAGTATTTTCAAAACCGTTGATGCTATGTCTGAAGATTTTAAAAGGGATGCCAATACTTCAATTCAACAACGTGTTTCTAAGACATTGTTGAGCTTAAGAGTTTTGTTAGAGAGCATGGGAAAAGATATAAATTCATATGATCTTCTCACAATTCCTTCTTGTGATGCTAATATAGAAAATAATTGTTCTAGAGAGATACAACATGAGATGCCGATACAAATTCCTGAGGAAGATCAAGATGCAAAGTTAAAGTTGAATGATGACCAACGGAAATCATTTTCTATGATTTTGAGATGCATACAGAAAGCAGAAAGTGGGATTTATTTCATAGACGGACCCAGTGGAACGGGAAAGACTTTCTTATATCGTGCACTATTAGCTTATCTTAGATTAAGAAAACACATAGCTCTTGCAACTGCTACATCTGGAGTTGCTGCAGGGATCATGCCAGGAGGAAGAACAACACATTCATGCTTTAAAATTCCTATAAATTCTTATGAAAAAATGCAACCAATGGAAAGCATCAATGTTGAGATATTGAAGAAGAGCCGACTGAAGTGGAAAGCATCAATGTTGGAGATATTGAAGAAGAGTCAACTGAAGTGGAGGAAAAGAAAAATTCACCCGAGAAATCTAAAAAGAAAAATCCCCTCTAGAAAGAAAAAATATACGATGGAGTTGCAGCCTACAGAATCGCAAAAGAAAAAAAGAAGGATAACCAAGAAAAAGTTTGATGACTACATTGACATTACAAGTGACGATGATCTGCCGTTGAACAACATTCTGTTGCAAACCAAAAATAAGAAGAAGAGATCCTCAATCGTCAAAATCAAACAAGAAAAGATTTAAAATTCGTCTTGCTCAGTACTTAGATAATTTAGGATGTTTTTCATAGATTTTTTGGCATTTTTATTTAGAGGCATGAATATTACTTTATTACTTTTAAATTTATTCATTAATAGTTGCATTGGTTCTTTTTTTAAATTATAATAATAATCAAATGAATTAATACAAATATTCAAAACTATATAAAAATATCTATGAATTTTATTTAGATAGTAAAAATCTAACGTGTTCAACGTTTTCAAAACTATATAAAAATATCTATGATCAATTTTATTAACATAGTAAAAATCAAACGTGTTCAACGTGCATCGCACGTTCTTCCTGCTAGTAAAATAAAACAAAGCTAACGAACACTACAAGAATACTTCACATTGCCATAAGGGCAGATAGGCTCTCTGCGTAAGAAGAGACAGAGATTGAGAGAGAAATGATAGGGTTGGGCTCACTTTTCTCATTCTTAGACTTGGGCCTTTTCTCTTATGGTTTTTATTGGGCTTTAGCCCACTAAGGCAAGGCTGCTATTTTACTCCTCATCCCTTGTGATTGTGAAAAATTGTAAAGAGGTGTTTGATTTGAATGATAATATATGATTGATAAAATAATTCAATTTAATTGAAAAATTGGCTGTATGTTTCGACTGATGATGAATAGCTTTTGCTATAAAGTAATAAGTTAGTTCTATACGATGAGTGAATTTTTGGTAGAAAGTATTCAATATCACTTAAGATCCACTGTATCAAATTTTATGTCTCATGACTCTCAATCTTTTTTATTATTTATTTATTTTCTTTCATCATTTTTTTTCTACAATTATTATTAATTAGTGTTTATTCCACTTGATTAAGGTAGATAATTATTTTTTATTAGTTAAAACATTGGATCTCATCCATTCAACGTAAAAACATGCTTCACTTGAAAAAAAATCAAGATGCATAAAAACTAACCATTCACATTAGATGTCAAAAACAATAAGGGAAGAAGTAGTATTGATTATTAGAAAATATGTCCATAAATTTTCATTTTCGAATAAATTTCTACTTCGATGAAGCAATACATGCATTCATTCGTGCAAGAACCATTTTTTTATTCTTCAATGTAATTTGAAGCGTTTTTACATGACAAAATAAAAATGTTTATATTACTCAACGCTGATAAACCTGGATTTGTAGTGGCTAGATCCACCAAGTGTGACTTTAAACTTGCGATAATATTAAAATAATATGAATATATTAATTTATTTATAATTGTGTCTATGTATGGTTTATATATTTGAACCTTAAATTGGCTGAAAACATCTTATTTGGGCTTTCCTTATCAAAAAGGGAATCCCTAGCTAATTTCATCATTGTCAGTATCAATTCAATCCTCATAACAATATAGAGAAATTTTGAACTAAAAAATAATTGATGTCGTTTGAAGACCATGATATAGGTTATCCTATTTACAATTATTATTTCGAACGTATATATGTTTCTCTGTTCCGAAAAAATTATTATTCAATTATTTTGTTACCGAATGTCCTAAAGCTAAAATTCAAAATGTGATCAGACAAATCCAGAACATGAGCTTCAAGATCCTTTGATAAATTTTGAATTTAAAAAAATCCTCTATATTAATTTGAGAATAAAATAGATAAATTTTAAAAGTTGGAATAGACATAAATGAAAGGTTGAGATAGAATGCGATATTAACCCAAGCAATAATATAAAAATATCTTATTGTGAGAACTGTAATTAAGAAATTATTATTGATTTTCTTTGAAAAAAACAAAAAACAAATAACTTATAAATTAATTGCATTGAACCTATAAAATATCTATACTAAATAAGTAGGGTTAATTTCATGAAAGAATGCTCGGTGTTTAGCAATAAGAATATATTCTCCACTAAAAATGCTATCTTTCGTAAGAATGAGAATTAATGGATATGAATAAATCAATGAAATCTACGAAGAAGACTTTTATAATGCAAAAATAATCATTTAAACTTGGGTTCGAGTCTTAGAGAGGTCGAAAATTTCATCATGTAGGCAATTAAATTTATAGCCTATAAAATCCTACCATGTGGAAATTATAAATTAAATATGAAATTATATATTTTATTTTATATTTTGGAATTTAATTAAATATAATTCCAAGATTAAATAAATATATGATTAATATTTGATTATGTGGATTTATTGACTAATCAGAAATTGACATGTGGAAAATCTACATAAAATATTTAATATTTTATGTAGATAAATACAAATATTGATGAGCCAATCAAATCGCGCCAACTCAGCCCTAAAAGTCCAATATGACAGGCCAAAGCCCACAGCCCATTCCATTCCTCACCTATAAATATGGGTCATTTGTGGAGTCAAAGGGAAGAACAGAAATCATTTGAGAGCTCAAGCATTGAAGGAGTAATTCTCTACGAGAAGTCATCTCCAACGATCAAGGCATTCTGCAAAGAAGATCAAAGAGTTCTTCATCAAATTCATCCAAGTCAACGTTTGATTCAGAAATAAGGTGGAAGCCCTTTGTATTATCGTTATCAAATCAAATTCAAGCCAACATTCAAGTTCAAGGAGATAAAGAAGTTATATTTCCCTCCAAGGATTTGAAGAAGTTCGAAGAGGAGAATCAGAGGATTAAAGTAGAGAATCGCAACCCGCAACAAATTCATTTCAATCCACATTGGATTTGTACACATTTTTTTATTTCATTTATTGAATACAATAAAATTTGTGTTTACAAATTTTTGAATCGCTTGAAGGGTTTTTCCAACCAAAGCAAAGTGTCACCGCAGAGCACGGGGATCTCTCAGACAAAGAACTCTCAAAGCACTTTGGTCCGAAGGCATATAAACTTCTTGTGAATGCTGGATACAATCCTCAAGAAAGCTCTATGTCAAAGTCAAAGACTAGTAACACGAGCCAAAACCCAAAAGCAGGCTTGGGGTATGCACTGCAGAGTCCCATTCGTATCGCCATCAAGAGAGCTACTAGTAACTATGCTAGCACCCAACAAATCCAGGTTTCTTCAAGCATTCAAAGAGTTTCTGTTTTCAAAATGATGGGTAAAAGAGAAGTTCAACAAATGTCTGTCTTTAAAAGACTTGGCAAAGGCAAATCATGGAAAAAAGACAAGACAAAAGGGAGTGATGGACTGCACATGACAGATAAGCTAAGGAGCTCGATCCCTTCTCGTATATGAAAAGATGTACCACTTTACTTGTGACATGTGGGAGAGAATTGAAAGCCAGAATGAAGACTGTTATCCTTACAAAGACGGTCGAAGATGAAGAGGATAGAGAAAGTATAGCTTCTTCTGATTCAAAGATGCTCGAAGACGAAGAAGATAGAGAAAGCGTGGCTTCATCTTACTACGCTACTAATAGTGCTAGTAATCCAGTTCCTCATACTGCTCAAAGTCAAGTGCGCCGAGAAATTGCAAGTCTCATTAGAAGTGGGGTTATCACAACAAGCATTACAGAGAATATGGTCTTCATATGCCAGAGAAATGGAAGAATAAAAATGTGTGTTGATTTCAAGAGTCCTCGCCAGCAAGATGAAGATGTTGCCACATCAAACCATATCACCTCTTGCGAAGAGATAGTAGTTGAAGAGGATAATGCACGTTTGCACCTCAAAGAATTGGAAGCTTTGGATAAGAAGAGATTAGAATCTCAACAAAGATTGGAATACTATCTAACCCGCCTCTCAAAAGAAGTCTACGCCAATGGGGCATATAAGTTGCTCTCGGAAGACAATGTGAGAGTTGGGCTCATAAATGGAAAGTTCTTGAAGCGCTACTACCCCTGGAAAAAAAAAAAAGACAACTCCATAACGCACGAGCCTAAACTGCATGTTACTCCTGGCCCATATGAGTATAAACTATGCACGGCACCCACCAAAGAAAGTGTATGTGGTTAAACTGCTAAACTTCTCCCACCAAAGGGTAAATTATGTGGCTAAACTATTATATGCCCCACTTTGTCTATATAGTGGTAAAATAAATAGTCACTCCTGGCCCATATGAGTATAAATTATGCACGACACCCACCAAAGAAAGTGTATATGGTTAAACTGCTAAACTTCTCCCACCAAAAGGTAAATTATGTGGCTAAACTATTATATGCCCCACTTTGTCTATATAGTGGTAAAATAAATAGTCACTCCTGGCCCGCAAGAGTATAAACTGTGTACGCCCCCCCAATCAAAATTCAAGTTGATCATTGAACTACGTTTTGACTTGATCCCTTTCAAAAGGGTACGTAGTCAGCTTAAATATCTCTGAGTTCAGTCATGATTTGAAGTTGTCCATCCTTTAAATTTGGTGAGTAAAATGAATGGTGGGCATATTGATTGTTATGCTTGGATGATTGAAGTCAAATGGTGTATTAATCCAAAAGAAACAATAAATGTTGCGCAAGAAGGCAAGTGAAGAAACAAAACAATAAGAGAGTCAATAGTTGACAAAACTTCAATAAAACGGGTTCAAACCTTCAAAGCGTTCTTGATCAAACTTAAACTCCGCGTCTCCACATCTCTTCAACACACTTTGAAAGAGCTCTCTCCAATATTCAAGTTGATTCTTGGACGATCTTTGAGTAGTCCTTGAGAGTTGTTGATGAAATATGCATCCGATCTTCTTGGACTTGATCTTTGAGCTTCATGACGTTGACGTGGAGGGTCTTCGCTTTGTTCGAATGTTGGATCTGACTTAAACTTTGGACTTTATAATGTTGATGCATAGGGAACGTTGGTGCAGACCTTCTCCTTGCTTCCAAAGTATGCATCAATGTGAAGAGCTTCGCCTTGCTTCCAAAGTATGCGTCGATGTGAAGGGCCTTGCCTTGCTTCCAAAGTATGCGCCAATGCGGAGTATTTCGCCTTGTTTCCAAAGTATGCGTCGATGTGAAGGGCCTTGCCTTGCTTCCAAAGTATACGCCAATGTGGGGGGCTTCGCCTTGCTTTCAAAGTATGCGTCGATGTGAAGGGCTTCGCCTCGCTTCTAAAGTATGTGTCGATGTGAAGGGATTCGCCTTGCTTCCAAAGTATGTGTCGATGTGGAGGGCCTCGCCTTGCTTCCAAAGTATACGCCAATGGGGAGGGCTTCGCCTTGCTTCCAAATTATGTGCCGACGCAGAGAACTTCGCCTTGCTTCCAAAGTATACGCCGAACTTCGAGCTTTATAACACCTAGCAGCGGAGTAGAAGCATGCGCTCGCCAAAAGTAACAACTCCATTAAACCTGGTAGTAGTGGAGTGGAAGTACGCGCTCGCCAAAAGTAATAACTCCTTGAGCCAGTAGTAGTGCAGCGAAAACACGCGCTCGCCAAAAGTAACAACTCCATTGGAACTAGACTAGAGCAATCCTAGGTCCGAGCGCACCCAAGACCTATAAAAGAATTGAGTCATCTAGTCCAAGTAGATACACACAACAAAAAAGATCCTCAAAATCAGCAATCTTTAAAGGCAAAACTCCTCGGTTGAATGCACTCGATCAGAATTTGTATCAGCGAAATTCCTCGGTTGAATGCGCTCAATCAATTTTTATCAGCAAAACTCCTCGGTTGAATGCACTCGATCAGAATTTGTATCAGCAAAATTCCTCGAAGAATGAATGCAATCAATCAAGAGTTGAAGTTGGGGCACATAAAACTCCTATATGTAAGAAACCAGCTGAAGATCTGCAAAAAGCAAAATATCCACGGCTCTCAAGAAGAAAAGTATATCCGAGCAAAACTCTTCAATAAGATGCACTTGACGACTTGAAGTGGTTGGTGCAAATTTAAATTCCTACATGGAAGAAAGCGAACAACAAGAATGCATGATGAGGGATTAATATCAAAAGTTCATACCTCGCAGCTCCATATCCTTTAAAGAACCATACTGAAAAAAGATAATGGACACATATAATCTTTCTTTGAGATTTGTCGTGGACTTATTCTTGCATATCTGCCGATAACTGAAGCACAAAAGGAATGCCTCATTGATATGGAAAAAGCAATATCAAGAATGAATGGAAAACAGAGCTATCTAAATAAACAGAGAAAAATGGTTCACTCACGGCATGTGGAGAATCTTATTATGCTTCTGCGTTCAAGATACATTGCAAAAGAAACAAAATTTTATGATTTGAGTTGAGTTTTATATCAAGATCAACTGATCAAGCAAGGCAAAGCAATGAATTTCATAGTTTTCCCACACGCAACTTTAAGACAGCAGTGATGACGGACAAAGGTCTATCTTCGAGCTCCTGCCTTCTTAGTATCTACTGACGCATTCAAAGCTGAACTCAAATCTTTTTTGCAACGCCATCCATCAGAAGTCGGAATCATTTAAAGCGTCATGGATACTATGATGGTCAAGACTTCGTAGAGAAATATGATCCCTTGGGGCCATGTCGTCAAAACAATTCCATACCATCTGAGCGGAAAGTATCTCGAAAACAGAAATATGCTCTCATCTCAGATTGACGAGTTCTTTTCTTTTTGGAAGCATCAACTTTTTTTTGTCCTCCAGCTTTCTTCTTCGCTTGAAGAACTGCTACATAGCCTCTTAGCATTCTGATACTCCCCTCCTAATACTCATCTCAGGGCGGAGCGAATGAATTGGAGCTGGTGTTTCGTCAGTTGGTTCCATGCTGCTTCCTCCATCACCGCCATCGCTGAACAACTTCTTGTACATCGCCTCCTCCAAATACTTCTTCGACGATCGCTTCCTGAAGGTCTTCGTCTTTGCGAATTGCTGCATAAATGTCGACGCCATTGATGGTAATCCGGCGAGTTTAACCTCCAAGCTGGAAGCACAACACATTCTCCGACGGATAGCACCAGCAAGGAGAGCCGCACCGCCGCCGCTTCTGGGGACTGCCGCTACGCGCGCAGCTCCGGCAAAACAGGGCAGCAACAAGGAGCCCATCCCGCCGCTGCTTCTTTCCACACTCTACTTCATTTAAAGTCAAGTGATTATATACTGGATCTCCAGTTATCTGTGAAAAACAATAATAATAAAAAAAAATCGCAGCAAAACTCGATAGAAAACAAACTTGAAGTCGATTATTTTTCTGTCAGACAATTCATCGAACATATGGAGGGCAGACTACAGAAACAGATTTCTTACAGTTATGGGAAGAAGAACTCACCAAGATTCAACCTCAACGCTGTCAACGAAATAAAATTGAAAGAGGAAGAGGATTTCGGCGATCCAAGCTTGAGTTTGAAGAAAAATATTGAGCTTTAGCACCCTTTATGTAGTGGTGGTTTCTTATGTTGAATAGAAGTCTCTTTCTACTTAATTACTTGGAGATAACCTACGAATTCTTATCAGAGATAGCAGCTTATAACCTTGAAGAATCTGAAATTTGGATTTATTAGTTCGGTTGCTGCGTAATATATATGGATAAGTATAAGATGAGTTCTTATTGTATATGATATCCACAATTATCCGCAAGAAGATAGGGACGCAGCAGGAGCTTTATTATTCATAATCAGAAGAAGACCTTCAGGATGCAAATCGCTTGTAGGAAGAAGAATAACAAAATTGGAGTCCTGTTGGAAGAAGACTTCTATTGCAGACAAGTTTTCTGCAAAATAAGGTGTGGGTTGATAACTTCGAAAAAAAAAATAAAAAGAAAATGAAGCACGTTGCTTTCTTTACAAACACATTCAAATTAGTAAAGAATAGACCTACGTGGCTTTTGGTATGGATCAAATTGGTATAGCCCAATCACGTTGGCGCAAGCTTGGCTTGATTAAAAGATTATGGCCTTAAAAAAATGATTAGTAGAAAAACGCATTTCTTTAATTATTTTGGGGCAAAATTCAATTGATGTGAAATGGACTATCTATATTAAATAGTCTCGTTCTTGGATTAAATCAAATTTACAAATTCAAATTCAAGAACTCCTAAATACGAGTATAAACTATTTACAAAGTCAAATTCAAATTCAAGAACTCCTAAATACGAGTATAAACTATTTACAAAGTCAAATTCAAATTCAAATTCAAGAACTCCTAAATATGAGTATAAACTATTTACAAAAATGTGTACAAATCCAATGTGGATTGAAATGAATTTGTTGCGGGTTGCGATTCTCTACTTTAATCCTCTGATTCTCCACTTCGAACTTCTTCAAATCCTTGGAGGGAAATATAACTTCTATATCTCCTTGAACTTGAATGTTGGCTTGAATTTGATTTGATAACGATAATCCAAAGGGCTTCCACCTTATTTCTGAATCAAACGTTGACTTGGATGAATTTGATGAAGAACTCTTTGATCTTCTTTGCAGAATGCCTTGATCGTTGGAGATGACTTCTCGTAGAGAATTACTCCTTCAATGCTTGAGCTCTCAAATGATTTTTGTTCTTCCCTTTGACTCCACAAATGACCCATATTTATAGGTGAGGAATGGAATGGGCTGTGTGGGCTTTGGCCTGTCATATTGGACTTTTAGGGCTGAGTTGGCGCGATTTGATTGGCTCATCAATATTTGTATTTATCTACATAAAATATTAAATATTTTATGTAGATTTTCCACATGTCAATTTCTGATTAGTCAATAAATCCACATAATCAAATATTAATCATATATTTATTTAATCTTGGAATTATATTTAACTTAATTCCAAAATATAAAATAAAATATATAATTTCATATTTAATTTATAATTTCCACATGGCAGGATTTTATAGGCTATAAATTTAATTGCCTACACATCAATTAATTGATGCTCCATCTAGTTGGACTTGATCGTCAACGCGACATGCTATGGTGAGAATCCTTTCGTGGAGTGCAAGCGGGAGGGGTCGCGGTATATGAACTGGGATTGAATTCATTACACAGAGATTCATCTACTCTTGTCTTGTCGTCTCCACTACATTTGTAATAATCTTCGGCCTTTGCTTAATTATTGTATTAATCTGATATCTATTCTGTCATGGTTAGTTTTTATGCATCTTGATTTTTTCTTTTCCCTAGTGAAGCATGTTTATGTGTTGAATGAGATAAGATTTAGTGTTGTGCAAATTTTTGAATTTGAGACTTACATTTTCTTATTCGAGGCAGTGTATTTTAATTTAAATACAAGAATGTGTAGACCCATGTTGATACAAACGAATATATAAAGGACTTTGAGGGCTGCGTGAGACCAGTTTTCAGCCAAGAGAAAGAGAGATTAGAGAGATGGGGATGGGCTGTGTTTATTAGGCCCCTATTTTTAAGTTGGGCTCAGCTTATATTTAAATGTAAACTTATACATGGGCTGATTTATAAATTGATTCACATCTATATTTTTGAAAATCAACCATACAATCCATAACCTTTCATTTTCATCTCAAATTTGTATGTTGATCGGTTTTTATCTATGTGGACTTGGAAATTCACACGGAGGTGGCCGAAAATGACAGGGTGGCCACCGAAAATGACACGTGTCAATTTTCGACGTCCACGTAGATAAAAACCGAACACTGGACAAATTTGAGATGAAAATGAAAGGTTATGGCCGATTTTCGAAAATAGGTGCAATTCCAAATTCTGGAATATATTATGGATTTAAGGCAAATTGCCCCAAAATTATTAATCATATATTAAAAAAATGCAAAAAATTAGTAACACTTCATCTCCATATAGATTTCAGTTTATTCATATTGTTGAAAAACATTTTAAGATGATTTTGTCCTTTTTTTTTAACCACAAACACAATTTCCATAACACTGGGGCGCACATGATATCAATTCCTCGCATCCTTCGTCACTAGTTTCTGATCCTGATTGGAAGCGGCATTCGCATGCAAAAATATCTGTCGACATATCTTTAGCGACACATTTTTGCGAGGCACACTCCGCATCGCTCCGACACGGAGGTCCTTCAACAATAGTTCATAATAAAAAAAAAATTAGTATATAAATAGTTGAATACAACATCAAATTTTTTTACTAAAATTACCATATTCGCTGAACATATGTCTTAGCTCGTCGAGACAAATGCAAACGCCATCCAAGCATAATGGAGAACCTTTATTGCATCTAATTTTACAGTCCTCGCGTAACACGCATTTTGCTAATGACATTTTAACTGCATTTATCCGAAGAAGAAAAACATCAATTATACAAAACTTAAAACAACAAGTTGAATAATATATTTTCAAGATTGAAGTCTATTTCATAGAATATATATATATAGGGGCGCGCTCCAGTGAGACCCCCTATTTTTCGTGTAACATGAGGACAATGAATAAGACATATAATACTAATGAACAAGAAGTATATCTAACAAACAAGATGTATATATTGATGAAAAACAAAATTTTAAAAATTAGTAATGAATAAGATATATATACTGATGAACAAGGAAGTATATACTGATGAACAATATAGCATAGACTGATAAATAACAAATTTTAAAATATTATGCTCTCTTCATGATTCGAACCCTGCGAAAAAAATTCTCCCTCCAAATACATTATTAACCATAGGATTGATAAAATAAACGCACCAGATCGTGCCTTAGATCTCACTAAAATTAGGGGGTCTCATTGGAGTGGCTCCCTATACATATAGGGTTAGGATCAATGGGCAATTCTATATTATTCGTTCTGAATAAGTCAATAACTCTATGAGAACCACATCTTTTCGTGAGAACGGAGAACCATGAACAAACACATAAGAGTAATTGGTAAATTAGCCAGTACTTTTAGTTGAAATAAATACATGACTTCATGCTTTCAAGTCGTTTAGAATTATAAAATAGAAAACAAATGATACAAAATTTATCTTTAAAGCCTTATATGTTATTTGAGTAATCTATAAAAACTATTATATTTATAAGTCTAATAAAAGTTTTACTTGAATAAAAAAGCAAGCTCAGAACACACTAGAGGAAGAGATGCTGACCATCAACTATCATTAACAAAAACATGATCGTAAAAATCGACTTTTGAGAAGCCATGTTGAATAATTTGATGATGAATGCTTACACTGAAATTGTATATTGAATAGTCTTTTCTACATATTTATATAGTGTTTCAAATACGAACTCCAAATATTTCATTAATTATTATAGTTAACTGTACATTCTATAATTTTCACATTGGCATATAGTATTATTTAATCAAGTATGGTGAATAAAGATCTTGTACAAAACAATACTAATTTCCAAGATACATATTGATTCATTCTATTTATAAACATTTTCTTTGTTTATGTTGTACAAAAACGCTTCGAATTATATTGAAGAAGAAAAAAATAGTTCTTGCATGAATTTAATTATTCGGAAATGAAAATTTAAGGACACGTCTTCCAAATAATCAATACTACATTTCCCTTTTGCTTATTTTATTTAACTTCTAACCTGAATGGATAGTTTTTATGCATCTTGATTTTTTTTTCCATTGAAACATATATATGTTTCCATGTTGAATCGATTGAGATCCAGTGTCCCAACAATGGGTGTGAGTATCCTACTACTACATCTATTATTTTAATAACAAGTTTTTATAAAACAAAAATTAATTATAATGTTCTTAGTCATACTAAATTTTTATATTAATAAATTGAAGCTCTAATGTTTTAATTTTTTTATTATATATATATATATATATATTTAATTTGTACATATATTTAATTAAAAGATATTAAATAAGTAAATTTCTAAACTTTCAATCTCGAAAAGTTTTGAGCCACAAATAGTGGGACGGAGGGAGTATTTATTACCACCGGGTACATGGTAATGCTTCTCTCTCTCTCTGTGTCAAATTTTAACCTGTTTACTTTTTTCTTCTTCTTCTTCTCCATTTAGCTTTGAGTTAGTCTCTTGCTGCTCAAGAAAAAGAAAGGAAAATGAATTACCAACTTTTCTCTCAAATTCTCCCTCTGTTCTCTATTTCTCTCTAAATTCTATCTTGTTCTTCATCTATCTTTCAAATACAGAAAATTATACCAAAAAAATATATCGGGCCACTACATATTTGTACAATTTTTTTGCACCATTGCTATGCTTTTTTAACTTGATTAGTTTTAAACCAAAACAAAACAAAAAGTACTAGGGGCAAATATTCCAAAAAGAAGCGGTCATGGACCAAAATAATTAACACAGGCAACCCACACAACACTTCCCCATGGCCAACAATTGATGCCCTTAGAGCATTCGTAGTGGAGAGCAAGAATAGGCTCTTAAAAGTGATTTTCACAAGTTAAGAGCTCACCCTCCATAGTGGGACGTGCCTCCACCTTGGCTCTTAATTTATTTTATTTTATTTTTAATGTATTTTTGTCACGACCGGACATAATTAAGGATAATTAAGCCGGGGAAACCGTGACTAATGGAGGGAGATTAGAAGCGGGGTAGAAATGGGAATAATCAAACAAGAAAGGATCGCAGTATCATTGTTAACAACAGGGATATTTATAATATAACGGAGTTTTAGTCGTATAGACTCAAATAACTAGTAAGTTCGGATAACTCCGACTTATCCAAAATAACATAAAACTTCTGAGTACGCAGCGGAATAAGGTTCTGATTACATGTATGAAGACATGTAACCCTAGAGTTCATTAATACATAATAAGACAAAAGAGTCCCGCTCGTCACTTCATCACCATCGGCAGCTGCTCAACCTGCACATTTAGAAATATATGCAGGGCTGAGTACAAAAGTACTCAGTGGGCACATATGCCTACTATGAAATATAACATGCTTCGTAAAGTTGTAAATTGTCATGCCATCATAAACAGTACAGCAAGGGAGTTTTTCGCTAAAAAGGCCCAAGCTTACTAAATTCATTTGTGATTCTTAAAGTTCGTCTGCAGACTAAGTTCTCTTGTAATCTATCATATCTGGAACTGTGTGCCGGAGAGGTGGCCACCTCTCACGGTCACTTGACCGGTCAACCCGCTAGATGACTCACGGTCACTGGTGTACACTAGCCCTGGCAGGATAGCTATCAACTGCTCAAGACCCGAATTCGATTACATGATTAAAGTCACATCAGATAGATATCATACTGAAATTTAAACATTTTATGGCAAGACAATATTTGAAATAACTTCAATTAATTTAGTCATGAAATAACTTGCTTGAACGTAACATTTAAACTCATTTGATATATATGAAAGTAATGCCCACCTGATAGCAAAGCTTTGCTACAGATTAGTGACTCCTTGACGAGCTCTTATTCTTGCGCTCGACCTTTAATCCGAGAAAATAACGTAAGACTTTAAATCGAGGGAAAATTCTCAATTAAATGAGAATGCGTAATTAAACTATGCATGAATCTCGTATGCATGAACTATTATTCTGAGATAATAATCAGGGAATTTCTATTGTTAATCCAGGCTATCGGATTTAAACAAAAGCTAAGTCTCGTCTCATGAAGCCGGATAATTAACAAAAATTAATCCGTTCTCTTCGGGGTGTTCTAATCCGTCAATTAAATAAACCCCGCTCCTCGTAGTCAATAGAAAATAAATAAATACTTCAGCTTATTCGCTTTATAACCTCATAATTAATCGGCTTAATAAATAGGAATAAGTAATGTTATAAGATTAAATAATTAAAAGGCTCAACATAAGGCAACCTAATAATTAAGTAAAAGTGGGCTTGAATAATTAACATGAGAGGCCCAATTGAAATAATTCATCGGCTCAAGTAATTAAATAAATCTTGGCCCAATAAATAATTACTTGATTAGCTGGGCTCAATTACATAAATCAAACGAGGCCCAGCGTAGATAATATAACAGCCCAATTAAAATAAAATAGATGGGCTTCAATTTAAATAAATTCGGCCCAATGAAATAATGTAATAAAAGCCCATCTGAGTAAAATAAATAAATTCAGAGGCCCAATCAGTAAATAAAATCGGCCCATATAAATAAAATCAGAGGCCCAATCAGTAATTAAAATCGGCCCATATAAATAAATAATGAAGCCCAAAGAAAAATAAAGGCCCAATTTTCGGCCCAACTCAATTAAATAATAAGCCCATTAAACTAAAGCCCAAGGAAATAATTAAATTAGGCCCAATTTTCACAAATAAGGGGAGAAGCCCAAATTCTTTCCCCCAACATCTCGGTTCTCTCTCTCTATCTTTTAATTCTCATCTATCTCTCTTTCTAACAAAACAGTCGAGCTCTCTCTCTCTATTTCTTCCTCTCGTTCCAGCCGAGGCGCCGCCGTCGCCGCTCCGAAATCCGGCGAGTCAGCTTCTGCCACGCCAAGGTCCGACACCTCCTGTTCTTCTCTTCTTTTTCTTAATTTCAGATCTCTCTCTATCTTTTTCTTGGTTCTCGTCGAGAACTCGTCCCCAGCCCACCAAATCCGTCTCCATCGATTCAGCGCCGCCGTCTTCCGATTCAGAGCAGTCGCCGACTCCTCTCTCAAGATCTGTTCGTCTCTCTCTCTCTCCCGAAGTCACCGCCGTCCGAGCTCGCCGGAGCGAGCGGCGACAACCACTGCTCCTTGGTTCTCTCTTCTTTCTCGCTGAAACAGGCCCGACATCTCTCCCTCCGCCGACCAGCCCCCGCGTCCAGCCGCCGTCCACCCACTGCTCTCTCTGAATCGACGGGCAGCAGGAGCACCTGGCCACTGCCGCCGTCGATTTCCCGAGCCCCGACGCCGCTGCTACTGGAAGGCCGGCTTCGCCGTGCCGCTGCACTCCAGAATCGGCGAGATTCGCCGCGCTGCTACTTCAGAATCGGCGAGGACCATCGCTGAGGTCGGTAGTCTTCTACCTTTCACCGCTCGATGCCGCCCAGACGTCGTCTCTCGACCGGACTAAGCAGGACAGCGCCCCTCTTTTCTAAAAGCTAAGTTCTTAACCTCCATTTTCTTTTCGTTGTTTATTAGAAATCAATATGCAAAGAGACTCCTTCAGGAGAAAATCTGAACTCATCGATCTAATAGTGAGCGTGCTATGGCTGTATTCGTTCATCTATTAGTGACAATGGTGAGCTAAAGTGGTTCCTTTCTATATGTTTGTGGAATCAGATTACAAATGTATAAACTGATCATGATCATGCTTTGATATGAATGCTCACTTGTATGAACAATAGGATAGCATGATTACCTCGAATGTTTTTGAACTGATTGCTTGCTGTTGGAGTTGAAAGAAATGTGTAATAACTTGAAGTATAACTGTTGGTTGGCTGTTGTGTTGCTATTGTAATCAGTGGGAAGAACTGAAATGAAAACTGGTTATTTGTTTTTCCTCAATGAATGCAGGAGGAAACGGGAGAGGTATTGGAAGAATCGAAATTAAAGTCTTACCTTGAATGTTGGTAGGAGCAGTGAAGAAACATCTCTGTTCTTCTGAAATTGCTAAGTGAAGGATGAAGAATATGGTGTTCTTGGATGGAGTCGACTAAGTGGAGTATGAAGAATATGTATTGCTGCTGAATTATTAAAGGAGAATTTGGTTTACGTGAGTTGATGTAGGCTAAGTGGAAGAATTATTGTGGTTGCTTGACAAATATAATGCTTACAAAATGTAATGGTGACAAAATAAGTGCTTGACAAATTTTAGTGGTGTAAATAAGTGGGAAACAAAGGTTTATGGAAAGAAAAGAAATAATAAAAAAATGTAAAGAAGAATTAATGATGTATTATCTAAGTCTCGGTGATTCTGTAACTGTAATAAAATACTGGCTTCGATTCTGCTTGATACTGTATATTTACATAAATCTCGTATTTCGTCATGTGATTTCTTGCTAAAATCGATAAGTTATAAAATGAATCTAAATTAAATCCGTAGATTTAATTCGTTCGTTGTTTTAATATATAAATTAAATCCGCAGATTTAAGTAACTCACGAGTCGAAAATAATCCACGACTTGAGTAAAAATAAAATCTAATTCCATCTCGCTTAAATAAATAACGTGACTTTGCTAAGTCAGTTATAACTCTGAAATAATATCATTGACTGCTGAACAATATAAATTCAGGATCATCAGCTGAATTCATATCAGGATAATAACTGGTTTCATTCACTAATGAACAATAATAAACACGCATTACTGGATTTTAAAAAAAATATATAAAAGAGCGGGTCATTACAATTTTTTAATTAAATTAACCATTAAATTAAACAACATAAATTTCATTAAAATTCAACATTTAATTAAAATAATACAACAATTAAAAAAATATTACAATAATTTTTATTTCTATTTTATCCTTATTTTAAATGTATTTGTAAAATAATAATTAAAAAGTGAAATAAAAATTTAGATTCAAAACTATTTGGAAGCTACTTCAAATTAATATTGCTTTGAATCTCTGATGGGTGTGTTTTAGTTATTTATATTCGTGTTGTTTGCCATGAATTATATTTGATATTACCCATGTTGTGGTGCTTTTGACGCAGGAGGTGCATGAATTGAAAAGGAAAGCTCGTGGATAGAGAAAGTCGAGAATGGCGTGAATTTGAAGAAGAAAGCGTGATTTTATGAGGATGTTTAGAGATTGGCTTGGAATCATTTTTTTGGGCTTAATTTGAAAGAGCTGATCAGCCCAATTTATGGGCTATTTTGTTAGGGATTTTATTCCCTCGGTTGTTTTTTCTCTCCCAGCGCTAATTAGGAAGTATTATATATAGATTAGTTTTAGTTTTCTTGAGACACACGATTTTTATTACCTTGGAAGTTAGGTTTTTATTTTCAATTCACCACTTTGGCACTACACGTTTTAATTCATTAGATTACTTTAATTAACTTTTGCTCTTGCACTTGGCGGGGGGTTTGAAGAATTGGAGGCAGGCACTACTTTTGATTTCTTGGGTGGTGATTTACTTTAATTTCAATTGCAATTTGTTTATTTTATTTTCTTGTTCTATGTTCATCTTTATTTATTTGATTGTTCTTAGTTTAATTATGAGTAGCTAAATCTTTAATTCGGCGAGAATAATGAAATACTAATTTATTAATCTGTGAGACCTAATTGAGTTTAAAATTGGTTCCTATTGATTCCGATTAATTCCTTGGGTTTAAAGATAATTATGATTTTATTTAAGTCTGGCCAACTTAGATTTAATTGGATTATAGTCAATTAGCACCTCCAATCCGTAATTGTTGGAATATGGGTGATTAGTGATAAAACTACCGCGTTCGTGGTAGGAATAAATTGGTGGATTGATTATTACTAGCGTATCTAGGATAATTGGTCTAAACTGGGTTCCTTCCTCTTAATGCTATTAGAATATTAAATTTAGGTCTGGCGTATCCAGTTAGGTTATATTTTAATAAGGGAAATAGGCAGGACTGACGTATCCAGCCGTCTATCAACACAGTAAGTAGGAATTGAGGTATGTCAGTGTGTATCACGGTATCTTATAACTAGTTGGTTGATAGGGATTAATTCATCTTTGAGTCGATGAACAGAGTATTAAATTGATATGGATTTATTCGAGCCGAGTTACCTTTTATTGATTATTTTTTAGAGTTATTTTATTTGATTTAATTTGCTTTATTAGGTTAATTAATATTTTTCTCCAAATTAAGGCGTGGTGGCTACACTAATTTAGGTCTTTAGGGAATTAGATGATTTTACTTGCTCTCTGTGGTTCGACCCTGCTTATCATTATACTCACTTAATTCTTGATAGTATTGCAGGAATTATTTGGTGGTATACGATGACCACCAATCTTACATTGAAAAATGTGAGATTCTCTGCAATGTGTACTACACTATAAACAGTGAAGCTATATTTAGTTGATTTTATATTGAATCTCACATTGAAAAATTGAAAAATATAGGATTCTCTAAAATATGTAGTACACTATACATAGTGAAGCTACATTAAGTTGATATTGTATTGAATCTCACATTGAAAAATGTAGGTTTCTCTACAATATGTAGTACATTATAAACAGTGATGCTACATTATAAACTTTTTTTTTTATAGGAATGATTTTTATTAAAAAAAATTAATTAAAAAATAGTTAAAACTTTTTTTTGGTTGGGTCGTGCACTACACGCATCCAACAATTTCGCCTCCAGAGCTCGGAGCACAGAGGAGAGCCCGGAGCGCACCCTTGCACCGCATTAATATTGGAGGGGGGCTCGGACGAGCCCGGTGAGAACCCACTACGGATATGCTCTTAGCATTTTCATATTGGCATATATAGTACTATTTAATCAAGTATGGTGATTAAACATCCTGCATAAAATAATATTGATACACATATATATTGATTCTATTTATAAACATTTTGTCTATTTATGTCATATAAAAACTCTTCAAATTAAATTGAAGAAGAAAAAAATAGTTCTTGCACAAATTTATTTGGAAATAAAAATTTAAGGACATATTTTCTGATGATCAATACTACTTATCCCTTTCCTTATTTTATTTGACCTTTAACCTGAATGGTTAGTTTTTATATATGCATCTTAATTTTTTTTCTAATGAATAGTGTTCCAACAATTTTTAGGGTGTGCTCGGTATCCTAATACTACATCTATTATTTTAATAATAAGTTTTCATAAAACATCTATAGTGTTCTTAATTATACTTAATCTTTATTTTAATAAATTGAGGTTCTAAAACATTATGCGCCATAATTAAAAATTTATCAACCTTTAGCAGCGATTTTTTAACTAATAAAAGTGAAATCAAATAATGTAAAGTAATTGTATATCCTAATTGGATGGAATAAATGTTAGTGAATAACAACAAATTTAAACTAAAGCATAAGAAATAAAAAATCGAAGAAAAATGATGAAAGAAAATAAAAAATAAAAAGTTAGAAGTGGGACATAAAATTTGTATATTGAACTAATCTTAAGAGGTCTTGAATACAGTCTACCCAAAATTCACGTATGGTATAAAATTAACCACTCACATTATAGAAAAAGTATATGCATTTGTATATTACAACAAAAAATCTTAAGTTGTCTTGATGTGTATATGTATTACAACAAAAAAAGTATAAAATCTTAAGTGGGCATAGCAAAGTCTTGATGTATATGTATTAAATTAGGCTCAGAATTTCATGTATTCATACATGTAATTCACTTAAGTTATTCCATCGCAACACTTAGAGTATTTTACTTTGTTGTCGTGTTGTAAAGATTGCAACCTAATAGCTTTGAGAATTGTCACTTGATACTTGGACAACTTGTTGTTCTATTGTTGTAAGTTGTCTACTTGTGAGATTATAAACGTGATTGCTTATTGTATCAGACAATATAGACAATATAGTACATTATTGTTAAAGCAGGTTTATTATTATTATTATTATTACTTGGACAACTTGTTGTTCTATTGTTGTAAGTTGTCTACTTGTGAGCTTATAAACGTGATTGCTTATTGTACCAGACAATATAGTACATTATTGTTAAAGCAGGTTAATTATTATTATTATTATTGAAACCTCGTTTCTTCCTATTTTCTTATTCATTTCCCCAGTCACATCTTCCCCGACTTAACTATCCTTAGTGTAGGTTGGGCTGTGACAGGTCGATTTAAATAAGAAATGACCTCCAGTGAAACTGATTTTATGGTGAAACTGCCTCCACAACGATATATACTACTTCAACATATAAATGATATGTTAACATTTTAAAGTAAATATATGTTGAAGTAGTATCATTGTGAAAGCGGTTTCAACATAAAATTGGTTTCGCGGGAGTTTTTGTGTTTAAATAAAGTTTATTAATATCTAAATTTGGTGGGTCATTCACTGCCTTATCAAAACTATGCATGTGATCCGTAAAACTCCAAATAAATCAAAGTACGTAATTAAAAATATAGGATGTATAGTTCGAGTATAGAGTTAAATGTATAAATCTTATAACCTTAATTGATCTTTCTAAACATCCAAATCCTGAATTAGTTAGTCAATGGTACGATAAAAATTATTTTTCAGCACCCTCTCATTATCAATCTCATGCTACACTCTGACTTTAAAACTGATCAACACTCTGACTCTCTTTCTCTCTCTCGATCACCGCATACAAATTTTCTTTCTCTCTCTCGATCACCGCATACAAATTTTCTTGTTTGCACCAAGTTTTCTTAATTCTTAGAAAGATGTTTCAGACGGAGGGAATAATATATTTTTCGCACAATTAATTATACTTTAAAAAAAATTATAAAGATAAATTATCTGGTAATAATGACTACAAGTAACTAATTCCAAATTTGATCGATTACATAAAAACGGTGGAATAAACACATTTAGACTTCTGCGACTAATTTCAACTTTGACAATATAATTTTAGTAACTAACATACATTTCTCGCTTAACCAAATCATCACTGTCGCATAAATCAACGTATTAAGTTCCAACTAAATTTTTCGATGGTTGCTTTTCGATTTGCCTGTGTATGAGTTCCCGATTCTTGTAAAGTTGAATGGAAAAAGCGTCTCGACTCATTTTTCTATACCTTGCTTCTTGTTTCCTAGAAATTTTCTCAATTGTTTGACGCTGACTTTGCTGGAAAAGGAAACTAGATAGAAAGATCATTAAAACCACAAACGCTGGTTTTAAATCAAGGGTTAATTACTCTTTATATATGATCTGATTTTTGCGGAGTTGCTAAATGCCTTGATGTTGAATTATATACTACAATTGTTTTTATTGTTATTGTTGACTATTTTTGAAGGCTTGTGTGTAAATTCAACGCATAATTAAAAATATTCTTGATTTTCCATATGAAGCATGAGAATGCCACTTGCAATTAGCATAAAAGACAAGTGATGAACAATGCTCAATCCAATGCAAGCCGCAGGATTATTACAAATTTAGTGGAGACTAACGAAAGTAGATTAATTGCAAAAAAAATGAAATGGAAGTGAAGGAGTAGAGAAATTGGTGGAGAGTATTTTAGACGCAACCAACATATTAGCCGCGTCTGTGTAATGAAATCCATCCCAGCTCACATAGCGCGATCCCTCCGGGCACACACTCTGCCCCTTAGGCTTGCACTCCACGAAGGGATTCTCGAACCCTGCATCGATCACAATTTATTAATAATCGTTATATATGAATTTATTACAAAATGATAATATTATGTACTATAAAAACGTTCTAACCATAGGATGTCGCATTGACGATCAAGTCCAGCTTGATGGAGTAGATGTCCACGTAGACGATGGTGGAGTCGCTCATCTCCGACTGCAGCTCCCGACAGAGATGCTCAAGCTGGGAGTTCAAGGCGGCAGCTGCTTTGTTCCTGTCGGAAACGCAGCCGTACTCGTCCACCACCGTGGATGCATTTATGCGGGCTACGTTGTTAGGCAAACAGCCCAACGGCCCCGTGTTGTGCACCCAGAAATTTCTCCCACCCAGCTGGTATAGCTTCTGCTTGAAGAAAAGAAACAAATGTTATAGTTAAAGTTATATTATAATGAATTAACAAGAGAGATAATTAATTAATGAATTAACCTGCATAGTATCCCTAATGTTGGAGGCGACTATGGGGACTCTCTCGAGCACTTGTTGGGGAGTTAGGGTATTGCTGTCGAATTGGAGATCGTTTTGGCCGATATCCAACATGAAGAGAGCAGATTTCACCTGCCCTGCATCTGTCCACAACAATTTCAGACCAAGTTATTAGATTAATCCACGAGTTCGACTTATCAATTCAGCATGAACGTGCTTGATTACCAAGAGAGCCACGGCGAATGGAGACGTTTTGGAAGCGACTGAATTCGGCAAATTGGTTGCCCAGCGTGAACGCATTTGGAGGGATGCTTATTCCCAGGCGAGAGTCGGCGCCGGCCAAGGCGAAGTTGACGCCGTTTGAGAAGTCCGGAGTGAAGAGCTCCAGATATGGGGTCAAGAACTTCGTCTCCAGACTCTCGCCTACACACGTACGCACCATCGTCACAATTACACTGCGTACGTAGTTATAAATATAACATATATTGATCAGTTGAGGAGGGAGACTCACACAAAAAGTCGAGGATGAGGCGACCATCGCTTACACGGCCGGTTGGCTCGTGAAAGAATGTTCGCCCCTCCGGGAACTCGAGCGGCTTCCCTCCAAGAACAGAAGCGCCGCCTGTGTCGCTGTTGGAATCTCCGAAGTTGAATAAAACTGGTTCTTTGCTGCAGGCGGCCGCCGTCGCCGCGGTAGTGCCGAAGCCAAGGAAGAAGAAGCACACGAGAGCAAGGGAGATTTTGCTGGAATAATACATTTTCTTGTTTTTTTTAGCTGGAAAGGATAGGAAGATGCAGAAGGAGAGAATGCGATGGCTTAAAAGCATTACTCGCATCTTGTTTAAATAGAGCTAATTATCTAAGTAGAAGAAGAAGAGCTGATGCATGCAAATTAACTTTATTTGGTTAATTCATTTACTATCATTAAATCCGGTCACCAAACTCTTATTGCAACTTTGGGTTAAGAAAGTTTGGTGAAGACAGAGAGATGGGAAAGAAGGTTGTATGGGGAGAGAGAGAGAGAGACAAAGAGGATCTGATTGTCTCCATCAAGATTGAATGCATGGAGAGTTTCATATCAATATTACCCATTAGAATCACAAAATGGAAAATGGGAAAACTGAAAAGAAATAAAGTGACTACTATATATGTGATTTGTCAGTTCTAATAAATTTAAAATAGCTAAATAGGTAATCAAGATGGCAACGTTGCTTTTCAGCCATCCATCACAGAGAGAGGGGAAACAAGAAACTTAGTATGGGGTGAGAGAGAAAGAGATATCAGATTTAAAATCTAGAGAGAGAGTGAGAGTGTGTGTGTGTGGGATGTAGCATTAGATTGATGATGGGTACCAATATTTTTCGTGATTTTGTTTATCAATTTTATCTTGGTAAAAAAATGTGGAGTAGAAGAAAAATGCAATCGGGCCTAAAATAAGTTTTATTCGAACTAAAATTAATAACTTCTTTATGAAATCGTAATAAATTATTCATTTATTAAAAATTGATATAAAATAAAAGGAATCAAAATACATGATTTAAATTTTGGCCATTGTGCAGCTTTACAGGTCACATGGTTTTGAAATTAATCAATGAACTTTGTCAAAATTTTGCAATTTTCGTTTATGGTAAATATTTGTGAATTGTGAGGCTGTGATTGTGAATGACCCACCAAATTTGAATATTAGTAAGCTGTGTTTAAATCGATTCTTAATAAAAATCTTTAAATCATTTTTGTTATGTCTAAGTCAAGTACTAGTTAGTTGTGGAAGAACTCATAAATATTTGTTATACATGTCATTAGAGATTCTCTCAAAATTCTTGCAATCTGATTACACAAATAGGAAACCAACAAATGGTTTAAATCGCATTCAATGATTATTTTGATTTTTTGGTTAAGTTTTATTTTTATTTTATTTTAGTTCCACAGACCCAAATTATTTTAATCTCTTGACAAAGAATCTACAATTTGAAGAAAAATTGTATATCAGAAAAATTGGTGACTAAAACATAATTTTTATATTAAAAAAAATGTATTTAGAAATCCACAAAGCCGAACAGTCAATATAATATGGTAGTATTCTGAAATAAACATTTTACTTCTACACTGGCTCTTAGCATAAAGAGCAATTTGAGCCTTTGGCGTGCAATATCTACTTTTCTTTTTCATACTTATATTTGTAGGAAATTAATGAGATGAGTAGGGATGGCAATCGGGTACGACGGGCATGGATAATGAGTATTCATACTCATATTCGCGAACTAAATGGATAGTGAATTTTAATCACGAAATTATCTATGGATATCAAATGCTATCCAAACCCGTCTCCCGCGGATACCCGCTACCCGTCGGGTATCCGTCAACCCGCTATCCATCGGGTATCCGCCGCCCGCTATCCATCGGATATCCGCGAAACAGAATTTAAATATAAATTTATAACAAATTTAATACAAAAAAAAAAAATCCAACACAAATAACATAGTTCAAATCCACATGTTTCATCTATGTTGAAATCCACACATAACAAAGTTTAAATTCAAATTCATCAAATTCAGTGTTTGGGCCTTTTTTTAGAAATAATATGGTGGCCCATATCTAATATGTATATCTAAAGCCCATATTTTAAAGATATTTTATGGGTATTTCATGGATAATTGACAGGTATTTTCGCGGATATTTTTTCGCTGGTAAACGGATTCCGCGTGTATGAATAGTAAGTATTCAAATCTATACCCTTCGAACTAAATGAATAGTGAATTGCAACCACGAAATTATCCGTGGATATCAAATGCATCTCAAACCCACGCTACTAGGATCGGGTTTTCGCGGATATCCGTTACCCGTTGGTAAATTACCATCTCTAGAGATGAGCAAGGAATCAATTTAGTTAACAACAGTTCATTAATCATTTGCATAATATATAGTAACAAGATTAAATCCATAAAAAATAAACGTATAAATGTAGAGTTGGCCATAGTAAATTAATGCTACATGTATACGTTTATGGTGATAAGGACATTAGTGCTATTTATGCTATATCGAGATCTATGAATTTACAATTTAATGTTCTTGAATTCACGATCAGATCTATGGATCACAGCCTAATATTGTTGAATTCATAACTAGATCTATGAATTCACAACTGAAATTGAAATTCACAATTGAATCGTTAGTGTTGGTTGTGAATTCGAGTTTTAAAGCTCGAATTCATAACTAGTTGTTTTGGTTGTAAATTCAAGTTTTAAAATTAGAATTCGCAACCAATTTGATGAATTCACGCTGAATTACTAGTGTTAGTTGTGAATTTGAGTTTTAAATCTCCAATTCATAATCAACTCTATTGCTAGTTGTGAATTCAAATAGTCGTGAATTTGAGTTTTAATGCTTGAATTCACGACTAACAATATTTGTAGCTGTGAATTCACACTTTAAAACTTGAATTCAAGACTAACAATATTTATAGTTATGAATTCACGCTTTAAAACGTGAATTCATGACTAACACTATTTTTAGTTGTGAATTCAAACTTTAAAATCGAAATTCAAGACTAAAATGAATGCTGGTTGTGAATTCGACTGGTGTGAATACGCAGATAATTTTTAAATTTTTTATATGCTAGGGTAAAATGGTAAGTGTGACCAATTTTTTTTTTTTTTTTTTAATGATCAATTTTTAAATTTACTATTCCAAAGTGGTTATTTTCAAAATCCACTCTTGAATTAATTGTATTCATTTATTGTTTTTTGACATATTTAATGTAGTCACTATTAACAATTACATGATTGAGCTCTTAACTAATAGGATAAATTTTTTTGGATAAATAAATTTCTAAAGATTTGTGACGATGATCTTGAACAAAAGATATTTAGGTTTAAATAATAATTAATAGTTTGGTAATCGTCACCTTATTATGATAATAAATATATTAAGCCCCCAAATAAAAAAGTTGCAAATTATATAAATACCCACTTTTTCTATAATATGATTGGTTAGTTTTATATCATGCATGAATTTTGGGTAGACGGTATTAAAAACCACTTAAGATCAATTTAATGTACAAATTTTATGTCCCACCAATTTATTTTTTCTTTCATCATTTTGCTTCTATTTTTTTATGCTTTAGTTTAAATTTCTTATTTATAACTAATAGTTATTCCATCCGGTCAAGATATACAGTTATTTTACATCGTTTATTTGCTACTAAAGGTTAATAAATCTGAAATTATGGCACATAAATTTTTAGAACTTCAATTTATTAAAATAAAAAATTTAGTATGACTAAGAATATTATAATTAATTTATGTTTTATAAAATCTTGTTATTAAAATAATAGAGTTGATCGCTATTTTTTATAGCAACAAAAATACCACAACTGACACGATGTAATCGTAGTATAAGTAGCAAATCGAGTATCGTATCCAGAAGGACTGACAAACGAAAATACTCTAAGTAATCCTAATAATTCTCTACCAATATCCACGCAAACAAATAGAAATATGGTGAAGAATAAAACTAAACTGAAATAAATAAATAAATAAAAAGAAATAAATCAGATAAATAAATGACTGATTCTAGGAATATAAATTCATTAATCAAATTCACATAATTAACCAATTAATCATAATTACCAATTTAATCCAGTTATGATGAGATATCACAAATATAATACACATTCTCGCTAGAGCAGCATATGATAGTAGATTAATAAATTCTCTATCTCCGTTAGGTCTCAAGAAAATATTATAACTCCCGAAAGTTCACAAGAATAGCTCCCTAAGATCCGCCTATCTCCGATAGGTCTCAAGGTTAAAATCATTTCATACATTCCTGAATGATTCAACAGCTATTTCCGCTAGGTCTCAAACCGAATAGCTATATATGTAAATTATTGGTAAGATAATCCACAAGAAAATAACCACCGGGAATTATGAATCAAAAATTGGTAGGCAAAAAGACATCAATAAATCAATCACATAAATTCAATCAACTATTTACAAACCCTAGAATAAAAAATAGCTAATTTATTAAAATAAAAATTTAGTATGATTAAGAACATTATAATTAATTTATGTTTTTATAGAAACTTATTATTAAAATAATAGATGTAGTAGTAGGATACTCACACCCATTGTTGGGACAGTGGATCAGTTCGATTCGACATGGAAACATATGCTTCACAGGAAAAAAAATCAAGATGCATAAACTAACCATTCAGGTTAGATGTCAAATAAAAGAAGCAAAGAGAAATGTAGTATTGATTATTTGGAATATGTTCATAAATGTACTATTTTTTTTTCTTGTTCAATAGATTTCAAGCGTTTTTATAAAACATAAATAAAGAAAACGTTTATAAATAGAATGAATCAAATATATCTTGGAAATCAGTATTATTTTATACAAGATCTTTATTCACCATACTTGATTAAATAATACTATATGCCAATATGAAACTTATAGAATGTACAGTTAACTATAATAATTAATGGAATATTAGGAATTCGTATTTGAAACACTATATAAATATGTAGAAAAGACTAATTAATATACAATTTGAGTTTAAGCATTCATCATCAAAATATTTAACATGGCTTCTCAAAAGTCAATTTTTACGATCATCTTTTTCTTCATGATAGTTGATGGTTAGCATCTCTTCCTCTAGTGTATTCAGAGCTTGCATTTTTATTCAAGTAGCAAATTTTATTAGACTTATAAATATAGTACTAGTTTTTATAGATAATTCAAATAACATATATGGCTTTAAAGATAAACTTTGTATATATCATTTGTTTTCTATTTTATAATTCTAGTATTTTATGGAACGATCTGAAAGTATTGATGTTGTATTTATTTCAACTAAAAGTACTATTAAATGGCTAATTTACCAATTACTCTTATGTGTTTGTTCATGGTTCTTCGTTCTTGTGAAAAGATGCGGTTCTCACCTTGATCCTTTACCTATGTATATAGGTATGAGTTATACTAAGAATGCTATCTTTCGTGAGAAATGAGAATGATTGAATAAGCCAGTATATAGTGTTGCATAAGTTGCTTGTAATGACTGCATAACATTTTTACCCAGGTTCAAATTCTGGAGAGAGCGAAAATTCTTTCTAATTAATTGGATTTCGTTATGCAGTAATTACAAGTAGCTTAATTATGTAACACTATATACTGACTTATTCGATCATTCTCACTTCTCACGAAAGATAGCATTCTTAGTATAACTTCCTCCTATCTATATATATATTCTCAGAAATAGACTTCAATCTTGAAAATATATTCTTCAACTTGTTGTTTTTAGTTTTATATAATTGAAGTTTTTCTTTTTCGGCTAAATGCAGTAAAAATGTCATTAGCAAAATGTGTGTCGCGTGAGGATTGTAAAATTAGATGCAATAAAGGTCCTCCATTATGCTTGGATGGCGTTTGCATTTGTCTCGATGAGCAAAGATATGTCTTCAGTGAATATGGTAAGTTTAATAATTTTTTTTGATGTTGTATTCAACTATATATATATATGGGGGGCGGTTATTCAATAAACCACCCTTATTTTAAGAATTACGAACCAGCAAAAATGCATGAATTTTATGTATAACACGCATGAATAAACTGTATAAAGGTATGAATATCGAAAAAATAATTTTTTGCTACCTTTGGGATTCGAACTCATGACCATGAATATATCCAACAAGGTGATGAATCAACCGTAGATCTTGATGATCTAAGGGCTGAAAATAGTTCTTAATTTATATTTTAATAAGCGTTCTTATTTTAGCATTCCCCTATATGTATATATATATATACATTACATGTTTTATTGTTAACTATTTTTGAAGGACCTGCGTGTCGGAGCGATGCGGAGTGTGCCTCGCAAAAATGCATCGCAAAACAGGCGTTTGATTTTGAACTTGGGATATGCGAATGCCACTTCCAATCAGGATCAGAAACTAGTGACAAACAATGCACAATCGAATGTGTGCCCCAGTGTTATGGAAATTGTATTTGTGGTTAAAAAAAGGACAAAATCATCTTAAAATGTTTTTCAACAATATGAATAAACTGAAATCTTGATGGAGATGAAGCGTTACTAATTTTTTGCATTTTTTTAATATATGATTAATTTTGGGGCAAATTGCCCTAAATCCACAATGTATTCCAGAATTTGGAAATTGCACCTATTTTTGAAAATCGACCATAACCTTTCATTTTCGTATCAAATTTTTTCGGTGTTCGGTTTTTATCTACGTGGATGTCGGAAATTGACACGTGTCATTTCCAGTGGCCACCGTGTCATTTCCGGCCGCCTCCTTGTTAATTTCCAATTCCACATAGATAAAAACCGATCAACGTACAAATTTGAGATGAAAATGCGAAGGGTTATGGATTGTGGGGTCGATTTTCAGAAATATAGATATGAATCAGTTTATAAATCAGTCGATGTATCAGTTTACATCCTAATAAGAAAGTTTGGTGCAGACAGAGAGAGGGGAAACAAGGTTGCAAAGAGGATCTGATTGTCTCCATCAAGAATGAATGCATAGAGACTTTCATGTCAATATTACCCATTAGAATCACAAAATGGAAAAGGGGAAAACTGATAAGAAATAAAGTGAGTACTATATATGTGATTGGTCAATTCTAATAAATTTAAAATAGCTAAATAGGTAATCATGATGGCAACGTTGCTTTTCAGCCATCCATCACAGAGAGAGGGGAAACAAGAAAATCAGTATGGGGCGATCGAGAGAGAAGATATGAGATTTAAATTCTAGAGAGAGAGAGAGAGGGAATGTGGCATTAGACTCTAGAGAGAGAGAGGGGATGTGGCATTAGATTGATGATGAGAGAAGAGAGAATGCTGAAATGGGTACCAATATTTTTCGTGATTTTGTTCATGGTCAATTTTATCTTGGTAAAAAATTTGTGGAGTAGAAGAAAAATGTAATTGGGTCTAAAATAAATTTTATTGAACTAAAATTAATAACTTCTTTATGAAATCGTAATAAATTAATTATTCAATTATTAAAAATTATTATAAAATAAAAGGAATCAAAATACATGATTTAAATTTTGGCCATTGTGGAGCTTTAGAGGTCACATTGTTTTGAAATTAATCAATGATATTTGTCATAATTTTGCCATTTTCGTTCATGATGAATATTTGTGAAATTGATCAAGATTTTGCCCATTTTGGAGTTATACAGATCACATGGTTTTGATATATGAGGCTGTGATTGTAAATGACCACCAAATTTGAATATTAATTAGTAAACTGTGTTTAAATCGATTCTTAATAAAAATCTTTAAATCAATTTTGGTATGTCTAACACTACAAAAAAAAAAGTTTTTTAGCGACGGAATTTTCCGTCGCTAAACCTGAAAATTCTGTAGCTAAATTCTATTAGCGATGGAATAACAACGAAAATTTTCCGAATTTAGAATCATGGTCGCTAAATTATTAACGACGGAAAATAGTTCTGTCGTTAGATTTAACGACAGAATTAGCGACGGAATATTCCGTCGCTAAACCTTAGTTGCCATTTGGTTGTAAGAGCGCTAGCTACAGAATTATTCCGTCGCTAATTCCGTCGCAGAGGCTTACCTCCATTCATCATAATTCTGTCGTAGTTCCGTCACTATTTATGAATTTTTTTATATAAAAAAAAATAGAAACCTTTATAAACATCAATAATACCACATTACAATAATTTTAAATATCAAACAATTGAACATTCCTCAAAATGCAATAACAATCCAATATCATAGAAATTCATCTATTAACGTATTCAACAAACCAACTTCAAATTCAACAAATCTCATACAAATTGGAGGGTGCTAACATTCAACAAATCTACAATGTGCCATTTTCTGCAACTAGTAAAACAAAGAGTAGAAAAGTTGGAGGGTAAAAACTGTAATGAAAAAATTCTACAATGTGCCATTTTCTTGTTTTCTCCTTTGCATATGCATATCTTTCCCAACACCAATGATCTTAAGCTGCACAAACAGTCGAAACCAAATAAACGCCGAAGAGATCAAGGAGATGATTTCCAGTCGAACTGAAGATCGTTGAACCCATTGACTTGATGATTTTCTTGTTGGCTCACTTGGAAGTTGCATATGGTGAATCTTCATACTTTCCTTGCCACCTGTAAATCGATTTATAGACATAATAATGAGTTGAAGTTGAAGCATCATGGGAAGTCATAGAGGTTAAAGTTACCCCTACTTTCAATAATAATAAAAAAAATAATAAAAGAACCTGAATTCATCTCCTGTTGGAATCTTGAGTTCCAAATCCTCTTCGAATGGCTGGAATATCTTCTCGATCTTTTCTGCCTCAACGGCGTCGAGGGTTGGCGGGTCCCACTGCAGCCATATTTTCAGAAAAGGATGGGATTGAGTTTGGTGTGGGAAGGACAAGACTGTCATGAGTATGATTTAGTTGAAGAACACTTGATTGATGCATCAGCTAAAAAGGAAGTTCTCCGGTATTTATGATTTATCTTTTGCTGAATAAATAGCAAACAAACACACCAAAATGTACTCACAAGAGCCAAAGTCTATAAAACCGAGCAAATTGTGATCTACATTTTCGACTTTTTCGAACTCTTTTGAGAATATCTGTAGTGCCATACTTTGCTTTGTCGCCTCCATTCTCTAAACCTGTTTACATGTGTAGATTATACACAAAAGATTTGAATGAAAGCAGCCGATCTATTGGAACAAAAAAACCACGAAAATATCCTCTTACCTTTGTTTCAATTAGTTTCTTTAGAAGCATGAGCATTCTTGCCACTGTAAAATGAGAGTTCTATCAACAAACACACACACTCAAATAATGGGAAACTCGTGGATTGTTTGATATGCAATTTTGGAGACGAAGATTTGGATGAGAAAAACATACACAGCTGCATATTTGCTATCATTGGAATAGATAGCAAGCTTAGCTTTGTTGTCAGCAGCATTGTTGATTTTTCCGTCCAAGAAATAATTCAACGTCGTTCCTAGATAAACCAAAAAAGTATATATGAAGAGGCTTAGGTTCACATAAAACAGCAACTTATTAGAAATTCCTAGTTACCTATGACAACAGTTATGCTAGATGTGATAATTAACCTGAGTCACTGACAAACCAACGAATGCCCAAGCACACTGCGTCGCCAGATTGCCAAGACTCAGAACAATCCCACCACCCATTTTAAACAACACACTAGACCAATTATCCTGCATCAATATGTTTTAGCATACATAATCTTAGCTCAGCTTAGAATGTTCATAGTCATAGCTATTGCAAGATTCGAATAAAGCAGGAAACTATAATCTGACCTGAGATAGTTGGTCTAGCAGCATACAAACAATATCTGTTGCAGCAAAAATAGCTCCAATTGCTGGAAATACAAAAGGTGGTTATAAGCACAGATGAATAAAAATATTTAAATGTGAGTGTGTGTGTACGTGCAAGAGAGAGAAGAAGACAGGGAGAGGTTTCACCAAGATAATCCCCAATTACAAGACCAAGATCCATTTTGCCAAAGATGGCAATAGCACCATTTCATAAATTTCCTCACACCAAACAGAACCATCCTTTTCAAAATATATAAAAATACAAAACAAGTATGTGAACTGATTTTCAATAAGTTGCAATTCTAATATATGATTTTCATCTAAAAATAGCATTTAAGCCTGTAACATGGTTTTACGAAGTTACAAATAATTTTAGCGGTGTGCTATTTCTCTCAAGCTTTCTTTCCACTTCCAATTCATAAGGAATGATATGTCAATAGGAAAAAAATCACCTTTGCGGAAATAGATAACCATAACTGAGATGTATTAAAGGTAGATTGCCAAACCTAGTGATAACCATAAATGAAGAAAAGATCTTCGGTGAACAAAAATAGGTGTGAGCTTTTCCCTCCACTTACAAGTAAAATCATAACTCTGTTGTATTGTGAGCTGATCCCGCTGACGACGAAGACGGCGCCGCGAGAGGCGCCGCGAGAGGCGCCGGCAACGCACCAGCGGCGGGCGGAGGCGAGCTGCAGGCCGAGGGTCCATTTTTCGGAGAGCGGATCGAAAATTAGAGGCTGAGAGAGGGCGGGGAGGAAGTCGTCGTTGGCGGCGGCGATGACGATGAGCTTGCCAGAGGCGAAGATCGGATCGAAGGAGACGAATTGGAGAGGGGTGGTGGTCCTCGGCGGGGAGGATTAGGGCGTAGAGAGAGAGAAAAAGGGGGAAAGACGGAGTAATGGGATAAAGCCACCAGTTCTCTTTTCTTTTTTCTTTCTTTTTTTCTTATAATATGAAATTTAAGGACAGAATAATTCTGTAGTTAAATTTAAATTATTTAAATAATTAATAATTTTAACTACGGAATAATTATGTCGCTGAATTTTAATTATTTAAATAATACTCCCTCCGTCCCAATAATGAAGACACACTTCATTTGGGCACGGAGATTAAAGAGAAGTAGTTTAGATGATAAAGTATTGTGGCCCACATTATTAATGTAGTTGATTAATTTTTGTTTATTGAATTTATTTATTTTTATTTTACATTTCAGATTGATTTTTTTGATTTTAAAAATTCAACCACCACCTCCGACAACCACCACCGCTGCCGCCGACCACCACTCTTTGATCCGGCGAGCCATCGCCGCTGTCCCCAATCAGCCCCTTTCAACTTCGCCCCTGCTCCTTTCGATCATAATCCCCAAAATCATACCCCAAATCAGAAAAAATCTGCAAATTTGGAACCCTCAATTCATACCCCCAAATCAGAAATAATCCCCAAAATCAAACTAGCGGTGATGCAGTTGTGGATTTGGGGAAATGGTTGGATCTGAGGGAGGAGACACGAGGCGATGGCTGCTGCCATCGGAGAGAGAGAGGACATTGTCGCGGCGGTGGATTTGGTTGAAGAGAGAGGAGAGCGGGCGGCGCAAGCTGTTGGTGTGTTCGGCGGCAGCGCAAAGAAGGGCGCGGGAGGGGCGCGAGGCGATGGCTGCTGCCATCGGAGAGAGAGAGAGGACATTGTCGCGGCGGTGGATTTGGTTGAAGAGAGAGGAGAGCGGGCGGCGCAAGCTGTTGGTGTGTTCGGCGGCAGCGCAAAGAAGGGCGCGGGAGGGGCGCCGCCGTTGTAAATCGAACCCAGAAACAATTCCAAAAAATTTAGCACCAAAAAATCTAGGGTTCTGAAATTGGGGGCTGAATCTTGAAGGGGAACTTGGGGATCTAGGTTTTTGGGAGCTGAATCTGCGTGGTGGTGGTTCGGCGGCATAGGGCGGCATCTGGTTTTGGGGTCTAGAGCTCTGGTCGTCTCTCCGACGAAGTCGACATTTTTATCGTCTCTCTTCGTCGGACGTCTGGTTTTGGGGCCTAGAGCTTTGGTTGGCGGCAGCAAGGGCGACGACCCTATCAAGGGTTCGGCGGTGGGCTCGCTTACCGTTGCTTCGCCGGAGATTTGAGGGCGAAACCGGCGATGTTGTTCGCCGGAGAGGGTAGAATATTCAAGAGAGAGAGAGAGAGAAAGAGATGGGAGGCTGATGAATTTCGTAGATTTTAGGGTTTAGTTAGTTATTTATAGTCTAATTAGTGTTAAATTAATTAGTATTGTTAAGCCCTAATTTTTTCCAAAAATAGAAGTGTGTCTTTATTATTGGGACAACCCAATAAGGAAAGTGTGTCTTCAATAATGGGACGGAGGGAGTATATATTTTTTATTTTTAACTACATAATTATTCCGTCATTAATATTTAATTATTTAAATCATATATATATATATATTTTAACTACGGAATAATTCCGTCGTTAAATTTAAATTATTTTATAATTATATATTTCTTAATTTTAACTACGGAATAATTCCGTAGCAAATACTTATGACGGAAATTCCGTCGCTAATTCCGTCGTTAATTGTCGAAAATGTAAGCCGTCGTTGGTCTGTCGTTAATCCGTTATAATTTTATGACGGAACTTGATTCCGTCGTTAATTCCGTCGCAATTTAGCTGTTTTTTTGTAGTGTAATAAGTCAAGTAATGTATATAGTTGTGGAAGAACTTATAAATATTTGTTATTACATGTCATTAAAGATTCCCATGAGTTCTATCAAAATTCTTGCAATCTAGATTACACAAATAGGAAACAATCGCATTCAATGATTATTTTTTATTTTAATCTCTTGACAAAGAATCTACAATTTGAAGAAAAATTGTATATCAGGAAAATTGGTGACTAAAACATCATTTTTATACAAAAAAGAAAAACAAAAAATGTATCTAGAAATCCACAAAGCCGAATAATCAAGTATAATATATGAGGTGGTCCCCTGTGAAACTGGTTTCACCGTGAAACCGGCTTTACAATGATACTACTTCGACATACAAATGACACTTTATAATGATAAAATATCATTTGTATGTTGAAGTATAGTATCATTGTGAAGCCGATTTCACAGGAGTTTTGTGATAATATATATATTACTAGTATTTTGGAATATACATTTTACTTCTACACTGGCTCTTAGCATAAAGAGCAATTTGAGCCTTTGGCGTGCAATAACTAGTTTTCTTTTTCATACTTATATTTGTAGGAAATTAATGAGATGAGCAAGGAATCAATTTCGTTAACAACAGTTCATTAATCATTTTACTTCAACTATTTGTTGCATTCTATTACTATAATTATCCCGTCGTTTTCTTTTCCTATTTTTATGTCTTGCATTCCACCTTCTCCAGATTTTTATCTCTCGATTTTTATTCTTCACAACACATCACTCCTGTATATGCACATTACATGTTCGACAGATGTCCAAAGAGAAGAAAATCAGCAAGATATACTGCTGAAGAAAGTTAATGTTCAATTATCAAAATATATGGTGAATTTTGCTTGTGTTTATCTAAAGTATCACCAAACTTAAAGGATATCATGAACGCAACAGACGTACCCCAATTCCTACTTACTGTGTCGATAAACAGCTGGAGATGCCAAACCTGCCTATTTCCCTTATTAAAATATAACCTAGTTGGAGACTTCAGACCTAGATTTAATATTCTAATAGCGTTAAGATGAAGCAACCCAATTTAGACAAATTACCCAAGAACGCAAGTAATAATTCGTCTACCAATTTATTCCTACTACGAACATGGTAGTTTTATCACTAATTAGCCATATTCCAACAATTACGGATTGACATGAACTAATTGACTGTAATCCAATTAAATTTATGTTGATTAGGCTTAAATAAAATCATAACTATTTTTAAACACAATGAATAAATCAGAATCAACATGAATAAATTAATTATATGCTCAATTAGGTCTCACAGATTATTAAATCAATACTTCATTATTCTTGTCCTGCACAAATTTGGTCTCAAAATATTCTTGGATAAAAAGGTCAGTAACATTAGTGGCACAAGCAGTTTTAACAGCATGAGAACTTTTCATGGTATCATCATCGTTGAAAGTAAACTTCTCTCTATGATAATCCAAACAAATAGTACCACGTTATAAACATCAATGAATGCCTTAGTGGTCCTTAAGAAAGGACGACCTAACAGAACACCGGCTGACTCTTTCAACTGCATATCACTCGTTTTCACCATATAAAAGTCAGCAGGATAAACAAAATCATGCACCTTCACAAGAACATTTTCTAAAAGACCCTCAGGATAGACACACGACCCATCAGCTAACTAAATCACAACTCTAGTAACTACCAACTTCACACCATTTAAGCTATTATAAAAAGCTAAAGGCATAACATTAATAGAAGCTCCTAGATCACACCTAGCATGCTCAATCTTTGTCTCACCGATGTAACATGGCAAAGAAAACATACCTGGATCCTTGCATTTGGGCGGCAACTCCTTCTTTATCACGGTTGACACGTTCTCGCCCATCACAATCTTTCCAGATTCCTTAAACTTACCAATAATGAAGTCCTACACAAACTTGCTCAGCGGAGGGATTTTGAGTGCTTGGAGGAATGGAAGATTAATCTCCAACTTTCCAAAGATTTTCATGAAGTCAATGAGCTCCTCCTCCGGCTTCTTCTTTGCTAACCTCCTAGGAAAGGGAACTGGTATCTCGATCTTGGGATCATGGAGGCTCGAAGGTTTTGGAACCTTGGTCTGCTCACCCTCAACCAACTTGTATTCTGTATATTTTCCTTTCTGCACAGCTGACGGTTCACCGTCTGTTTGGCTAAACTGGACTGATCTGCATTTTGAGCAGCAGAATCTTTCACCTCTCCATAATTTTTGGATTTTTGCAATTGAGATTCAGCTCCAGAGTCCTTGCTCGAAAAACTCTTTGGATTCTGGATTATAGGCTCACTCAACTCCTTGCCACTCCACAAAGTAATCATGTTAACATTCTCCTTTGGATTCAATTGGACTTGTGATGGTAAAACACTTTGATTGCCCTTGAGTTGATTCATGGACGTTGCAAGCTGAGACATTTGACGAGCCAACCCTTCTATCTGCACTTTTTGCTCTGCTTGAGATTGGTGAAGCTGCTGCACATTATTCTGCAAAAATTGTCGAGAACCAATTAATTCGCCCATCATGTCCTCAAGAGATTTGTCTTGCTTTTCCGGAACGGGTTGATGAGTTGGTAGTGCCGGTTGTCCCATCCTCTGATGTGGTGGACGATAATTCTGCTGCTGTTGCACTTGATTGCCTTGGTCTCTCCACCAAAAATTGGGATGATCCCTCCAATTTGAATTGTACGTGTACGAATACGGGTCTCTCTTTGGTGGTGGATCAGGGCTGCTATAAAAATTATGGGACGAGTTTACTTGAGCATGGAGATCTTCATCGTTTCCATTGCATTGCAAGCTCGTGTGGCCAAAATTACCACTTTCACCACATGGTTTCTCCGGCTATCCAGCACTCGCCACTTTCTCCACCACAATACTTAGCATTCTTTCCATCCTCCCCAATTTTTCTTCAAACTTGTCCTCAAAGTTAGAGAAACTTGTTTGTGTAGCTTTCTTAAGCAAACGGATACTTGGCTTATCATATACTCTTGTTGCTTCCACCAAGTGCTGGATAAGCTTTTTAGCTTTGCTCACCCTGCAGTTTGAAAATCCTCCTCCACATGATGAGTTAACAAGATTCTTGGTGTCGATGATCATTCATTGGTAGAAATATTGCAACAAATCACCATTAGAAAATTTGTGATTCGGGCAACTATCCACCAATTTACTAAATCTCGACCAATAAGTACTTAACGACTCATCATATTCTTGTTTGGCTCCACTAATATCCTTCTTCAAGGCATTCGTCTTAGTTGGAGGAAAGAAGTGTTCCAGAAACAACTTCTTCATTTCAGCCCATGTGGATATGGAGTTTGGCGGAAGACTTGTGAACCAGGAATTCGCCTGCCGTCTAAGTGAAAGGAAATGCAACTAGCTTAAATTGTTCCTCAGAGACCCCCGCTGGTCGTTTCTGCACCTTGCATATCTTAACAAACTCACTCAGAAAGTTGTATGGATCCTCTCCTTTTTTGCCGTAAAACTTGGGAAGAACATTGAGCAACCCCAGCTTTATCTCAATAGATGTGGCAGCCTCTGGCATTCTTATCGGTGTAGGAGGATCATCTTCCAAATGATTATAAAGGTCACACAACCAGGGATCATCAGCAGCCATGTCGCCTTCGGTACTCGCGACAAAAATAGACTCAACTTCCTCTTCGGTTTCTGTTTCTGCCTCTGAGTCAGGATCTATTTGGGCAAACAGATCCTCTTCAGCAGTTGAGGCACTGGGTTCAGCCTTGAAAAATGGTTCTGTCCGGGCAGACGAAGCAATTTTTGAATCCGACAGACTTTGCAGCTTCTTCGCCTTTGACTCTTTTCTCAACCTCTTCGCGGTTTTCTCAATCTCAAAATCGTAGATAAGAGTTGGCTTAGAAGACCTGCTCATAAACAACAGAAAGAAAAAAAAACTAATAGGAAAAAGAAATTAACGGCGCCAATTTGGTGGTCGTCGCATAGCACCAAATAATCCCTGCAATTCTACCAATAATTAAATGAGTATAGCAATAAGCAGGGTCGAACCACAGAGAACGGGTAAAAGCATTCAAATTCCTAAAGATTAAATTGGTGTACCACCACACCTTAAATTGAGAGAAAAATTAATCAACTAATGAAACAATAAATCAACAAAAATAACTCTAAAAAATAATCAATGAAAAGTAACTCGACTCGAATAAATCCATATTAATTTAATGACTCTGTTCATCGACGCAAAAATAAATTAATCCATTTCAACCAACCAGTTATAGGATACCGTGAACGCAACGGACGTACATCAATTCCTACTTACTGTGTCGATAAACAGCTGGAGACGCCAGACCTGCCTATTTCCCATATTAAAATATAACCTAGCTGGAGACACCAGACCTAGATTTAATATTCTAATAGCATTAGGATGAAGGAACCCAATTTAGACAAATTACCCAAGAACGCAAATAATAATTCGTCTACCAATTTATTCCTACTACGAACATGGTAGTTTTATCACTAATTAGCCATATTCCAATAATTACGGATTGGCAGGAACTAATTGACTGTAATCCAATTAAATCTAAGTTGATCAGACTTAAATAAAATCAGAACTATCTTTAAACACAAGGAATGAATCGGAATCAAGAGGAATAAATTATATGCTCAATTAGGTCTCACAGATTATTAAATCAATACTTCATTATTCTCGCTGAATTAAAGACTTAGCTACTCATAATTAAACTAAAAACAATCAATAAAATAAAAGTAAATATAGAACAAGAATTAAATTGCAATTGAAATTAAAAGACCACAATTGGAATTCACAAGAAATCGTCTGCCTTGATTCTCCAAACTAGCCGCCACTTCCAAAATAAAGCTAAAAGCAAAAGTAAAAATTAACCTAAATCTTAAGTATGTAAAAACGTGTCTGCAAAGGACTAATCTAACGTATATATATAATCCTACCATGCGGCTATGTCGGAATGAAAAGCTAAGGAATTAAATCCCTTAAGCAGCCACATCTAGGCCCACAAAAAATGGGTTTTTCGGCCCCTATTACAAATTAAGCTCAAAATAATTAAAACAAGAGTATTAAGCTTTAATTAATTCTAGAACAAATAATTCAAAGCCTAATCTCTAATCTTCTCTTCAAAATCCACCAACTTCGTCTCAAATTCTTGACTTTCATCATCTCTCGGCATCCACGAGCTTCTACTCTCCATCCATGCAATTCCTACACAAAATATCACCTAATTGTGTATGTTAATCCAAGAATATGGACAACTAAAATATACACATCATAGACCAAAAACTGCAAGATCACCCCCTTCATTTGGGGTGATGGAGGGATCGTACCATTCGAGCTTTTTTTTTAAAATGTTTTTCTCAGAGGTTTGCAAAAAACCACAATCAATAGGATTTTCCCTAATCATCCCTTCTCGAAATGAAAAGCGTGAAATTCTTTTTCCATTACGCGGGGACCAGGAGATTGGATCTAGCCGTAAGAAGAATGCTTGGTATAAATAACTCACTTCTTGGTCTTCGGCCCCCTTAGTCACTATGAACGCAAGATTATCACTAGGGGTACACTTACTTTGGTTGTAAAAATTTAATTGGAAAATGATGGATAAGAATAGATGATAAAATATTAGTCCCTTCATCCCACCTTCATACTCCACTTTACTTTTTCACACATATTAAGAAAATAAAATTAATATTACTTAAAAATACAAATTAGATGTAATTATTAAATTTTGCCCTTATTTATTCTATGTTTGACTAAATTTATATATAGTTATTTTAGGAAAAGAGAATTTAATGCTAATTTAATTTAGAAAGTGGACTATATATTGTGACATCTCACAAAGTGTTGTGAGTGAATCCACTAGTGATAAAGTATAGTAAATATATAATATAAAAATGATAAAGGTGTTTTAAGGCGGATCCATTAGTGGCAAAGAATAGTAAATATAGGAAAAGAAGGAGGGTAAAAAAGTACAAAAAGCATAATAGGGCTTTAATTTGTGGACAAAAATTTAAGGGTAAGTAGGGCTTTAAATTGTGGACAGACGAAGTAGATAATATTTTCATACCCCTACCGTAGGATAATATTATCTAACATTGGAGAGAACATGAGCTGCTTGAGAAAATATTCTAATCCGCCCCCAAAAAAAAATCATTATAGTAAACATGTGAAAATATACTTTTATCTCATTTTCCATCAAAGTATACGCGCCCTTGGGGGTTGATATAGGTTTTGTTTGGTAGATAATTAATATAATGAGTGGTGAAAGAAACTTATTACTTGCTTTAAAAAATGATAATGTGTGGTAAATAATGTGTGGGGTCATGTCTCAAAATGGATGTGCATGATACTCTTTTATGGGAGGGACGAAAATAAAAAATGTGATACTTCATTATAGACAGAATGAACATTTTTTTTTAGAATTACAACATGTATCTAATATAAATAAGCAATCCTCACGCAGGTAGGGCCTCTACACCACACAAAGGTGGGAAACCAACTACACGCAAGCGAATTACACTACCCACACACAAAGTGAGTACTTTTTTCTTTTTTTTTTAAAGAATTACAGCAGGTAAAAAATATATAATCAAATAAGCAACTTGCAAGCAGGCAGGACCTTTACAACACACAAAGTTGGGAAAACAATTGCACGCACCACCCACAAACAAATGTGGAAAACACTATCCACACAAAAGTTAAGAATTACAATAGGTATCTACTACATAATTAAATAAGCAACTCGCACGCAGGTGGGACCTCTACAACACACAAAGTTGGGAAAACAACCGCACGCAGGCGCAACACTACCCACACACAAATGTGGAAAACATTATCTATACAAAAGTGGGAAACTACCCGCTCGCAGACGAGATTGAACCTTAGACCTCTCACAAAGGAGAATCTCTCGCTCTCAACTTTGTTACTTGAGCTAAGCCTCATCGACGCAGAGCGAGTACATTTTAATTATCTTAACATTATAACAAACTACCCGCACAAAAAATAAAATAAAAAACAAACCAACAAGCAAAGTTTTTGACAAGATAGACAAGTACAAGAACAACGGCCAAAAAAACTACATAACCAACGGATTCAAATGAGAGAGGCCAAAATCAAAACAAGAGAGACTCCTTCCGCGGGCCCCTCAATTGAAACATTCTGCACTTTTTCTCCGCCATTTTTAAAATTTGGACGATTTGTATGCAAATCAGAGGAAGGATTGGTAATTCCAATCCAAACCGATAAACATTCAGTTTGACAAAATTGTTTGTGTACACCTGATATGGCTTCTGAAGATCTCGATTCCCTGCTACAAATTTTACGCCAAATTCCTTAGACGCCACGATGATCTCACCACTCTTCGTGTTAAACTACGAATTATATCCATCCACGACAAAGCTGTGGTCTTGCAGTTGAATCTCAAACATTTCCCAAAACAAGAAGCAATCAGGGAGGTAGTAAAGACAACACAAGAGATTATTGAGTATATTTTCTCCCCAGAAAATGTCTCAGATTGTGCGTCGACAGAGGCGAGTTTGAGAATTTCCATCCAGTTGGGGGAATTGGCAGAGGAGCTCACCTCAACTGCCGGAGATGTGGTGGACTACTGCAAGTGTCCCGACAACCTAGTCAACAACGTAAGAAGGCGGAGTGACTCATCATCAAGATCTGCAATAGAGCTGATTGTCAGCCTTCTATACCTGTTGGTGAGAGTGGAGAGAATTTTGTCGATCTGCAAGAGAGTTGCTTTAAAGACTGCCGTTTCATACTATATTTCCATGAGATCAGCTGCTCTTAAGACTGCCGTTCCAGACTATATTTTCTGCTTAAGTTTTCATTTGAAGGGTTTTGGTGTCAAACTGAAAGCAGAGCCGACTGTCAGCATTTCAATCCGGTTGCTGGGCTTAGCGGAGAGAATTATGTCAACTAGTGGAGACTCAGTTGACAACGTAGGACGACAGAGTGATTCTCCTGCTGTTAGTTCATCTTCAAGATCTGCACTCAATAGTGAAGATTTTGATGATCTTGATGGAGATCCAACATTAGCAACAAAGCTGTTTGTCAGTTCAAATCGTTTGGCGAGATTAGCGGACAGAATTCAGTGGACTGCTCGAGACTTAATAGACAATTCTACCGCTGATGGTTCATCACCAACATCTGCCCTCAAGAGTGCAGATTTTGATGGTTTTGATGAAGATCTGGGTTCAGTGAGAATGCAGTTTCTCCACTTTTCAGGCGTGTTGGGGAGATTAGCGGAGGAAATTATGTCAGCTGAAGACTACGCAATACAACTGGCTGTTGGTTCATCATCAACATCTGCACTCGAGAGTGTAATGGCTTCAGAGCAGTTTCTCCAGATTTCGGACGAGTTGGAGAGATTAGCGGATGGAATTATGTCAACTGCTAAAGGCTCAGTTGACAACGTAGGACGACTGAATAATTCTCCGCCTGTTGCAACAGAGCTGACCGACAGCATTTCAAACCGGTTGGGGAGATTAGCGGAGAGAATTAAGTCAACTTCTGAAGATTCAGTTAAGAACTTAGGAGGACTGAGTGATTCTCCAGCTGTTGGTTCATCATCAAGATCTGCACTCAAGAGTGAAGATTTTGATGGTTTTGATCAAGCTGTAGCAACAGAGTTGACTATCAGCATTTCAAACCGGTTGGGGAGATTAGCGGAGAGAATTAAGTGGACTGCTGTTGGTTCATCATCAAGATCTACACCCACAAGAAAGGATGTCGTGGTTGGTTTTGATGAAGATAGGTTGCAGATAATGCCATGGCTTACAAGCTATTCATCCGAGCTGCAAGTCCTCCCTATTGTGGGAATGGGAGGCATTGGTAAGTCCACACTCGCTAAAATTGTTTATAATGACACATTCATTACTTATCATTTTGATTTTCACGCTTGGGTCACAATATCGAAAGATTACAATGTAGAAATTATTCTTTCAAATCTGCTTGCTTCGATGAAAGGAAAGGGAATCCAAGCAGAGAGCGATTTACAATGGGAGGAGAAGGAGTCTGAAATTTACAAATACTTGAAAGGTAGGAGGTATCTCATAGTAATGGACGACATCTGGAGTACGTTAGCTTGGGATCAGGTACGGAGGCTATTACCTGACGTCTGACGATAATAATGGAAGCCGGATCATATTAACCACAAGGCTAAAGAATGTGGCTGCTTATGCTAACTCTTCGAGCCCCATTCATATGATGCGTTTCTTGGATGACCAACAAAGTTGGCGTTTGTTCCGGAAGAAGGTCTTCGGAGATCAAGATTGTCCAGTTGAGCTACAAGATGTTGGGGAGAAATATGTAAAACGTTGCGAAGGACTGCCCCTTTCAATTGTTACTGTAGCAGGACTTTTATCCAAGATTGATAGAACTCCAAAGTCGTGGAAACAAATTGGGGCAAATGATGGACAGTTGGGAACAATATTATTATCTTTGAGTTATAACGACTTGCCTCAACATTTGAGGGAGTGTTTCTTGTATATGGCAGGTTTCCCTCAAGATTATGAGATCCATGTCTCAGAACTCATCAAACTTTGGGTAGCTGAGGGCTTTTTGGAAGGTCGAGATGAATCTAAAATGTTGGAAGAGGTGGCGGAAGATGTTTTGGAGGTGCTGGTCGAGCGAAGTCTAGTTATGGTTACTAGCGTGAAGAGTGATGGCAAAATCAAAAGGTGCAAGCTTCATAGTATGGTTCGGGACTTTTGTTCAAGGCTGGCTGGGGAAGAGAAGGTCGTTCTACCTATTATGGATTACTTTCCTAATCCTATCGTGAGAAGGCATTTTCTTCCACAAGTGTTACAAAATCATCAACGCATAAGTGTTAGTTGGTGTGATCTGGATCTTAAGGACTCTGTGCATAGCTCATGCACCCGTTCTATTATATGTATCCCGCAGAGAGGGTATAGGCCCAAAGGTTCTATAGTGAATTTTAGGTCACTTAAAGTGCTTCATGTTTTACGTAGAAATGATCATGCATTTTGGGCATTAGGTCAAGTGTTTGATTTGATTCATCTCACTTACCTTGCTTCCAACATTCCTAGCAGTATTGTTCCTTCAGCTATATTAAAGCTTTGTAATCTTCAGACTTTAATTATTTATAGATATGAGGTTAGCTTGCCTGAGGACATTTGGTGGTTGCGGCAATTAAGGCATCTTATCGCCTTTTCATTTCTTCCTATACCTCTTTCCCATCTTTCAGGATCTCCTTTGGAAAGCTTCCAGACATTTTCTCTGGCAACAAATTTTGTATTTAGTGATAGTATGGTGGATAAGATTTCAAACATCAAAAAGTTGGAAATATGCTACTCGTTATGGAAGTTTGGTTCAGACTATGCTTTTGGCAATCTTAGGTGTCTGCGTCGACTGGAAAAATTGAAATTGGAAACGCTTAGTTCTTTTCAACTGTGTCCGAATTTTAGTTTTCCTGGATCACTAAAAAAGTTGGAATTGAGTGGATGGCGGCTTCCTTGGAGTGATATGATGGTTTTTGGCCAGTTGCCTTCTCAAGTGTTGAAACTAAAGAACTATGCTTGCAGTGGGGAACTCTGGGAAACTATTGAGGGAGGATTTGTGAATCTGAGACTTTTGCATATTGATGAATCAAATCTGCAGAACTGGACAACTGAAAGGAGCCACTTTCCGAGGCTCCAGCGCCTAATGCTTCATCGTTGTCCATATTTGTCAGAGATCCCACTTGATATTGGAAAGATTCCAACACTTGAACTGATTGAGATCGATGATCATAACCAATCTCTTCTGGCCTCAGCGAAAGAGATAAAAGAGAAACGGGATGCCCTTGAAGTTCGTTTGAAGCGTTTTTGATATGATCTTTCAAACTTGACTCTGCCCTTCATGTCAGGTAAGAAATTTATAAAAGTTGAATGATTTGACACCATTTTTAGCAGCCATGCTTTATACAAATAAGATTAGTATGCTAAGCATCTTCCTCTATTTTGAACATTTCTCTGTTGATAGAATGTCAATTGATTCTTGTCACTTTTTCTTTTCTTTTTCAGATGCAGAGTATCGTTGGAGCTAGCTAGCTTATCAGATATTAGACTTATGAAAGAAGCAGACTCAAGGTGAAATGGTTGGTGATGAATAAACTCCTACTTTTTTGCAAGATAGCTAGTTTAAAATAAATCTGAATGCTATATACTGTGTTATCATGTATTTCTCAAAGTTGAATGTATGTGTGGATTGACATTCCTGTTTACATTATTTTACTTGCAGTTGTCATTGTGGCAAAGTAGGCTTCTCAACAATCAATTCAGATCTTCTATTGCATTATAATGTGACATCTCTCCTATTACATTTATAGATTATTGATATGTTAGGGTTTATTTAAGAAAAATATAAACACTAACATTGGGCAATCTTAAACCCTTAAGATTGCCACGTGTCATTCATCTATATATGAAATAGATAATGCCACACAAATTTGTAATAGAAGATCTTAAATTCTCAATAAAAAGCACAAGTCTATTCACTTGGAATGAGATTCAGTGTACCACACTTTATGTCCCACTTTGTGTCCCACTTTCAATTTTATTTATTTTCTTATATATTTTTTCTTCAATTTCAACTTTATATGCTTTAGTTTAATTTTGTGATTATTAACTAGGGTTTATTCCATCAATCTAGGGTATATGGTTATTTTTTATCATTTAATTTCACTTTTATTAGTTAATAATAGGTTGATAAATTCAAAGTCATGGTATATACTTTTTAAAAATTTTAATTTTTTAAAATAAAAATTAAATATAATTCATAGTATCATAATAAATTTTATTTTTATAAAAAAATATTTTTAAAATAATACTCCCTCCGTCCGCGATATCGTTTCCACATTTACCATTTCGGTCCGTCCTCGATATCGTTTCCACTTCCATTTATAGAAGTAGGGTCCACAAACTTCCACTCACAACAATAGTGGGACCCAAACTCCACTCACTACATATGCACTACTATCCACCACTTTTCTTAAAACCCGCGCCGTCCACAATATGGAAACGATATCGCGGACGGAGGGAGTAGATATAAGAATGAGACACAGTGGCACACATAAAATTGTGGGACACTGGATCTCATCCCTATTCACTTTCCCCCTTGACTATTTTAATGAATTGACTATGGGCTTCTTTGGCCCATAGTAATTGCTTACGAGCCCAATTGGGTTTGGGCTTTTTTTTTGCTCCAAAAGCTATTCTTTGTAAGTGCGGGGCTGAGCCCACTTAGGTTTGGGCTTTACGTTTGCACCAAATTATACTTTTTAGTTTTTACAAGCTTTGCACTTTTTTTTGCTCTGTAATTTTTTTTGCTTTCAACTGTCTTCATCATATTATTCAACTGTGCACTTTTTTACTTGAGTTAGATGTAGGCATAGAAAGATTATTGCTTTGACAGATAAACTCATTCATCAATTTGATTTTCTAATATCTGAAGTAATAAGTATTTGAGACTCGAGTAAGAGTGATAGGAGAAAGTGTTCAAAAACTTGAAAAACATGAGGTATTTCATTGTAATGGATGATGTTTGGTGTACAGAGACTTGGGATGATGTAAGAAATATACTTCCCGATGATGGTAATGGAAGACGAGTCATGTTAACGACAAGAGAAACTGATGAGGATGATGTGGCTGGATTCGTCCCAAGTTGTTTTGCTTTGAATTTCAACCTAAGTTGGCTGAATTTTGTGGGATGATGACCAAAATAGCTGTGAAGATACTAGTAGCCAAAATTTGGTGCTCAGCGGAAGGATCGAACTTACTAAATCCAAAGTGAAGTCCGGTGATAAGTGCATAATCCGCTGCTGTAAAACAGATGATACGACCACCGACATCGAGCCATGTTTGGTGAGGAATATTCCCTCCCTCAATCTGTAGGGATAATAGGTGATGGAGAGCATTGTTGACGCTTGCGTATCTCTCGTGATCACTAAGACGCCCTATCGTTCCACCTTTGAACATTTGCAAAACAAATTTGCCGAAATACGGTACCTCAGATTAATAGCATGGGTTACATAAATTAACGACGGTCTCTTCCACCTATAAGGTGTCTGGCTGCCTGTAATATCAAAATACAAAGATTTAGCACCAACAAACCAAAAAAGAAGAAGAAATAAACATGAAAAACACAATCTAGTCACTACTCGATAATGTACTCGATCGAGTAGTGACAGTCCCCATCGAGTAGTGACACCATCGAGTAAACACAAAATCAAATTAAACATATTGCCAATTACTCACTATTCGATGGTGTACTGGATCGAGTAGCGACGGTCTCCATCGAATAGTAACATCATCGAGTAAACACAAAAATCAAATTAAAAACATTGCCAAAATTAACCTGAGTCAATTGTGGGTATAATTATCTTTTAAACAAAAAATGGTTATATAACTAGTGTATTCGAAACTAGGACTATAAAACTTATAAATTTATGCATTTTGGCTATAATAAGATTTTCCCCTGGATAATATACATTAATAGAATATGAATTAAATAAAATTAGTTCATGTTATATAGTATTAACTTATTTCAGATGAGGAAATGAATTGATAGACATAAATGATTGAGGGCCCGCAGAAATGCCTTTCCAAGGGCGACTTTGTCATTTCGTCCTCCACTTGCAAAAATAAAGTAGACAATCCATTGGCTTTATTGTAAAAGGAAAAGTGAAATCTAGGGCATATAGCCATTTTTCATAAAAGTGTAAGTTTTATAGCCCTAGTTTATAATACATAAGTTATATAACCATTTTAATTATGCTTAAAAGACAAAAGATGTTATAGATTTTTAAGCCTAAAATGGCTATATAACTTATGTATTGCAAACTGAGGCTGTAAAATTTATGTTATTTTAAAATAGGGTCTTTCAGCCATTCTTCCAGCTTAGTTTATCTTTATCTGCAAAAATCTAGTAGCAAAAACTTAACTGTGATCACCAAAGATGGCTTATGCTGCTCTTCTTTCCCTCGCCCGAACCACTGCAGAAATAATCTTGGATCAAGATAGATATTCCATTTCTCGTAATAAAAAACAACAAATTTGATCTATCTATGAACCATTTATTTTCTTGCAAGAGTTTCTTGAAGATTTTCCAGAAAAGCCAACATCTTGGATGGGCGAATTAGAGATTTAGCATATGAAGCAGAACATATTATTGAGTCTTTCATATTGGACGAAGCTCCATCACATTGGTGGAACGTTTTAGCTGCCAAATCAAAGCTAAAATTATGGCAAATAAGAAAGATAAGAAAAGAAACAGATTCAATCACAAGGGAGGTGATGATCATCAAGAATAACAGTGCAGTTGCAGTACAACTTGGTGCTTCTTCTTCCACAGCAGTAGGTTTTATTTATTTTATTTTTATTTATTATTTTTTTCAAAGAGAATTAATAGTTCCTCATTTCTCCTTCGGTGACTCGAACTCCGACCTTTCTTTTGCAACAGGTTCACCATTCAGATCTGCTCCAATCATCAAGATTGGCTATATGGTTGGTTTACATGAAGATTTGCTAGCAATAAAATCTCGACTCTGTGGAGAATCGCCAAATTTAGAAGTTATCCCAATCGTTGGAATGGGAGGTATAGGAAAAACTACTCTTGCAAAGTGTGTTTACGACGACCCAATAACAGTGCAACGGTTCGATATTCGTGTTTGGGTCACAGTATCACAGGACTACAATGCAGATGTAGTTTTATCAGTCCTCCTAGCTTCCATGGAAGAGTTTGATAAAGATAGATCCGAGGAGAGCAAAGATAGATCCAAGGAGGAAGAAGAATTGCCTGGGGCGAAAGTGCACAAGATCTTGAAAGGCAGGAGATATCTCCTTGTAATGGATGATATTTGGAGCACACACGCTTGGGATGATGTAAGAATTATACTTCCCGACGATGGTAATGGAAGCCGAGTCATGTTAACGACAAGAGAAACTGATGTGGCTGCTTATGCATGTCGTTTCACTACTACAAAAGTTTACATACATAACAGTACATAGATAACGGTTTTTTTCAAAAACCGTTATGTATGAGCGCACTTTTAGGAATAGATAACGGTTTTTCGAAAATCCGTTATCTATGTACTGTTGTCTAAATGCATAGATAACGGTTTGAACAAATGCGTTATGTTTTTGCGTTATCTATTAGTTGCATACATAACGGTATTACAAAACCGTTACGCCACCGTTATCTATGACCATCTTTTATAACAGTTATTTATAACGCTAAAGAACCGTTATGTATAAGAGTCATTTACAACGGTTTTTGAACCGTTATGTATGAGCGTCTCTAAAAACTGTTATGTATAATTTTTTTAAAATAATATTAATATTATATTATATTATATTATATTAAAAAATAACAAATTAAGTGTTTATCCTAAAATCTGAATTTATTTCTAGTTATAGACTTTGAAAAATAATAAAATCTAAATACATTATTAGAAACCTAAATACCAAAAATTAAATAATAAAAGTGAAACAAAAGAAAAAAAAAAGAAAAAAAAAAGAAAGAAAAAGATTTGACTTCATTTCTTCAACACCTAAAATCCCTATTCATTGCTCCCGCTCAATTTTCACGCTAACACCTCAAAATTTCCCCCAAATCGACCTGGCCTCTTTCTCTCTTCACCATCGCTGTGCCCTGCCACCGCCGTCGTGACTCGCCGCCACGACCAGCGCCGCCCGGCACTCACTGCGCCCCCCATCTCGTCGTCCTCTGTTTGTTTACCCGTAGCAGCAGCTGCGGAGATATCTCTCCATCTCGAACCCGCGTCGCCTGCCACCGACCGTGTCGACTCGCCGTTGCCACGCCGGCCGTCTTCTCGCCGCCCCTTTTAACCCTAGGCGCCGCGATAAACCCCATTTTAGCTCGCAAATCCCTATCTGCTCTTCGCGCGCGTCAGCTCGTAAACCCTATTTTTTCCAATTCCTCATTTAATTTATGATTGTTTCTCTTTGTTGTCAACAATTCATGGAGCTTCACGCTGTGAATTGAGATTTCAATTAGAATGCAGAATTTATTGGACTCGAGAAGCCATTCATCGAGCATGCCGCTTTGTGGATGAGTATCTACTATTGAATACCTTTCTCGCTGGTTATAGCCTCACAATTGTAGATGTTGCAGTCTGGACTGCTCTTGCTGGTAAAATTTATGCAATTCTATTATTGAGCTTCTTTATATCGATGATCCTTGATGTGGTCTCGACTTTTTTTTTTCCAAAGGACTTCTTTTCGTGAAAGAGATTACTCATGTTTTCAATGTGTATTATAGCTTGCCTTTGATTGCTATGTCTTTTCTATATAAATCATGGCACACAAGTGTTCTACTTCTCAGAGAATATATGTTCTTTTATTTCTATTACAGGAGCTGGTCTGAGATGGGAAAGTTTAAGGAAATGTTCTTTTATATTCTCCCAAATTGTATATTATCCAATTCGAAGCTAAGTTTCCTATCCCATCTCTTTTCTATTGATGATAGTGTAAGAAAGATATCAGAACTTAACATCTATCATTGAGCTTGCCATGGCTATCTTGTTCATCTATTTATGACAATAGTGGGCTAAGGTTTTTCCCATATTCTGTGTGTATGCTATTTGTTCATCTATTTGAAAGAATTGAAGACAAGGTTTACCTTGAAGTCTGGTAGAGTAATGAATGAAGGCCCTCTTACTTTTCGGCTGTTGAAGTATTACATGAACTGAAACTTGAAGTTTCTGGTAGCAGGTAGATCAATTTACTTCCCTGGTGAATAAGGAATGAATAAGGGTGTGTGTTGGCTGAAATGTTAAAGAGTGTAGGGTGGTTGGCTGAAGACTTGAGTACCTACGAAATGGTACAATGTTGGGTGGCTGATTTGAGCCCTTTGTGTACTATGGTATGGCTGGAGTATGGGGTAGCTCAGCTGGTGTCTGGTGAGGCAGAGCTACCGTGAAGAATATATGCAGCGAGGCAGACAAAATAATTCAGATTGGTAATTTGAAGCACCTCTTTCAAATGCTAATTAGTGTTTCTGATTTTGCTGCAGGTTATTTTGGAGAAGAACAGGAAAGAGATCTCCAAGTACAGGCTATTTTGGAGAAGAACATGTTATGTCACGTGCTTTTTTTTTTGTTGAATGCGGTCAAGCGATAATCAGCTATGAATCTACAAACTCATTTTGTCACAGAGGATATCAACTCAATTTTCGTCTTCTTCTTTTTCCCAGTATTTAATTATACTATAATTTAGGGTGATTTTGTTTAGTTCAATATGAGCGTGGAAGGGAGCTAGGATAAAACCCTTCAATCTCATCTATTGACTATTTGGTTAACTTTGGTTTGCTGGTGACTGGTGCTGGATTTCTGTTTTTGTTTTGGAAATTTTAGAAGTGTGTTGAATTGCTATGAACTGTGCACTATTCATGGTGGTGTTTGCTGATTACAGGTGCCCCAAGTGCGTAGAACTAAAGCTTCGCCGTGAAGGTGCTGCTTTCTGGTTCGTTCTTTGATTGCGCTTTTGGAGTGTAATTTTACTAGCTTCTAGTTTTATTTCCATTGAAGCTGGATTAAATTTGTCCTAGACTTAGAAATTGTAGGTAAGACAATTGGGGATCTTCGAAGCTAGGTGCGTTGTAGACTGACTCCCTGGCCTTAGTATTGTATTAGCCTCTACAGAGCATCTATCTGACTTTGTTCTGCATGAAACACTTCTGCTGATTAGGCTTCATTCCTTTTGGAGTTGGTTGCAAGTAATGCCTATTCTTGATCCTTTCCAGTTCCCAAGAGTGTTTCAAGGCATCCTGGAGTTCCCATAAATCTGTTCACTTGAATGCAAAATCTTCTTTAATTGCATCTGAAAGTTATAGTGAACAGAACTTGGGTCTGCCGGGTGACGGCTGGCTCTACTGCTTGATAGAAGGACAAGCACAGACACCAAAACTTCCACATTTTGACTGGTTTTAATTTATGTTTGTCCCAACTACAAAATTTATGTTTAATTTTTTTATCATTTTAATTACCTCTAACCCCAAAAATAAAACAATGCTTGTCCCAACTACAAAATTTATGTTTAATTTTTTTATCTGGTTTATTTCTCTGTCCTTTTCAGGCCATTAAGACCATATCCAATATCACAGAAACGTATAGTACCTACTCATATTGATCAACCTGACAATTAGTTTGAATGTTAAGATACTTTAGCAATATACAAGGTGTGGTTACTTTTGTTTGGCTGTGTAATTCTCTATGTTTAATCATATATGATTTTGTGGTTGATATTTCCTGATACTCATGATAAATAGTTATTTGGATCATATATTCTCGTCTTGTTTCATTTTCCAGTTTGAATTGCTATGACGTTAGTTTCATGGTTTGCAGAGTCAATTTCATGCCTGGAGGAATCTGTAAATATCTTTCTGGATATTGGAAGGTTTAATATGTCTGCAAGGTATTATAAGGTAAAAGATTAAATGTTTGCAGATATCTGATTTTCCAATTCTTTCTTTTGAATTTCACGTTAGCCACCGGGTTGGTTCTGTTCCATATGCTGAATTTTTCAGCCTTACGTAACAAAAGTAGTTCTCTGTATAAGGACATTGGTATGTTATTAGTCACCGTTTAGGCATAATCTTGATTCTTGAGTATTATTACAGTACTGAGAAGTAATTGAAAGATGGTAATTTGAGATATCTTAATATGCAGGAAATTCTTGAGTATTATTATCAGCATTAGTCACCATTTACACTTATGTGGAGATGGATAATTTTGAAAAATAGATGCCTTTACTTGAACTGAGCTTTGGAAGGAAAATTCTTGAGCAAATAAATTAGTGTGCATCAGTGTTGGACTTGTAGTTTGATGTATTCCAGCTGAGCCTTTGTGTGCACGCATATGAGTTTTTATCAAGGGAGGAAGATCAAGATGGAGATGTTACTTTCAAAAAGGGAGGAAGATCAAGATGGAGATGAGCGCGAAGGAAGCCTTTGAGAGGTCGATGAGGACTTTGTCGGAGTGGATAAGCCAGGAAGTGAATCGAAATATGTAATGATCTTAGATATTTGATACTTGGTTCATTCGGATGATAATGTACGAATATTTTGGATAATATATAATATTGTTATTGTTGATTTTATCATTTTGTTGTTTTAAAGTTATTTATTTATTTCTTTATATAAATAACATAAAAATTGAGAAAAAATATTAAATATTAAAGATAATGGTTAAAATCGTTATAAAAGGTACAAAAAACCGTTATCTATGTCTTACAAAGATAACGGTTTAAACTGTTATAAAAAGTATAAAAAACTGTTAACTATAATATGGAAAAAAAATATTATATAATACATAACGGATAAATTCTAATACATAACAGTGGAAAACCGTTATCTATATCTTACAAAGATAACGGTTTAAACCGTTATTAAAAGTATAAAAAACTGTTAACTATGTTATGAGAAAAAAGAAATATTATATAATACATAACGGATTAATTCTAATACATAACAGTCGAAAACCGTTATCTTTTTCTTACAAAGATAACGGTTTAAAACCGTTATAAAAAGTATAAAAAACTGTTAACTATAATATGAAAAAATATATATTATGGAATAGATAACGGATAAATTATAATACATAACAGTCGAAAACCGTTATGTATAATCAATATAGATAACGGTTTTATAACCGTTATGTATGTGTGGTTGTACTGTTATCTTTTCCCTTCATAGATAACGGTTTTATAACCGTTATGTATGTGTGGTTGTAATGTTATCTTTTCCCTTCATAGATAACGGTTTTTAAACCGTTGTGTATGACACCTATAATAGATAACACCACTATACACAACGCTTTTTTTGCTCATAGATAACGGATAAAATCCGTTATCTATGAGCGTTTTTCTAGTAGTGTTTGAGATGTCCCCACAAGATGCGTTTCATGGATGAGGCTCAGAGTTGGAAGCTACTTCAGCAAAAGGTGTTTGCACATCAAGATTGCCCTCCGGAGTTGGAGAACATTGGAAAGGAGATCGCGAGAAGCTGCAAAGGGCTGCCACTCGCAATCGTGGTGGTTGCATGGCTCCTATCAGCGGTTAGCACCAATGTAGCTTCATGGAGCGAAATTGCACGAAATGTAAATTCAGTTACTATAGGAGGAGGACAATTTGAAAATATATTGTCTTTGAGTTACACTCACTTGCCTCATTATCTGAGGCCATGTTTCTTGTACATGGGAATGTTTTCGGAGGATTGTGAGGTTCGTGTCTCAAAACTCACCAAATTATGGGTAGCTGAGGGATTCTTGAGACATCTGAACATATCTAAAACCTTCGAAGAAGAGGCTGAAGATTTTTTGGAGGATCTTGTCAAGAGAAATCTTGTTTTGGTTACCAAGAGAAAGTGCGATGGCAGGATAAAAAGTTGCAGCCTCCATGATCTTATGCGAGATTTGTGCATAAGAAAAGCGCATGAAGAGAAGTTTCTTGTGAACTTCAGCAGCGGGCTTTCAGTAAAGGGCAGAAAAAATCAGCGTCGTGTAAGTTTTACTCCTTCGGGTTTACCATACCTCTCAGAACTTTATGGCTTAACCATCCATACGATTTTGTGCTTCCATGGCATCTCTGTAGCAAACATGTTGGAAGGTTTTAGATTGCTAAGGGTATTGGATGCAGGAGATGTTTATGTGAGATCACTACCAGATCAACTATTTGACCTATTTTGTCTAGCATACCTTGCTATCTGCTATCTTGGAAGGATACCTACAGCCATTTCAAAGCTTCATAATCTTGAAACTTTAAGCCTTCGCGCAAAGAATGATTGGATGAACTTTATTACATCGAATTCATTCTGTTTGCCTCTGGAGATTTGGAGAATGCCAAGATTGAGACATCTTGTCTTCTATGGCAGGTTACCAAATCCAGAAGGAATAACAGCTTCTAGTTTAGAAAACCTCCAAACACTCTCTATAGTGTCACATACCATGTGTAGTGAAAGGATCTTGAGAATGATCCCAAACCTAAAGAAATTGGAAATTGATTGCTCTGATGGCGAAATTTTCCTCAACAATTTGGTGCATCTGCGTCAACTTGAAGATTTGAAGTTACGTTCATCTTTTTGAATTGTGTTTATGTAATGACCCGACTTTTTATTAAGGATTATATACTTTTAATTACTGATTTAAGGATTTATTATGGTAATTAGAGTTCAGCTTCCATTAATAAAATACGAACTTATATGAATTTGATAATTTATATATGTGATGATTTATTTTTTTTTTATTTTCAATAGATGATGCACTCAAAATATATTTTGAGTCCATTAATTTATTGTGGAGAATTTAACACTGAAGTGTTAAATATGAATCTTTTATCGATTGTTTACTTAAGCCCATGAGTAATTTATTTTATGTTAGAAGCAAGCTCAAATGGATTTTATGCTTCAATAAGAATTAGGCTTATATGTCTTAATGTATTTAAATGAGTTTGGAACCTTATAATTAATATAATAATCTCTTAGATTTTTTTTAATTAGAATAATGGCAAGCATGCTGAATCCTAAAGCATGCTGAAGAAATTCTTGCTACGCATGCTGAAGAAATTCTTCAGTCACACATGCAGGCTGGAAGTATTCATACCTGCAAGTTGAAAAAAATTCCACAATCCTCATCCATCCAAGCCACCCCATTTTTCTTTAAAATCACAGCACTTTCACCATTATTTTCCATACTCAACGTCTCCTACGTTCATTCCTCCAACCAAACTTCATGGTAATTATTACAAGTATTTCTCCATCTCATTTCTTTGTCATTTACAGAGCACCTTCTGATATCCTATTATTCATGCTTATTATGCAGAAACAGTAAATCATTATCTACCAATTCAAGGTTACTTTCTAAATCGAAATACTCCATTTCTGTATCAAGTTCATAACTCCAAAAGAACCACCAACGCATACAACTGCTCATATTCCTCTTTATGTGCATACAACTTGTGTATAAACTCGTTTTAACATTGATGTTCGAAAGGCTGAATTTGCAAGTGAGGTGTTTATATGCAGTGTGATTAATTGAAGAACAATTAAAGATCTTGACTTTTTACATGGACATATAGAGATAATTATTTCCTGACTATGTATGAATTTTGCTCAAATCATCTATGCTATGACTGAAATTGTGGCTTGAACCTACTGTGTGTGTGAGTCGAAATCAGAGGGAGGCGGCAGCCGCGGTGGCTCGTCGCCGGCGACGGAGCGGCGGCGGTGAACCTGCCGTTGTCTCCGATCTGCCAAGAAAGGGGAAAAGATGAGGAAAAAGAAAAAGAAAATGAGAATAGGGAGATCCGGGGGCTTACCTTTGTGAGACGGTGCTCGGCTCCTCACAGCGAATCCGACGACGAACGGCGGCGGCCGTGCTCTTCCACGGCCAGGCGATGGCCGTGAACACCCAAGGCGGCGGCGTGCGGCTGACTTTCAGCGGCGACTCCGGGCGAGAAGCAACAGCAGCTCCAGCGGCTTCCAGTCGACGGTGCTCGCCGAGATCCAGTTGCAGCGACGGCGGATCTGCCATGGAGGAGAGGCGGAGGCGACGGAGCGGCGGCGTGGTGGCGCTGCTGTGCCTTTCCAGCGGCCGAGACAGAGAGAGAGATAGAGGAGAAGAGGGGGGGAAGAGTTCGGGGAGAGAGAAGGAGAGGCCGCGCCGCTCGCCGGCGGCGACGGCGCCGTTGAACGGCAGCGGTGGCGGCAGAAAACAGAGAGAGAGTCGGGAGAGAGAGAGGTCCGAGAGAGAGAGTGAGAAAGAAGAAAGAAGAGGCGCAGCTTTGGTGTTATGTGTGTGTTTGAGTGTATTTAGTGTGTGTGTATATTTAGGTTAGGATTTGAGCCGGGTTTGGGCCGGGTTTCAGCCGGGTTTGGGCCGGGTTTGAGCCGGGTTTGGGCCGAAAATATTGGGCTCCTTCTTGGGCCGATTTAATTAAACTCTTGGGCCGATTTAATTAAATTGTTTGGGCCGATTTAATTAATTGTTTGGGGCTTATTCAAAGAAAAACATGATAGACTTAATTTATCTAATTAATTTGGGCTTATATCTATTTAAATTATTTGAGCTCTTAATTATTAATTTAAATTGAGCTTGATTAATTTAATTATATATTGACCTTTAAATTAATTATTTAAATGGAGTTCTTTATTTCAAGTATTTATAAATGGATTATAAAATGAAATATTTTGAGTTAAACTCTCATTTAAATTAATTCTTTTCAAATGACTTATTAATATGGATTATTTGAAAATGATTAAATGATTTTAAAAATAAGAAAGCATGATCTATGATGATATGATTTATCTATGTAATATTATAGGATTTATTTTTTTAAATAACGGAATATTTGACTTGATGACATAAATAGAACGAGTTATGATTAATGCGCATGTTGATGTTCGAATAAATAGTTTCGAACCTAAATGATAGTATGTGATAATGTTTTGAGTCTAAGGTTTTGACGAGATAAGATTAATATTAAAATTTACTAATTATTTTAAGGATGATGATGGGCTCACTTATTGGGCTTCATGATTTTATTATCTTGGGCCTCATTTGTTGGGCTCTAGAATTTAATTGATGTTGGGCCTAATATTATTAATGCACTGGGCTTCGAATTTGTTCATTTGGGCTCGAATTAAATTCCTTTTGGGCCTAGTTTATTTTATTGGGCCGGAGATTAATTCAATTGGGTTTTGCTTATTTTATTTCCATTGGGCTAATATATATATTGTTTGGACTCTATTATTTTTATAAATGGGCTCTTATTATTTATTTTGATTGGGCTTCTATTAATTGTTAATAATGAATTTATTATTTATTATTAATTGAACTCCTACTATTTTAAATTGATTAAGTTCAATGAAATTTATTAGTTAAGCCCAATGAGATTTATTAATTTAGGCCCCATTATTTAATCCTAATTTTTTAATTAGTGATAAATTTTAAGACTTACTAATTATTAATTAGTAAGTGAATTAGATTATTTTAAGATGAGTAGATTATTAAAGATCAATAATCCGACCTCATAAGACGAGATTTAATTCCTTAGATAGGATTAGCATCTCATAATTTAATTAAAGGAATATGAGTCATGCATAATCATTTCACGCATCCTCATTTATTGAGATTTTTCGAGAATTAGAATCTTATTTTATTTTCTCGAATTAAAGGTCAAGCACCAGAGTTAGAGCTAAACCGTGAGTCTGCTATTCAGGTAGGCTTTCTATGTATAAACTAAAATTATATATTAGAATTGTTAAGACTTTATGCTTATGAATTTAAATGATATTGTCAATGCCTAAATGCTTTATGTTTTATTATTAATTGCCTATCTGATGTTAATCGAATTCGGATTCTGGATGGGACCGCAAATCCCTTCGGAATTAGTGTACACCTTGTGATCGTGAGTCATCTAGCGGGTTGGCCGATCATAGTGTCCGTAGAGGGAGGCCTCCCTCTCGGCACGAGTTACTGATATGGTGATTAATGATATAAAATACCTGCGCGGGTTATTGATGAAAGAAATGATATTATGTTTGGTAAATACGAGTCTTTAAAGGAAAACCCTCGTATCTTACTACTGTTGAAAGGCTTGACAATAAAATATTATGCATGTATGTAAATTTCGGCAAGTGTCCACTAAGTACTTTTGTACTTAGCCCTGCATGTATTTTTAAATGTGCAGGTTGAGCGGTGATCGAGGATGTAGTGTGCAAGCGGAGCTTCTGTCAATCTAGGATGAGTACCTCAGAGTAGAGTATATGTCTTCATACATATATTCAAATTATTATTCCGCTGCAAACACTGATTTTACTAAGACATTATGTTATCTGTCAAAACAATATGTACTATTTAATAATGTACTCAAACTCGTTGAGTACCCCTTTGAATAATATTATGTACGGTCCCCTTGTGGCCTTCATTGATATCTAGGTATTTCGATTGATTTCCTTATACAAGACGAGTCATCAAGAAACCGAATATGCCCCTTTCTTACTCCCGCTCCTAAATTCCCTCCCTTAGTCGCGGTTTCCCCGAATTTGCTATCCTTAGCAAGTGCGGTCGTGACAGAATGGTATCAGAGCATTTCTTTTGCTCTGAGTACTACTCATTCCTTCTAAGTTGAGTCTAGATTAAGTAAGTAAATATACTTTGAACTAGTTGACAAAAAGCTTGGCACTACATCTCGTCACGCTCAACGGAGGTTATGGTAAGTACTTTCAAGTTTTAATTAAGTTAATTTCTTGAAATGTATGAAGCATGAATAAGTATGACTATGGTATGAATCACAAGAACTTAGAACTGTTAAGTTATATATGCTCACTCTCACGACGGAACATAGAAGAGAACTTAGGGAGATGCCTTAACTTTTTCTTCATGTTACGATGACATCGACAATGATGGTCGAAATAGAGAAAGAAGAATCACACGAAGGGTCGCATGATGAAACCACGAGCATGAAGATTGAGCAGCGTAACGAACGCCAATAATACGTTGATGGCAAGGGCATAACTTAAATATTCGAGTGTTTTTCTACGATGAGATCTCGAATTAGCTTGGCCTTTTGAACTTATTTTGTTGAAACTTTTAGTGCTCGTTGCTAGATTTAAGAAAATATCATCATCACATAACAAGCCCTAAGTTCGGTAAACAACGACACTAGAACTATATGATAGTCGAATTAGGTAATCTGTGATTAAGTATTAAGAACTTGTATGACTTGTGTAAATGCTAGATTTAGATGATGAGGTATTTTTGCACGTTATGGTTATTGAACCGAACTTGTTTTCCGATTTTAGATATTTAGAACCTTATCACCTTAAGTTACTTGTCGTGTGCTACTTTTGACGATAGAATTTCCTTTGTTAGATGGCGAGAACTGTTTTCACCCGACGACGACCACTGCCCCCATGGGCTAGTCCAGAGGAAGTCGAGCGGTCCTACCGCACCTATGCTCCATGTCACGGGGATAACCTCGGACAGTTCCTCGCAGGTTTTCACAGACACTGGGTCGAGGCGAGTGCACATGGAGTATCAGGGTATGACGGTATCCAGAGGTTGATCTTACTGTTACCTTCCGAGTGGCAGGGATGGGCTAGACAGATTTCTGCCCACTACACCTTTCGCCGAGAAGATTACCACGACCTCATGGGAGACTTCCCTAGCTTTATTGCAGAGCTTCAGATCTGTTTCACTTTGTGGGGCCGTGCTCCTCTAGGGCCCTATATCCTTCCGGGAGACTACGTACAGGTGGGGACGCCTTTGCCAGCGGAGACACCCGCTACTGCCCCTGAGTCTCCGATGGCCTTGCCACGAGATTCTCCACCACGAGCCTCAGTTCTAGGGCGCCGTGGTAGGCACGATGACGAGGCAGGCCCTTCTCGTCCACGGGCTCGCAGGGATTTCCCATCGCCCCCTGACTCAGTGATCCGAGCTACTGCTACTCCACCACCACTGATACCTACGATAGACGCAAGGTTTGAGGCTGCCATGGCAAATGTCGACAGGGTCATGGCCAACATGAGGGAGTTTCTAGATAGGGGCAAATACCCTATGCAGGAGGATGACGATACAGCACAGTATGGTACGATGAGAATTACTCGTCCCAAGCCCGTGCCAACTCCAGCTCCAATCAAGCCTCGTGCCACGGCCAGGATCAGCACCAGAGACGATCCGATCCGTGAGATTGTGGACGATATCTTCCGCTCAGCCCAGATCATGCAGGAGACAGGCGAGGGCCAGGGAGAGACTCCGTTGCCCAGCTGGGAGCCGGGCGAGGATGAGGAGGAGGACCCCGAGGAGGATGAGGAGGAGGACCCCGAGGAGGATCCAGAAGAGGACCCCCTGGCGTCACCGAGGAGCAGTCATACCGCGACTCAGAGTTCACATAATTGATAGTTTTAACTTGTGGATGTACTCCGGAAACGATGATTCGTTCCAATGACTATGATTTTATTTATGTTGTTTCTAGCTAGCATTTGTACGGAAATGTTGATCTCTAGGACGTTCCGTGAATAAAAACCCTTTTGTGATTGCTTAACTAGTAAGCCGATACATCATAGGGAGTACTAGATAGACTTTACTTACATTTTGGGTTGACGATGTAAAAGCCCTCGATGAGAAAATTTTCCATGAGATATAAATAACCCTAGCATGGGTTTTCTACGACGATCTCGTGTATGTTTTATGTTTCTCTACGGGTTTTATTCTTCACGAGTCAGTTAAGAATGTAGTAACTTTGAATAATGTGACTTGTGTATGCAACAGTTCTTGTTAATATCTTAGTTTTGGAGTTATGATAAGTTAAATTTGACAAACAGTTCTTTATTAATTGCCTTAGAGATTCCTGTATAGAATGTATAAAAAAAAAGTGTTTGTAATTTGCAGAATGCCGCCTAAACGAGGTCGCCCCCCTAGGAGAAACGTTAACAATGATGGAAATCGCGATGAAATACCTGAAGGGCGGCGAAACGACAGGGAACCTACCCCACCCCCTCCACCCCCTGCTAGAAGGACTGAAGAACTGTTTCTTCGACAGAATCCGCCCACATTCACTGGGACAGGAGACCCAGCCGAGGCCGAAGCTTGGATACGCGCCTTAGAGCGTATCTTCACTTTCCTACACTGCACGGAAGAGGAGCGACTCTCGTGTATGTCTTTCCAACTAGCCGGATCGGCTGACTTTTGGTGGGAAGCCCGCCGAAAGACTCTGACTCCCGAACAATGGGCAGCATACACTTGGGAAGACTTTAAGACGGGATTATATGATAAGTATATTCCCAAGAGCTACAGAAAGAAGAAGGAGGCTGAGTTTTATAGCCTGAAACAAGGGAAGAAGACGGTGACAGAGTATGACAGAGAGTTCTGCGATCTATCGCGTTATGCTCCACAACAGGTGGATACTGATGAGAAAATGGCGGAGAAATTTTGTGCCGGTCTGAGGCACGAGATTCGGATGACTCTAGCTAGTCATGGTGGACTCTCATACACTGAGTCTTTGAACAGGGCACTGGACATCGAAGCTGCGATGCCAGTAGAAAGGTTGGCTCCACCACAGACCTCAGCGCCAGCCAACCCACCTGCACGCCCTCAGAACTTTAAAGGGAAGCGCAACTGGAACGACCATAGAGGAAATGAAAACCAGACTAACAAGAGGCCATGGCAAGGAAATGCGCCGTTGGGACAATATCAGCAACAAGGACAAGGGAAGCAACAGGGTCCTGCCCCAGCTGGAGGCAGCCAAAGACAAAATGAAATTCCCCTTTGTCCAAAATGCCACAAACCACATCGTGGTGTCTGTAAGGCTGGAACTGACAGTTGCTACACGTGTGGTCAGAAGGGCCACTACTCCTCACAATGCCCCAACAAACAGCAGGGCGCGGCAATCAGGGCCACTTATGCCCAGCCCCTGCAAGCAGTTCAAGGGCAACACCAGCCCCGCCAACAACAGCCATACCAGCAGCAATACCAATACCAGCCCCGCCAACAACAGCCATACCAGCAGCAATACCAACACAAGAACCAACAGCGCCAACAGCAACAAAGGCGGCAACAACCATTGCCGCAGCAGGCGAGAGCCTTTGCTCTCACCCAAAACCAGCCCGAGAAAAACCAAGGAAACCTGGCAGGTATGGGCAAGCTTAAAGGTTTTTCCATAATGATTCTGTTCGATACTGGTGCCTCGCATTCTTTTATATCTGCCCCTTGCGTAGATACCTTAGAAATCGAATCAGAACGAGCTAAGTGTGCCTTAAAAATCACTACACCCTCAGGAGAAAGATCTACCACCACACATGTTTGCTCGAACGTAGAATTTGAAATAGGAGAACTTAAGATGGTAGCGAACAATCTTAATATTCTGCTCATGTGGGATGTAGATATAATCTTAGGAATGGACTGGCTAGCTGAGAATCACGCCACCATCCTTTGTAGTGAACGAAAAATTTCTATTCGACCACCTGGAAAGGAACCGACGGAATTTCACGGCATAGGTATGAAGAAAAGAGTACCAGTGATATCCGCATTACAAGCCAAAAAAGAGATGATGAAGGAAGGAAGCACAGCTTATCTCGTCTACCTAAACGGGGAAGCTAGTGAAGACAAGAAGGTGGAAGATGTGGCAATAGTACGAGACTTTCCAGAAGTTTTTCCTGAAATATTGCCAGGACTACCTCCAGACAGGCAACTAGATTTCACCATTGATCTAGAACCTGGATCTGCCCCAGTATCAAAGGCACCGTATAGGATGGCCCCAAAGGAACTACAAGAATTAAAGGTGCAACTACAGGAACTCTTGGACTTGGGTTTCATCAGACCCAGTGTCTCGCCTTGGGGAGCGCCTGTACTCTTTGTCAAAAAGAAAGATGGAACCATGAGGATGTGCATTGATTATCGAGAGTTGAACAAACTGACGCTTAAAAACAAATACCCTCTTCCAAGGATAGATGATTTGTTCGATCAACTCAAAGGAGCCAGTGTATTCTCAAAAATAGATTTAAGGTCTGGTTATCATCAACTGAAGATCAGACCAGAGGATATATCTAAGACCGCTTTCCGCACAAGATATGGTCACTATGAATTCGTTGTCATGCCATTTGGTCTAACCAATGCACCGGCAGTATTCATGGACCTCATGAATCGAGTTTTCCATCCATACTTAGACAAATTTGTCTTAGTATTTATAGATGATATCCTCATCTATTCTAAGAATGAACAAGAGCATGAAAATCATTTGAGAATCATCCTGGAGACATTAAAGACGGAGAAGTTGTTCGCCAAATTCAGCAAGTGCGAATTTTGGTTGAAAGAAGTAATGTTTCTAGGGCACATCGTATCAGCAGATGGAATCAAGGTGGACCCCGCCAAGGTGCAAGCAGTGCGCGAGTGGAAATCACCAACCACACCTAATGAAATCCGAAGTTTCTTAGGTTTGGCAGGATACTACCGGAGATTCATCGAAGGATTCTCTAAAATAGCGAGACCAATGACGCAATTACTTCGCAAAGGAATCAAGTATAAGTGGAACGAAGAGTGTGAAGCCAGCTTCCAAGAACTGAAGAAGAAATTGACAACTGCACCAGTGCTAGCAGTTCCAGCAGCCGATAAAGAATACGTGATCTTCACGGACGCGTCCAAAAATGGGCTAGGTTGTGTGTTGATGCAAGAAGGAAAGGTCATTGCCTACGCCTCGCGACAACTAAGGCCACATGAATTGAACTACCCCACTCATGATCTGGAACTGGCAGCAATTGTGCATGCTTTGAAAATTTGGAGACACCATCTATACGGAGTTAGATGTGAAATCTTCACTGATCACAAAAGCCTTAAGTATTTTTTTGAGCAGAAAGACTTGAATATGAGACAGAGAAGATGGCTCGAGCTCGTGAAGGATTACGATTGCGGTATCAACTACCACCCGGGAAAAGCTAATGTAGTAGCTGATGCTTTAAGTCGTAAAACTCAATCCGAGTTAGGACTTCTTCTCACTCAAGAGGACACACTTGTAAGGGATTTTGACAAATTGAAGATAGAAGTGGTTCAGCCACCGGCAACGACAAGAGCAATTATTGCAACTCTAGTAGCCGTCCCAGACCTCAGAGAAAGGATCGTCAGTGCCCAGAGAGCGGATGAGAGCTTGGAAAAAGTTCGTCTCAAGATCCGAACAGGCACGCCAGGAGGCTACCAAGAGGCAACGGATAACGCAGTTCTTTTTGAAGGAAGATTGTGTGTTCCCCATAACGAGGAACTGAGAAACGAGATCATGAGTGAAGCTCATGACACGCCCTATACCGCTCATCCCGGAAGTACCAAAATGTACCAAGATCTAAAACAGAAATTTTGGTGGGACGGGATGAAACGAGATATAGCCTCGTTTGTAGAGCGTTGCCTTGCATGCCAGCAAGTGAAAGCTTTACATCAACGACCATATGGGAAATTACAGCCATTGGAAATTCCAGAATGGAAGTGGGAGCACATAGCGATGGATTTCGTGACGGGTCTACCCAAGACAAATAGGGGCAACACATCTATTTGGGTAATAGTAGACCGTCTCACAAAGAGCGCTCATTTTATACCGATTCCAATTACCCATGGATCGGAGAAACTAGCCCAACTGTACATTCGTGAGATTGTACGGCTACATGGAATACCAATATCCATTACTTCAGATAGAGATTCAAAATTTACTTCTAGATTTTGGATCAGTTTGCAGAAAGAGTTGGGAACGAGATTAAACTTTAGCACCGCCTTTCACCCTCAAACAGATGGACAATCAGAAAGGACAATTCAGACCCTTGAAGATATGTTGAGGACAGTGGTGCTAGACCGAGGAGGAAGTTGGGAATCAGTGCTGCCGTTAATCGAATTCGCCTACAACAATAGTTACCAGGCAACCATTGATATGGCACCTTATGAGGCGCTGTATGGAAGGAAGTGTAGATCACCACTTTACTGGGATGAAGTGGGTGAAAGAAAAATCCTTGGGCCAGATGCAGTAAGCGAGATGATTGAGACCATCCGCCAGATTAGAGCAAGAATTAAAGAGGCCCAGGACAGACAGAAGTCTTATGCTGATACCCGACGAACTGAACTACAATTTCAGATTGGAGACAAGGTTTTCCTTAAAATATCACCCTCGAAAGGGATCGTTAGATTCGGTGTTAAGGGTAAGTTGAGACCCCGTTTTGTAGGACCTTATGAGATCCTTGAAAGAATAGGTCCCGTAGCGTATAGGTTGGCACTGCCACCTAGCTTTGGAAACGTCCACAATGTGTTCCACGTGTCACAGCTGAGACGGTACGTGTTTGATCCCAAACACGTGATTCATCAAGATGAAATGATTCTTAACCCAGACTTGACGTACGAGGAAAAACCTGAAGCCATTTTGGACCGAAAGGTGCAAGAGTTAAGGAATAAATCGATCGCGTCAGTCAAAATACTGTGGAGACACCATGGACCAGAAGAAGCAACGTGGGAACTTGAGGACCAGATGAAAGAAAAATACCCAGAACTTTTCACATAGGTATGCAAATTTCGGGACGAAATTTCTTTTAAGGGGGATAGTATGTAATGACCCGACTTTTTATTAAGGATTATATACTTTTAATTACTGATTTAAGGATTTATTATGGTAATTAGAGTTCAGCTTCCATTAATAAAATACGAACTTATATGAATTTGATAATTTATATATGTGATGATTTATTTTTTTTTTATTTTCAATAGATGATGCACTCAAAATATATTTTGAGTCCATTAATTTATTGTGGAGAATTTAACACTGAAGTGTTAAATATGAATCTTTTATCGATTGTTTACTTAAGCCCATGAGTAATTTATTTTATGTTAGAAGCAAGCTCAAATGGATTTTATGCTTCAATAAGAATTAGGCTTATATGTCTTAATGTATTTAAATGAGTTTGGAACCTTATAATTAATATAATAATCTCTTAGATTTTTTTTAATTAGAATAATGGCAAGCATGCTGAATCCTAAAGCATGCTGAAGAAATTCTTGCTACGCATGCTGAAGAAATTCTTCAGTCACACATGCAGGCTGGAAGTATTCATACCTGCAAGTTGAAAAAAATTCCACAATCCTCATCCATCCAAGCCACCCCATTTTTCTTTAAAATCACAGCACTTTCACCATTATTTTCCATACTCAACGTCTCCTACGTTCATTCCTCCAACCAAACTTCATGGTAATTATTACAAGTATTTCTCCATCTCATTTCTTTGTCATTTACAGAGCACCTTCTGATATCCTATTATTCATGCTTATTATGCAGAAACAGTAAATCATTATCTACCAATTCAAGGTTACTTTCTAAATCGAAATACTCCATTTCTGTATCAAGTTCATAACTCCAAAAGAACCACCAACGCATACAACTGCTCATATTCCTCTTTATGTGCATACAACTTGTGTATAAACTCGTTTTAACATTGATGTTCGAAAGGCTGAATTTGCAAGTGAGGTGTTTATATGCAGTGTGATTAATTGAAGAACAATTAAAGATCTTGACTTTTTACATGGACATATAGAGATAATTATTTCCTGACTATGTATGAATTTTGCTCAAATCATCTATGCTATGACTGAAATTGTGGCTTGAACCTACTGTGTGTGTGAGTCGAAATCAGAGGGAGGCGGCAGCCGCGGTGGCTCGTCGCCGGCGACGGAGCGGCGGCGGTGAACCTGCCGTTGTCTCCGATCTGCCAAGAAAGGGGAAAAGATGAGGAAAAAGAAAAAGAAAATGAGAATAGGGAGATCCGGGGGCTTACCTTTGTGAGACGGTGCTCGGCTCCTCACAGCGAATCCGACGACGAACGGCGGCGGCCGTGCTCTTCCACGGCCAGGCGATGGCCGTGAACACCCAAGGCGGCGGCGTGCGGCTGACTTTCAGCGGCGACTCCGGGCGAGAAGCAACAGCAGCTCCAGCGGCTTCCAGTCGACGGTGCTCGCCGAGATCCAGTTGCAGCGACGGCGGATCTGCCATGGAGGAGAGGCGGAGGCGACGGAGCGGCGGCGTGGTGGCGCTGCTGTGCCTTTCCAGCGGCCGAGACAGAGAGAGAGATAGAGGAGAAGAGGGGGGGAAGAGTTCGGGGAGAGAGAAGGAGAGGCCGCGCCGCTCGCCGGCGGCGACGGCGCCGTTGAACGGCAGCGGTGGCGGCAGAAAACAGAGAGAGAGTCGGGAGAGAGAGAGGTCCGAGAGAGAGAGTGAGAAAGAAGAAAGAAGAGGCGCAGCTTTGGTGTTATGTGTGTGTTTGAGTGTATTTAGTGTGTGTGTATATTTAGGTTAGGATTTGAGCCGGGTTTGGGCCGGGTTTCAGCCGGGTTTGGGCCGGGTTTGAGCCGGGTTTGGGCCGAAAATATTGGGCTCCTTCTTGGGCCGATTTAATTAAACTCTTGGGCCGATTTAATTAAATTGTTTGGGCCGATTTAATTAATTGTTTGGGGCTTATTCAAAGAAAAACATGATAGACTTAATTTATCTAATTAATTTGGGCTTATATCTATTTAAATTATTTGAGCTCTTAATTATTAATTTAAATTGAGCTTGATTAATTTAATTATATATTGACCTTTAAATTAATTATTTAAATGGAGTTCTTTATTTCAAGTATTTATAAATGGATTATAAAATGAAATATTTTGAGTTAAACTCTCATTTAAATTAATTCTTTTCAAATGACTTATTAATATGGATTATTTGAAAATGATTAAATGATTTTAAAAATAAGAAAGCATGATCTATGATGATATGATTTATCTATGTAATATTATAGGATTTATTTTTTTAAATAACGGAATATTTGACTTGATGACATAAATAGAACGAGTTATGATTAATGCGCATGTTGATGTTCGAATAAATAGTTTCGAACCTAAATGATAGTATGTGATAATGTTTTGAGTCTAAGGTTTTGACGAGATAAGATTAATATTAAAATTTACTAATTATTTTAAGGATGATGATGGGCTCACTTATTGGGCTTCATGATTTTATTATCTTGGGCCTCATTTGTTGGGCTCTAGAATTTAATTGATGTTGGGCCTAATATTATTAATGCACTGGGCTTCGAATTTGTTCATTTGGGCTCGAATTAAATTCCTTTTGGGCCTAGTTTATTTTATTGGGCCGGAGATTAATTCAATTGGGTTTTGCTTATTTTATTTCCATTGGGCTAATATATATATTGTTTGGACTCTATTATTTTTATAAATGGGCTCTTATTATTTATTTTGATTGGGCTTCTATTAATTGTTAATAATGAATTTATTATTTATTATTAATTGAACTCCTACTATTTTAAATTGATTAAGTTCAATGAAATTTATTAGTTAAGCCCAATGAGATTTATTAATTTAGGCCCCATTATTTAATCCTAATTTTTTAATTAGTGATAAATTTTAAGACTTACTAATTATTAATTAGTAAGTGAATTAGATTATTTTAAGATGAGTAGATTATTAAAGATCAATAATCCGACCTCATAAGACGAGATTTAATTCCTTAGATAGGATTAGCATCTCATAATTTAATTAAAGGAATATGAGTCATGCATAATCATTTCACGCATCCTCATTTATTGAGATTTTTCGAGAATTAGAATCTTATTTTATTTTCTCGAATTAAAGGTCAAGCACCAGAGTTAGAGCTAAACCGTGAGTCTGCTATTCAGGTAGGCTTTCTATGTATAAACTAAAATTATATATTAGAATTGTTAAGACTTTATGCTTATGAATTTAAATGATATTGTCAATGCCTAAATGCTTTATGTTTTATTATTAATTGCCTATCTGATGTTAATCGAATTCGGATTCTGGATGGGACCGCAAATCCCTTCGGAATTAGTGTACACCTTGTGATCGTGAGTCATCTAGCGGGTTGGCCGATCATAGTGTCCGTAGAGGGAGGCCTCCCTCTCGGCACGAGTTACTGATATGGTGATTAATGATATAAAATACCTGCGCGGGTTATTGATGAAAGAAATGATATTATGTTTGGTAAATACGAGTCTTTAAAGGAAAACCCTCGTATCTTACTACTGTTGAAAGGCTTGACAATAAAATATTATGCATGTATGTAAATTTCGGCAAGTGTCCACTAAGTACTTTTGTACTTAGCCCTGCATGTATTTTTAAATGTGCAGGTTGAGCGGTGATCGAGGATGTAGTGTGCAAGCGGAGCTTCTGTCAATCTAGGATGAGTACCTCAGAGTAGAGTATATGTCTTCATACATATATTCAAATTATTATTCCGCTGCAAACACTGATTTTACTAAGACATTATGTTATCTGTCAAAACAATATGTACTATTTAATAATGTACTCAAACTCGTTGAGTACCCCTTTGAATAATATTATGTACGGTCCCCTTGTGGCCTTCATTGATATCTAGGTATTTCGATTGATTTCCTTATACAAGACGAGTCATCAAGAAACCGAATATGCCCCTTTCTTACTCCCGCTCCTAAATTCCCTCCCTTAGTCGCGGTTTCCCCGAATTTGCTATCCTTAGCAAGTGCGGTCGTGACAGTTTAACCATAAGGATATCTTCACTTTTCCTAAGTCTCTGAGAAAGTTGACATTAAGCCATGTGCTTCTTCTTTGGGAGGAGATGACAATTGTAGTGTAACAACCCGCTCTTTTATTATATTTAAATCCAGGAATACGATAATTATTATTTCATCTTTCAGTAAATCAAACCCAGTAATTATTTATGATTTAAATTCAGCTTATGACACTGGATTATATTCTATTAAGCAGGATTATTATTTTATTACCAAGTCAGTAGTTTCGCGTAAATAAATCGCAATGAAAATTATTGAGTAAGTCAATAATTATTTCAGATTCATAACTGACTTAGCGAAGTCATGTTATTTATTAATCACAATAGAATTATTTTTCTATTTTTATTATTATTTCTTGAGTCGTGAATTTATTCCGGTTTATGAAGAATTAAATCTACGGATTTAATTTAGAATTTATTCTAGCTAAGAAAGGAAGCAGATATCGAGTAGTTTCATAAACACGCGATATTAACAAAACCCGGTAGTTGGATTTTATTTAAAAAAAAATGCAATACAATATTACAGATATAGAAATTCCAAGACAAGAATTATTGCTTCTGTTTATACTTCACTTTACAAACCCCTATTTTTCTATCTATCTACCAACACTAAAAAAAAAAAAAGGAATAGTGTATGTGTGTGAAAAAAATCTGCAGCTATCCCTTAAGCATGCTCAGCCATCTATTCTGGACATTTTTTTGACTCCAACTCCACGCCTATGTAATATTCTTTTTTGACTCCAGCTCCAGCAGCATATTTGCAAAATTTTCACACCCGAACACCTTCATGTGGTTTCAGATTTCAGCAGCTATTAATCTTCATTTCATTCCCATTCCACACTGCACTGCTCTTCATTCGGTGCTCTGCCAAGTATCCTCAAGCCATTCCAGTAACACCTTAACACTTGAAGAAGTGAGAGAGAGATCGTTTATTCATTACTCTGCCAAACTGCCAGATTATCTCAGTTCATTCAACAACCAAAACAAACATTCAAGGTATTGATTCTATCTCAAATATCCATTCCAGTAAAGCATTCATACCAAAGCATGATCAGTTTCACAATGATAGAAAACCATTGTAGGCATAATGAACTTAGCAAAGTTACACTCTTTATAGTGCAAACACCAATAACTCTTATGCAAAGCAAGAACAGGCTGCACTCTTTCACCACTAGGAAAATAAGAATTGTAGAAGATGTACCCCTAGACTGCCTTTGTTCGTATGTTGCTAAGACAAATACAGTAAAACCCCAAACTCCAAACCACACGCCATTTTCATAGTAGAGAAGAAACTACGCTAAGGATGAAGGAAGAAGAGAGAACTTAGCTTTTAGACAACGAGGGACGCGGCCCTGTTCAGTCGGGCCGAGAGACGACGAGTGGGCGGCGACTCGCGGGTGAAGCAGCAGGCGTTCACCGGTTTCCCAATGACAGCGGCGCGACGAAGCTCGCTGGTCCTCCATTTTCAGCAACGGCGAAGGCAGCGGCTATCTCCAGATTTCGGAGTGACAGGGGCGTTGGGGAGGACGACGCGACGATGGAGCTCTCACCGGCTTCGGAACTCGGAGAAAAAAAAAACTGGAAACGGCGGACTCCCCGGCTCGCCATTAACTGAACCACAGCAGCACCGGAGGAGCGCTCGCCGTTTGTTCTTCTGGTCAGTCGATTGGAAATATGGCAGCACAGCTTCGTCGGATCTAAGAACGGCGACAGCAGCGGCCCCGATCACCGATCGCACAGCTCTCGTTGACTCTGCCGATTTGGGAGGATGAACGGTGACGAACGACGACTGTAAATCGTCGGGTTTACAGAACCACGGCGGCGGCAGCGACGATTTGCAGAAGGAGAGGAGCTAGAGCTCGATTTGCAGAAGGAGATGAACTAGGGCTCGGGCTCTCTCCACCGACGCTTCGAATCGAGAGAGAGGAGACGAAGGAGCAGACCGGCGTCGAGGTCCGGAGCAACGCCGGCCTCGCCGGTCTTTCAATTGCAGCGGCAGCAGCGAGGACTCCCGGAGGACTAGGGCTCGCCCTGTGGTCTTGAGCGCATACTATCGGAGAGAGTCAGCAGAGGAAGGAGAACGCCGGAGCTGGGCAGTGGGAGACGACGCCGGCCGGTAGCCGAATGACCGGAAAAAGGGAAGGGCCGATCGAAGAGAGGGCCGAGCGGCTCTGTGTGAGAAATTTTGGAGAGGTAGCGGCGTGAATTGTGAGAGAAAATAGAGAGAGAACCGAGATTGAGGGAGAGAGTGAGGATTTTGGGCTCTCTTTTTGGGCTCTTGAATTTTTTGTGATTGGGCTTGAGGAATTAATTCCTTTTGGGCCTAGTTTATTTTATTGGGCCGGAGATTAATTCAATTGGGCTTTGCTTATTTTATTTCCATTGGGCTAATATATATATTGTTTGGACTCTATTATTTTTATAAATGGGCTCTTATTATTTATTTTGATTGGGCTTCTATTAATTGTTAATAATGAATTTATTATTTTTATTAATTGAACTCCTACTAATTAATTGATTAAGTTCAATGAAATTTATTAGTTAAGCCCAATGAGATTTATTAATTTAGGCCCCATTGTTAATCCTAATTATTTTAATTAGTGATAAATTTTTAAGACTTACTAATCATTAATTAGTAAGTAAATTAGATTATTTTAAGATGAGTAGATTATTAAAGATTAATAATCCGTCCTCATAAGACGAGCTTTAATTCCTTAAATAGGATTAGCATCTCATAATTTAATTAAAGGAATATGAGTCATGCATAATCATTTCACGCATCCTCATTTATTGAGATTTTTCGAGAATTAGAATCTTATTTTATTTTCTCGGATTAAAGGTCAAGCACCAGAGTTAGAGCTAAACCGTGAGTCTGCTATTCAGGTGGGCTTTCTACGTATAAACTAAAATTATATATTAGAATTGTTAAGACTTTATGCTTATGAATTTAAATGATATTGTCAATGCCTAAATGCTTTATGTTTTATTATTAATTGCCTATCTGATGTTAATCGAATTCGGATTCTGGATGGGACCGCAAATCCCTTCGGAATTAGTGTACACCTTGTGATCGTGAGTCATCTAGCGGGTTGGCCGATCATAGTGTCCGTAGAGGGAGGCCTCCCTCTCGGCACGAGTTACTGATATGGTGATTAATGATATAAAATACCTGCGCGGGTTATTGATGAAAGAAATGATATTATGTTTGGTAAATACGAGTCTTTAAAGGAAAACCCTCGTATCTTACTACTGTTGAAAGGCTTGACAATAAAATATTATGCATGTATGTAAATTTCGGCAAGTGTCCACTAAGTACTTTTGTACTTAGCCCTGCATGTATTTTTAAATGTGCAGGTTGAGCTGTGATCGAGGATGTAGTGTGCAAGCGGAGCTTTTGTCAATTTAGGACGAGAACCTCAGAGTGGAGTATATGTCTTCATACATATACTCAAGTTATTGTTATTCCGCTGCGAACACTGATTATGTTAAGATATTATATCGTTTGTCAAATAATATGTATTATTTAATAATGTACTAAAACCATTGAGTACCCCGTTTTGGGATAATATTATGTACGGTCCCCTTGTGGCCTTCGTTGATATCTAGATATTTCGATTGAATTCTTTATACAAGTCGAGTCATCAAGAAGCTAAACATGCCCCTTTTCTAATCCCGCTCCTAAAACCCCTCCCTTAGTCGCGGTTTCCCCGAATTTGCTATCCTTAGCAAGTGCGGTCGTGACAGAATGGTATCAGAGCATTTCTTTTGCTCTGAGTACTACTCATTCCTTCTAAGTTGAGTCTAGATTAAGTAAGTAAATACACTTTGAACTAGTTGACAAAAGCTTGGCACTACATCTCGTCACGCTCAACGGAGGTTATGGTAAGTACTTTCAAGTTTTAATTAAGTTAATTTCTTGAAATGTATGAAGCATGAATAAGTATGACTATGGTATGAATCACAAGAACTTAGAACTGTTAAGTTATATATGCTCACTCTCACGACGGAACATAGAAGAGAACTTAGGGAGATGCCTTAACTTTTTCTTCATGTTACGATGACATCGACAATGACGGTCGAAATAGAGAAAGAAGAATCACACAAAGGGTCGCATGATGAAACCACGAGCATGAAGATTGAGCAGCATAACGAACGCCAATAGTACGTTGATGGCATGGGCATAGCTTAAATATTCGAGTGTTTTTCTACGATGAGATCTCGAATTAGCTTGGCCTTTTGAACTTATTTTGTTGAAACTTTTAGTGCTCGTTGCTAGATTTAAGAAAATATCATCATCACATAACAAGCCCTAAGTTCGGTAAACAACAACACTAGAACTATATGATAGTCGAATTAGGTAATCTGTGATTAAGTATTAAGAACCTGTATGGCTTGTGTAAATGCTAGATTTAGATGATGAGGTGTTCTTGCACGTTATGGTTATTGAACCAAACTTGTTTTCCGATTTTAGATATTTAGAACCTTATCGCCTTAAGTTACTTGTCGTGTGCTACTTTTGACGATAGAATTTCCTTTGTTAGATGGCGAGAACTGTTTTCACCCGACGACGACCACTGCCCCCATGGGCTAGTCCAGAGGAGGTCGAGCGGTCCTACCGCACCTATGCTCCATGTCACGGGGATAACCTCGGACAGTTCCTCGCAGGTTTTCACAGACACTGGGTCGAGGCGAGTGCACATGGAGTATCAGGGTATGACGGTATCCAGAGGTTGATCTTACTGTTACCTTCCGAGTGGCAGGGATGGGCTAGGCAGATCTCTGCCCACTACATCTTTCGCCGAGAAGATTACCACGACCTCATGGGAGACTTCCCTAGCTTTATTGCGGAGCTTCAGATCTGTTTCACTTTGTGGGGCCGCGCCCCTCCAGGGCCCTACATCCTTCCGGGAGACTACGTACAGGTGGGGACGCCTTTACCAGCGGAAGCACCCACTACTGCTCCCGAGCCCTCGATGGCCTTGCCCAGAGATCCTTCACCACGAGCCTCAGTTCTAGGGCGCCGTGGTAGGCACGATGACGAGGCAGGCCCTTCTCGTCCACGGGCTCGCAGAGATTTCCCATCGCCTCCTGACTCATCAGCCCGGACTGCTACTCCTCCACCACCAATGATACCTACGGCAGAAGCAAGGCTTTCGACTGCCATGGCCAACGCTGACAGGGTCATGTCCAACCTGAGGGAGTTTATAGATAGGGGCAAAGCCCCTATGCAGGAGGATGATGGTACAGTACCGTATGGTACGATGAGGAGTACTCATCCCGAGCCCGTGCCACCTCCAGCTCCGATCAAGCCTCGCACCACGGTCAGGATCAGCACCAGAGACGATCCGATCCGTGAGATTGTGGACGATATCTTCCGCTCAGCCCAGATCATGCAAGAGACAGGCGAGGGCCAGGGAGAGACTCCGTTGCCCAGCTGGGAGCCGGGCGAGGATGAGGAGAAGGACCCTGAGGAGGATGAGGAGGAGGACCCCGAGGAGGATCCAGAAGAGGACCCCCTAACGTCACCAAGGAGCAGCCGTACCGCGACTCAGGGTTCGCGGATTTGATAATTTTTTAAGCTTGTTGATGTTTTCCGGAAACGATGATTCATTCCGATATTTTTGTAACCTATGACTATGATTTTATTTATGTTGTCTCTAGCTAGCATTAGTACGAAAACGTTGGTCTCTAGGACGTTCCATGATTAAGTACCCTTGCGAGGTTGCTTAGCTAGTAAACCGGTACACCATAGGGAGTACTCGGATCGACTTTACTTACGTTTTGGTTGACGATGTAAAAGCCCTCGATGAGGCAATTTTTTTCATGATATATCTATATATGACCCTAGCATGGGCTTTCTGCGACGATCTCGTGTATGTTTTATGTTTCTCTACGGGTTTTATTCCTCACAAGTCAGTTAAGAATGTAGTAACTTTGAATAATGTGACTTGTGTATGCAACGGTTCCTGTTAATATCTTAATTTTGGAGTTATGATAAGTTAAATTTGACAAACAGTTCTTTATTAATTGCCTTAGAGATTCCTGTATAGAATGTATTAAAAAGGGTGTTTGTAATTTACAGAATGCCGCCTAAACGAGGTCGCCCCCCTAGGAGAAACGTTAACAATGATGGAAATCGCGATGAAATACCTGAAGGGCGGCGAAACGACAGGGAACCTACCCCACCCCCTCCACCCCCTGCTAGAAGGACTGAAGAACTGTTTCTTCGACAGAATCCGCCCACATTCACTGGGACAGGCGACCCAGCCGAGGCCGAAGCTTGGATACGCGCCTTGGAGCGTATCTTCACTTTCCTACACTGCACAGAAGAGGAGCGACTCTCGTGTATGTCTTTCCAACTAGCCGGATCGGCTGACTTTTGGTGGGAAGCCCGCCGAAAGACTCTGACTCCCGAACAATGGGCAGCATACACTTGGGAAGACTTTAAGACGGGATTATATGATAAGTATATTCCCAAGAGCTACAGAAAGAAGAAGGAGGCTGAGTTCTATAGCCTGAAACAAGGGAAGAAGACGGTGACAGAGTATGACAGAGAGTTCTGCGATCTATCGCGTTATGCTCCACAACAGGTGGATACTGATGAGAAAATGGCGGAGAAATTTTGTGCCGGTCTGAGGCACGAGATTCGGATGACTCTAGCTAGTCATGGTGGACTCTCATACACTGAGTCTTTGAACAGGGCACTGGACATCGAAGCTGCGATGCCAGTAGAAAGGTTGGCTCCGCCACAGACCTCAGCGCCAGCCAACCCACCTGCACGCCCTCAGAACTTTAAAGGGAAGCGCAACTGGAACGACCATAGAGGAAATGAAAACCAGACTAACAAGAGGCCATGGCAAGGAAATGCGCCGTTGGGACAATATCAGCAACAAGGACAAGGGAAGCAACAGGGTCCTGCCCCGGCTGGAGGCAGCCAAAGACAAAATGAAGTTCCCCTTTGTCCAAAATGCCACAAACCACATCGTGGTGTCTGTAAGGCTGGAACTGACAGTTGCTACACGTGTGGCCAGAAGGGCCACTACTCCTCACAATGCCCCAACAAACAGCAGGGCGCGGCAATCAGGGCCACTTATGCCCAGCCCCTGCAAGCAGTTCAAGGGCAACACCAGCCCCGCCAACAACAGCCATACCAGCAGCAATACCAATACCAGCCCCGCCAACAACAGCCATACCAGCAGCAATACCAACACAAGCACCAACAGCGCCAACAGCAACAGAGGCGGCAACAACCATTGCCGCAGCAGGCGAGAGCCTTTGCTCTCACCCAAAACCAGCCCGAGAAAAACCAAGGAAACCTGGCAGGTATGGGCAAGCTTAAAGGTTTTTCCATAATGATTCTGTTCGATACTGGTGCCTCGCATTCTTTTATATCTGCCCCTTGCGTAGATACCGTAGAAATCGAATCAGAACGAGCTAAGTGTGCCTTAAGAATCACTACACCCTCAGGAGAAAGATCTACCACCACACATGTTTGCTCGAACGTAGAATTTGAAATAGGAGAACTTAAGATGGTAGCAAACAATCTTAATATTCTGCTCATGTGGGACGTAGATATGATCTTAGGAATGGACTGGCTAGCTGAGAATCACGCCACCATCCTTTGTAGTGAACGAAAAAATTCTCTTCGACCACCTGGAAAGGAACCGACGGAATTTCACGGCATAGGTATGAAGAAAAGAGTACCAGTGATATCCGCATTACAAGCCAGAAAAGAGATGATGAAGGAAGGAAGCACAGCTTATCTCGTCTACCTAAACGGGGAAGCTAGTGAAGACAAGAAGGTGGAAGATGTGGCAATAGTACGAGACTTTCCAGAAGTTTTTCCTGAAATATTGCCAGGACTACCTCCAGACAGGCAACTAGATTTCACCATTGATCTAGAACCTGGATCTGCCCCAGTATCAAAGGCACCGTACAGGATGGCCCCAAAGGAACTACAAGAATTGAAGGTGCAACTACAGGAACTCTTGGACTTGGGTTTCATCAGGCCCAGTGTCTCGCCTTGGGGAGCGCCTGTACTCTTTGTCAAGAAGAAAGATGGAACCATGAGAATGTGCATTGATTATCGAGAGTTGAACAAACTGACGCTTAAAAACAAATACCCTCTCCCAAGGATAGATGATTTGTTCGATCAACTCAAAGGAGCCAGTGTATTCTCAAAAATAGATTTAAGGTCTGGTTATCATCAACTGAAGATCAGACCAGAGGATATATCTAAGACCGCTTTCCGCACAAGATATGGTCACTATGAATTCATTGTCATGCCATTTGGTCTAACAAATGCACCGGCAGTATTCATGGACCTCATGAATCGAGTTTTCCATCCATACTTAGACAAATTTGTCTTAGTGTTTATAGATGATATCCTCATCTATTCTAAGAATGACCAAGAGCATGAAAATCATTTGAGAATCATCCTGGAGACATTAAAGACGGAGAAGTTGTTCGCCAAATTCAGCAAGTGCGAATTTTGGTTGAAAGAAGTAATGTTTCTAGGGCACATCGTATCAGCAGATGGAATCAAGGTGGACCCCGCCAAGGTGCAAGCAGTGCGCGAGTGGAAATCACCAACCACACCTAATGAAATCCGAAGTTTCTTAGGTTTGGCAGGATACTACCGGAGATTCATCGAAGGATTCTCTAAAATAGCGAGACCAATGACGCAATTACTTCGCAAAGGAATCAAGTATAAGTGGAACGAAGAGTGTGAAGCCAGCTTCCAAGAGCTGAAGAAGAAATTGACAACTGCACCAGTGCTAGCAGTTCCAGCAGCCGATAAAGAATACGTGATCTTCACAGACGCGTCCAAAAATGGGCTAGGTTGTGTGTTGATGCAAGAAGGAAAGGTTATTGCCTACGCCTCGCGACAACTAAGGCCACATGAATTGAACTACCCCACTCATGATCTGGAACTGGCAGCAATTGTGCATGCTTTGAAAATTTGGAGACACCATCTATACGGAGTTAGATGTGAAATCTTCACTGATCACAAAAGCCTTAAGTATTTTTTCGAGCAGAAAGATTTGAATATGAGACAGAGGAGATGGCTCGAACTCGTAAAAGATTACGACTGCGGTATCAACTACCACCCGGGAAAAGCTAATGTAGTAGCTGATGCTTTAAGTCGTAAAACTCAATCCGAGTTAGGACTTCTTCTCACTCAAGAGGACACGCTTGTAAGGGATTTTGACAAATTGAAGATAGAAGTGGTTCAGCCACCGGCAACGACAAGAGCAATTATTGCAACTCTAGTAGCCGTCCCAGACCTCAGAGAAAGGATCGTCAGTGCCCAGAGAGCGGATGAGAGCTTGGAAAAAGTTCGTCTCAAGATCCGAACAGGCACGCCAGGAGGCTACCAAGAGGCAACGGATAACGCAGTTCTTTTTGAAGGAAGATTGTGTATTCCCCATAACGAGGAACTGAGAAACGAGATCATGAGTGAAGCTCATGACACGCCCTATACCGCTCATCCCGGAAGTACCAAAATGTACCAAGATCTAAAACAGAAATTTTGGTGGGACGGGATGAAACGAGATATAGCCTCGTTTGTAGAGCGTTGCCTTGCATGCCAGCAAGTGAAAGCTTTACATCAACGACCATATGGGAAATTGCAGCCATTGGAAATCCCAGAATGGAAGTGGGAGCACATAGCGATGGATTTCGTGACGGGTCTACCCAAGACAAATAGGGGCAACACAGCTATTTGGGTAATAGTAGACCGTCTCACAAAGAGCGCTCATTTTATACCGATTCCAATTACCCATGGATCGGAGAAACTAGCCCAACTGTACATTCGTGAGATTGTACGGCTACATGGAATACCAATATCCATTACTTCAGATAGAGATTCAAAATTTACTTCTAGATTTTGGATCAGTTTACAGAAAGAGTTGGGAACGAGATTAAACTTTAGTACCGCCTTTCACCCTCAAACAGATGGACAATCAGAAAGGACAATTCAGACCCTTGAAGATATGTTGAGGACAGTGGTGCTAGACCGAGGAGGAAGTTGGGAATCAGTGCTGCCGTTAATCGAATTCGCCTACAACAATAGTTACCAGGCAACCATTGATATGGCACCTTATGAGGCGCTGTATGGAAGGAAGTGTAGATCACCACTTTACTGGGATGAAGTGGGTGAAAGAAAAATCCTTGGGCCAGATGCAGTAAGCGAGATGATTGAGACCATCCGCCAGATTAGAGCAAGAATTAAAGAGGCCCAGGACAGACAGAAGTCTTATGCTGATACCCGACGAACTGAACTACAATTTCAGATTGGAGACAAGGTTTTCCTTAAAATATCACCCTCGAAAGGGATCGTTAGATTCGGTGTTAAGGGTAAGTTGAGACCCCGTTTTGTAGGACCTTATGAGATCCTAGAAAGAATAGGTCCCGTAGCGTATAGGTTGGCACTGCCACCTAGCTTTGGAAACGTCCACAATGTGTTCCACGTGTCACAGCTGAGACGGTACGTGTTTGACCCCAAACACGTGATTCACCAAGATGAAATGATTCTTAACCCAGACTTGACGTACGAGGAAAAACCTGAAGCCATTTTGGACCGAAAGGTGCAAGAGTTAAGGAATAAATCGATCGCGTCAGTCAAAATACTGTGGAGACACCATGGACCGGAAGAAGCAACGTGGGAACTTGAGGACCAGATGAAAGAAAAATACCCAGAACTTTTCACATAGGTATGCAAATTTCGGGACGAAATTTTTGTTAAGAGGGGTAGTATGTAACAACCCGCTCTTTTATTATATTTAAATCCAGGAATACGATAATTATTATTTCATCTTTCAGTAAATCAAACCCAGTAATTATTTATGATTTAAATTCAGCTTATGACACTGGATTATATTCTATTAAGCAGGATTATTATTTTATTACCAAGTCAGTAGTTTCGCGTAAATAAATCGCAATGAAAATTATTGAGTAAGTCAATAATTATTTCAGATTCATAACTGACTTAGCGAAGTCATGTTATTTATTAATCACAATAGAATTATTTTTCTATTTTTATTATTATTTCTTGAGTCGTGAATTTATTCCGGTTTATGCAGAATTAAATCTACGGATTTAATTTAGAATTTATTCTAGCTAAGAAAGGAAGCAGATATCGAGTAGTTTCATAAACACGCGATATTAACAAAACCCGGTAGTTGGATTTTATTTAAAAAAAAATGCAATACAATATTACAGATATAGAAATTCCAAGACAAGAATTATTGCTTCTGTTTATACTTCACTTTACAAACCCCTATTTTTCTATCTATCTACCAACACTAAAAAAAAAAAAAAGGAATAGTGTATGTGTGTGAAAAAAATCTGCAGCTATCCCTTAAGCATGCTCAGCCATCTATTCTGGACATTTTTTTGACTCCAACTCCACGCCTATGTAATATTCTTTTTTGACTCCAGCTCCAGCAGCATATTTGCAAAATTTTCACACCCGAACACCTTCATGTGGTTTCAGATTTCAGCAGCTATTAATCTTCATTTCATTCCCATTCCACACTGCACTGCTCTTCATTCGGTGCTCTGCCAAGTATCCTCAAGCCATTCCAGTAACACCTTAACACTTGAAGAAGTGAGAGAGAGATCGTTTATTCATTACTCTGCCAAACTGCCAGATTATCTCAGTTCATTCAACAACCAAAACAAACATTCAAGGTATTGATTCTATCTCAAATATCCATTCCAGTAAAGCATTCATACCAAAGCATGATCAGTTTCACAATGATAGAAAACCATTGTAGGCATAATGAACTTAGCAAAGTTACACTCTTTATAGTGCAAACACCAATAACTCTTATGCAAAGCAAGAACAGGCTGCACTCTTTCACCACTAGGAAAATAAGAATTGTAGAAGATGTACCCCTAGACTGCCTTTGTTCGTATGTTGCTAAGACAAATACAGTAAAACCCCAAACTCCAAACCACACGCCATTTTCATAGTAGAGAAGAAACTACGCTAAGGATGAAGGAAGAAGAGAGAACTTAGCTTTTAGACAACGAGGGACGCGGCCCTGTTCAGTCGGGCCGAGAGACGACGAGTGGGCGGCGACTCGCGGGTGAAGCAGCAGGCGTTCACCGGTTTCCCAATGACAGCGGCGCGACGAAGCTCGCTGGTCCTCTATTTTCAGCAACGGCGAAGGCAGCGGCTATCTCCAGATTTCGGAGTGACAGGGGCGTTGGGGAGGACGACGCGACGATGGAGCTCTCACCGGCTTCGGAACTCAGAGAAAAAAAAACTGGAAACGGCGGACTCCCCGGCTCGCCATTAACTGAACCACAGCAGCACCGGAGGAGCGCTCGCCGTTTGTTCTTCTGGTCAGTCGATTGGAAATATGGCAGCACAGCTTCGTCGGATCTAAGAACGGCGACAGCAGCGGCCCCGATCACCGATCGCACAGCTCTCGTTGACTCTGCCGATTTGGGAGGATGAACGGTGACGAACGACGACTGTAAATCGTCGGGTTTACAGAACCACGGCGGCGGCAGCGACGATTTGCAGAAGGAGAGGAGCTAGAGCTCGATTTGCAGAAGGAGATGAACTAGGGCTCGGGCTCTCTCCACCGACGCTTCGAATCGAGAGAGAGGAGACGAAGGAGCAGACCGGCGTCGAGGTCCGGAGCAACGCCGGCCTCGCCGGTCTTTCAATTGCAGCGGCAGCAGCGAGGACTCCCGGAGGACTAGGGCTCGCCCTGTGGTCTTGAGCGCATACTATCGGAGAGAGTCAGCAGAGGAAGGAGAACGCCGGAGCTGGGCAGTGGGAGACGACGCCGGCCGGTAGCCGAATGACCGGAAAAAGGGAAGGGCCGATCGAAGAGAGGGCCGAGCGGCTCTGTGTGAGAAATTTTGGAGAGGTAGCGGCGTGAATTGTGAGAGAAAATAGAGAGAGAACCGAGATTGAGGGAGAGAGTGAGGATTTTGGGCTCTCTTTTTGGGCTCTTGAATTTTTTGTGATTGGGCTTGAGGAATTAATTCCTTTTGGGCCTAGTTTATTTTATTGGGCCGGAGATTAATTCAATTGGGCTTTGCTTATTTTATTTCCATTGGGCTAATATATATATTGTTTGGACTCTATTATTTTTATAAATGGGCTCTTATTATTTATTTTGATTGGGCTTCTATTAATTGTTAATAATGAATTTATTATTTTTATTAATTGAACTCCTACTAATTAATTGATTAAGTTCAATGAAATTTATTAGTTAAGCCCAATGAGATTTATTAATTTAGGCCCCATTGTTAATCCTAATTATTTTAATTAGTGATAAATTTTTAAGACTTACTAATCATTAATTAGTAAGTAAATTAGATTATTTTAAGATGAGTAGATTATTAAAGATTAATAATCCGTCCTCATAAGACGAGCTTTAATTCCTTAAATAGGATTAGCATCTCATAATTTAATTAAAGGAATATGAGTCATGCATAATCATTTCACGCATCCTCATTTATTGAGATTTTTCGAGAATTAGAATCTTATTTTATTTTCTCGGATTAAAGGTCAAGCACCAGAGTTAGAGCTAAACCGTGAGTCTGCTATTCAGGTGGGCTTTCTACGTATAAACTAAAATTATATATTAGAATTGTTAAGACTTTATGCTTATGAATTTAAATGATATTGTCAATGCCTAAATGCTTTATGTTTTATTATTAATTGCCTATCTGATGTTAATCGAATTCGGATTCTGGATGGGACCGCAAATCCCTTCGGAATTAGTGTACACCTTGTGATCGTGAGTCATCTAGCGGGTTGGCCGATCATAGTGTCCGTAGAGGGAGGCCTCCCTCTCGGCACGAGTTACTGATATGGTGATTAATGATATAAAATACCTGCGCGGGTTATTGATGAAAGAAATGATATTATGTTTGGTAAATACGAGTCTTTAAAGGAAAACCCTCGTATCTTACTACTGTTGAAAGGCTTGACAATAAAATATTATGCATGTATGTAAATTTCGGCAAGTGTCCACTAAGTACTTTTGTACTTAGCCCTGCATGTATTTTTAAATGTGCAGGTTGAGCTGTGATCGAGGATGTAGTGTGCAAGCGGAGCTTTTGTCAATTTAGGACGAGAACCTCAGAGTGGAGTATATGTCTTCATACATATACTCAAGTTATTGTTATTCCGCTGCGAACACTGATTATGTTAAGATATTATATCGTTTGTCAAATAATATGTATTATTTAATAATGTACTAAAACCATTGAGTACCCCGTTTTGGGATAATATTATGTACGGTCCCCTTGTGGCCTTCGTTGATATCTAGATATTTCGATTGAATTCTTTATACAAGTCGAGTCATCAAGAAGCTAAACATGCCCCTTTTCTAATCCCGCTCCTAAAACCCCTCCCTTAGTCGCGGTTTCCCCGAATTTGCTATCCTTAGCAAGTGCGGTCGTGACATGTAGGCTCGTTGCCAAATCTTCGAGTGCTTAAACTGACTCATTGGGCTTGCGAAGGCAGCACTTGGGAAACAAGTGATGGAGAGTTCCCTCTTCTGGAATTTCTGGTGATACAAAAGTCGTTTCTCGAGGATTGGATAACTGAAAGTAGCCACTTCCCAATGCTCAAAAGCCTAGTGCTCGACGAGTGTTCGAAGCTCGCTGAAATACCAGAAGATATCGGGGAAATTCCAACACTCGAGCTGATTGAGGTGAAGGGGAAAGCGCGAACTGGTGAAAAGGTTTCGTCATAATCAATGCCCTCGCGTTGACTATAACCCTTTGCCACCAACCTAGCCTCGTAGGTTCGTACTATGCCATCTGCATCTCTCTTCTTTTTGAAGATCCATTTGCAGCCTACGGGATATTTCCCATCCGGCAAATCAACTAGTTCCCAAACTAGATTGAAGTACATTGAGTCCATTTCGGAAATTAAGGCTTCAAGCCACTTCTCCGAGTCGGTGCCTGACACCGCTTCGGTATAGGCCTTAGGTTCATCATCATCCGAATCAACTCCATCATCTTGGTTCTCAACCAATAGATTAAGTCTTACAGGTGCTCGACGATTCCTACGAGGCCTATGGAGTTGTTCTTGCGTTTGTTCGGGTTGTATATTCTGAATGTGAGCAGGTTCCTCTGTGTTGAATGTTTCAACAGTTTCGAATTTTCAAGGACATCCTCAAGATTTTCTTGAGGTGGTGGTGACACAACTATTGTATCATCGTGGCTTTGATGCATCTCATTGTCTTGAGGTGTCTCTCTAAGAGATATTCTCCTTCCCAATAGATCATCAAATACTCCCACTGAATCCTTGTCCACACCATTAGACAAGTTTTCATCCTCTATGTTATTTTGCAGTTCTTGAATCTCTTCAAGTTCTATCGTATTGTGACCTTGTTCCTTATAGACAAAGGTGTCTTCAAGAAACGTCACATTTCAGGAAATAATCACCTTGTGATCACCGGGAACGTAGAAATAATATCCAATTGTTTCCTTAGGATATCCCACAAAATAACATTTCTCACTTTTAGATTGCAACTTATCAGTTAAGACTTGCCTTTTTGCCACACCATAACTCATATGGTGTTTTCTCAACTGATTTAGAAGGAACTCTATTCAGAATATAAACAGCAGTTTGTAAGGCATGACCCCAAAGGAGTAAAGAGAGACTTGCAAAACTCATCATAGATCGAACCATATCTAATAAAGTTCGATTCCTCCTTTCGGATACCCCATTCATTTGAGGTGTCCCCGGAGGAGTCCAGTCTGACCGAATTCCATGTGATTTTAAGTAATCAAGAAACTCATGGCTTAAGTATTCTCCTCCTCGATCTGATCGAAGAGCCTTTATACTTTTTCCAAGTTGTTTCTCGACTTCTAACTTGAACTCCTTAAATTTCTCAAAAGCCTCAGATTTGTGCTTCATGAGATACACATATCCATACCTCGAAAAATCATCAGTAAAAGTTATGAAGTACGAATATCCACCTCTTGCTTCTGTTGGGAACGGTCCACACACATCTGTGTGAATCAATTCTAGCAAGTCTTTGGCTTGTAACCCCTTCCCAGAAAAATGTTTCTTAGTCATCTTACCTTTGAGACAGGATTCACAAGCACCATATGACTCAAGGTCAAATGATTTGAGATAGTCTAACTTTCTCAATCTTGCTATCCTGTTCTCATTGATATGACCAAGTCTACAATGCCAAAGATATGTAGTATTATTCGCATTACTCAGCTTAGGTCGTTTGTTTTGTACATTGAGAATACTCCTTTCACATTCAAGATAATATAAACCATTCAAAAGAGAGGCACTTCCATAAAACAATCCATTAAGGGAAAACGAGCATCGACTGTTTCCAAAAGCCTTCAATGTCCAACATCGGAATGGAAATAATATTCTTAGAAATATAAGGAACGAAGTAACAATTACTTAAAACAAGTCTATTTCCCGAAGGAAGATCTAATCTATAAGTCCCCACGCGTTCAGCAGCAACTCTTGCTCCATTTCCCATGCGTAGATCGACTTCCCCGGGCATCACTTTCTTGGTTTCACTTAGGCCCTGCACATTATTGCAAATGTGTGAGCCACAAGCTGTATCTAATACCCAAGATTGTGAATTATCAATAGACATGTTTATCTCAATGACAAACATACCCGAGCTCAAACCCGATGCACCTTGTGCCTTATATTTCGGGCAGTCTCTCTTCCAGTGCCCCTTTTCATGACAGAATAGACACTCATCCTTTGGCAACTTCGGCTTTTTCTGAGCCCCTCCACCTTTAGGCTTCAAACCAGCATCAAATGTCTTCTTCTGCTTTTTCTTCTGCTTGTACATCCTTTTGGAAGACGTGGCAGTAGAGCTCACCATGAGCACAGATTTGCCTTTAGAGGTGGAAGACTCATAGGTCTTCAACATGTTATGAAGCTCAGGCAGGCTTGCCTTCGTGCCGTTCATATTGAAGTTCACAATGAAGTTTTCAAATGAGGCAGACAAAGACTGCAGAATCAGATTGACAGAGACAGTAGCGGGTAGCATCGTTCCAATCGATGCCAACCTCTCAATCAACCCGATCATCTTCAGTACATGATCAGAAACCTGACCCCCATCATAAAGCTTACATTTAAAGAGATCTCGGAGTATCTCATACTCCATAGTCTGAGCTTCTGAAGCATACAGACTCTTCAAGTGTTTCAACATATCATAAGGGAACATGTGTTCGTGTTGCCTCTGTAACTCCGTAGTCATAGAGGACAGCATCACACATTGTGCCGATGTTGCATCCTCGACATGCTTCTTATGAGCAGCTTCATCAAATGATGCATACTCAGCAGACTGCTTGTCAGGAATGATAGTGATTGGGTTGTCCAAGACATACTCAATCTTCTCTAGCCTTAAGACCAGACGCAAGCAACGGAGCCAATCCGTAAAGTTTGACCCAGTCAACTTGTTTGTTTCTATCAAACATTTCAGTGACAAATTCGACATATTATCTGATCAATAAATAAAGAAAAGCAAATTAGAAAGAAAAAACTATGATCACATTATATCACTAATCAAACAATAGGCTATCGTATTGATTAGCTCCCACTAATTTTAACATATCTTACGCCCCCAACGTAAAACACGAATTTATAATCCATATAAATCTTAGTGGTCCAAGATCCAAGTCAATATTATGCGGCCTCTGCTTTGCTGATGACTACAATAATATTACTTAGTAGGCCTCTAAGCCAATTGCAACAACAATTTTGCAACTCTTGGTTGATTAATCCAATTAATCTGCGTCCTTAAATCATTCTTGGTCGCTTTGCGTTCAAAAATAATTTAAGCAAGTCAACCCCATCACACGGTGCCAACCTATGAATGAGTCTTGGCCTTGTCGATTTAGAGCATACAATTTTATGTAAATACCCTTGGACGAAAATGTTAGGTACTCAAACAATTATGATGGACGACGCGTTTTGTGCTTTGCACAAAGACTTATATTTAATGGGGATTTAGCATGTGATAGCAATTGCTTATATTTAATATCCAATATTAAATAGCAAAGCAATTACTGGGTGCCGCCTACTCAGGCATATAAAATGCGGACCACACATATTGGGCGCCGCCTACCCATACATAGCAAAGCGGACTACATATACTGGGCGCTGCCTACCCAAGATAAAAGCGGTCTTTAACTACTATAGTTAAATAATAAGCATAAAATCAAATAGCATGCTTATCACATAAAGACATAAAACCTCTACGAATAAAATCATTAATCAAATTAATATTTAATTTTCTAATTAAATATGGGTTAATCAATTTATATTAATTCTAAATTAATATAACCTTATTTCTATTATTATTAGTTCAAAATTAATAACAATAATTTAAATTTATTAATCCAATTAATAAATTAATTTTGAAATTTGGGGTTCAATTATTAATTCAAAATTAATAAAAGTTTTTTTTTTTTTTTTATGTCACAGCCCCAAATGGGCATTTAATAAAATGCAGGCCCAGCCCCATTTATTATGTCAATTTCGCAACCCATGGAAGTCCACAGCAGCAGCCCACAAAAGGAACAGGCCCAGCCTTTGAACACTGCAGCCCAACAACTCCTCTTGGCCCAAAACCCAATTTTCAGCAGCAAGGGTTTGAGAAAAGGATTTGCAGCAGCAGCTGCCGTCTCCTTTCTCGTCACCACGCCGCCGCCGCTCGAAGCCACGATGCAGACGACGTCGCGCGACCTCGTAGGACGGATCCTCGCCGGTCGAGGCTCGATGACGCGTCGGAGGTAAGCGACGACGTCTCCAGACGCTTGCCTGCGTCCTCACCGTTTCTCGGCCATTCCGGCGGAAGGAGCATGAAGCTCCTCGTCGCCGTTTACAGCCGTGGATCCGCCGCCTCCAGCGTGCAAGACCTCCACCAACAGTCGCCCTCCATTTTTCTGACTCCAAGCCCGAGATGGCGGGACTGCCACAGGGATGCAGCGGCGCGTCGGCTTGAAGCATATGATTGAGGGCCCGCAGAAATGCCTTTCCAAGGGAGACTTTGTCATTTCGTCCTCCACTTGCAAAAATAAAGTAGATAATCCATTGGCTTTATTGTAAAAGGAAAACATATGGTTGGTCAATAATGAATAGTTTATCTCTCTGTCTTCTAAACTAGCCCTGCTCTCTTTCAACCATTCTTCCAGCTTAGTTTATCTTTATCTGCAAAAATCTAGTAGCAGAAACTTCTTAACTGTGATCACCAAAGATGGCTTATGCTGCTCTTCTTTCCCTCGCCCGAACCACTGGAGAAATAATCTTGGATCAAGATAGATATTCCATTTCTCCTAATAAAAAACAACAAATTCGATCTATCTATGAACCATTTATTTTCTTGCAAGAGTTTCTTGAAGATTTTCCCGAGAAAGCCAACATCTTGGATGGGCGAATTAGAGATTTAGCGTATGAAGCAGAGCATATTATTGAGTCTTTCATATTGGTGGAAGCTCGATCACATTGGTGGAATGTTTTAGCTGTCAAATCAAAGCTAAAATGGCAAATAAGAAGGATAAGAGCACCCGCATCGCGGGTCCTCGATGGGGTACTCGAGGAGGCCATCGTCCTCGAGGAGGGCGATGCGGCGAGGAGCTCCTCGAGGACTCCTCGAGTTATCGAGTATCCTCGATAGGGCGAAGGAATGGCGCGTGCAATGCACGCGATTGCACGCGCCCAATTTAAAAAAAAAATGAAAAAATCGAAAATTCGAATTTATATACACTTTTTGACTGCAGCTCCTCGGTCTCCGCACCTTTGACCGACGGATTTAATTTTTTTTTTTTTTTTTAAATTTTCCCTTCTTCTTCTTCTTTAAAACACCCATCTTCTTCTTCTCTTCTCCACACCTCTTCTCCTTCTTCCTTCATCCTTCTTCCTTCTTCTCTTCACACCTGTTCTTCTCCTACAATTTTCTCCGTCATGGATCCACACAACCCTTTCTACGATCCAAATTGGTGCCCTGATCTCTCCTCCGATTATCATCCCGATATGGGAGGAATCAACTTGGAGGAGAGCCCGCCCGAGGAGGAACCGGTGAGTGCTCAGCAGAGTGTCTCCCCACCAAAAAAAGGCGGCCGGAGGAAGGAAAAGGCCACCAAAATGAAGCACGACAAACCAAAAGTTTACCGACATACTTACCTTCCACAGCATACGGATCTCATCGTCCAAATTTGGGCGGAGGAGACCAACGACTCGATCCGTGGGACGGATCAGAAGGGAGAGTCATATTGGGGCCGGATCCGCGAACGTGTGTGCCCCATCATCGGCGTCGACCTCGGCATTAAGAAACTTCAAGGCCACTGGTCCCGGGTGAGCGCGGATGTGCGTCTCTGGGAAGCTGTTTGGGTGGAGACGAGCAACAATTGGCCGTCCGGTCATTCGGATGATATGATTCGTGAAAAGGCCCAAACCATCTTCAAGGCTAGAAGCCCAACCAATGCCTCCTTCAATTTCTGGAACGCGTGGAGAACTCTCCGGCACAATCCCAAGTTCAAGTCGATGTACCTCCTTGGAGACGTGCATGCCTCCAAGAGGACAAAGACTACGGAAGAGGGCGGCTTCACCACCTCGGCGTCGGGCGAGGAGATCTCTTCTGCTCGGCCCATTGGCAACAAGGCGGCGAAGGCGGCGGCCAAGGCGGCGAATGCGGCGGCGAAAGGGAAAGGGAAGGCTGCAGCGTCGCATACGAGCTCGGATCCTCCACCAGAAATTGTGGAGAGGTTGGATAGGAACGACGCGCAGATGAGGGCATTCACCGCCCAGTACCAGCGGAGGAACGATCTCCGGGAGAGGGAGCTCGATATGCAGCTCCTGAACACGGATACGACGAACATGACGGACGCATAACGTGCATTGCACGCGTCCATGGTCGCCGACGTGCTCATGTGTCGTGGTCTATCCTAGGCTTTTAATTATGTGATTTTAATGATGTTTTAGGTTTTTTAAATTTTTATGTATTTTTTTTTATGTTTTAAGTAATTTTAAATTTTTTTTATGTTTTAAGTAATTTTAAATTTTATGTTTAATCCAGTATTTAAATATGCAATTTAAATTATGCAATAAAATTTAAATGAAAAACATAAAATCAAAACTAATATTATCAAGGAGGCTATCAAGGAACCCCAATGCAGCACTACCTACTCAATAACACAAACACTATCAAGGAGGCTATCAAGGAGGCTATCAAGGAGGTCCCAATGCGGATGCTCTAAGAAAAGAAACAAATTCAATCACAAGGGAGGTGATGATCATCAAGAATAACAGTGCAGATGCAGTGCAACTTGGTGCTTCTTCTTCCGCAGCAACAGGTTTTATTTATTTTATTTTTTATTTTTTATTTTTTTCAAAGAGAATTAATAGTTCCTCATTTCTCCTTCGGTGACTCGAACTCCGACCTTTCTTCTGCAACAGGTTCACCATCCAGATCTGCTCCGATCATCAAGATTGGCTATATGGTTGGTTTACATGAAGATTTGCTAACAATAAAATCTCGACTCTGTGGAGAATCGCCCAATTTAGAAGTTATCCCAATCGTTGGAATGGGAGGTATAGGAAAAACTACTCTTGCGAAGTGTGTTTACGACGACCCACTAACAGTGCAGCGGTTCGATATTCGTGTTTGGGTCACAGTATCACAGGACTACAATGCAGATGTAGTTTTATCAGCCCTCCTAGCTTCCATGGAAGAGTTTGATAAAGATAGATCCGAGGAGAGCAAAGATAGATCCAAGGAGGATGAAGAATTGCCTGGGGCGAAAGTGCACAAGATCTTGAAAGGCAGGAGATATCTCCTTGTAATGGATGATATTTGGAGCACAGATGCTTGGGATGATGTAAGAATTATACTTCCCGACGATGGTAATGGAAGCCGAGTCATGTTAACGACAAGAGAAACTGATGTGGCTGCTTATGCCTGTCGTTTGAGCTGTCCCCACAAGATGCGTTTCATGGATGAGGCTCAGAGTTGGAATCTACTTCAGCAGAAGGTGTTTGCACACCTAGATTGCCCTCCGGGGTTGGAGAACATTGGAAAGGAGATCGCGAGAAGCTGCAAAGGGCTGCCACTCGCAATCGTGGTGGTTGCAGGGCTCCTATCCACGGTCAGCAACAATCCAGCTTCATGGAGCGAAATTGCACGAAATGTAAATTCAGTTACTATAGGAGGACAATTTGAAAATATATTGTCTTTGAGTTACACTCACTTGCCTCATTATCTGAGGCCATGTTTCTTGTACATGGGAATGTTTCCTGAGGATTGTGAGGTCCGTGTCTCAAAACTCACCAAATTATGGGTAGCTGAGGGATTCTTGAGACGTCTGAACAGATCTAAAACCTTAGAAGAAGAAGAGGCTGAAGATTTTTTGGAGGATCTTGTCAAAAGAAATCTTGTTTTGGTTACCAAGAGAAAGTGTGATGGCAGGATCAAAAGTTGCAGCCTCCATGATCTTATGCGAGATTTGTGCATAAGAAAAGCGAATGAAGAGAAGTTTCTGGTGAACTTCAGCAGCGGGCTTTCAGTAAAGGGCAGAAAAAATCAGCGCCGTGTAAGTGTTACTCGTTCGGGTTTACCATATTTTCAGAAAATATATGGCTTAACCATCCATACGATTTTGTGCTTCCATGGCATTTCTGTAGCAAACAAGTTGGAAGGTTTTAGATTGCTAAGGGTATTGGATGCAGGAGATGTTTATGTGCAATCACTACCAGATCAACTATTTGACCTATTTTATCTAGCATACCTTGCTGTCTACTATCGTGGAAGGATACCTACAGCCATTTCAAAGCTTCGTAATCTTGAGACTTTAAGCCTTCACGCAAAGAATAATTGGATGAACTTTAGATCATATTTAATCCGTTTGCCACAGGAGATTTGGAGGATGCCAAGAGTGAGACATCTTGTCTTCTATGGCAGGTTACCAAATCCAGAAGGAATAACAGCTTCTAGTCTAGAAAACCTCCAAACACTCTCTATAGTGTCACATACCATGTGTAGTGAAAGGATCTTGAGAATGATCCCAAACCTAAAGAAATTGGAAATTGATTGCTCTGATGGCGAAATTTTCCTCAACAGTTTGGTGCATCTGCGTCAACTTGAAGATTTGAAGTTACGTTCATCTTTTAGAATTGTGTTTCACCATAAGGATGACTTCACTTTTCCTAAGTCTCTGAGAAAGTTGACATTAAGCCGTGTGGCTCTTCCTTGGGAGGAGATGACTATTGTAGGCTCGTTGCCAAATCTTCGAGTGCTTAAACTGACTCATTGGGCTTGCAAAGGCAGCACTTGGGAAACAAGTGATGGAGAGTTCCCTCTTCTGGAATTTCTGCTAATAGAAAAATCGTATCTCGAGGATTGGATAACTGAAAGTAGCCACTTCCCAATGCTCAAAAGCCTGGTGCTCGACGAGTGTTGGCAACTCGCTGAAATACCAGAAGATATCGGGGAAATTCCAACACTCGAGCTGATCGAGGTGAAGGGGAAAGCGCGAACGTCACTTGTGGAGTCGGCCCAGAGGATTCTAGAGAAACAACAAGAGTGGGGAAATGATGCCCTTCAAGTTCGTTGCATGGCTCATCGATGATGTGCTCTTTCCATCCTTCTGTCGACACAAAAGATTAATTATGTTGCAGATCAGGTATTCGCACATCTCAAAATTTCTAAAATTTTCAGTTCTTTTTTAAAATGTTTACATTGTGGGGGTGCTTGGTTTGGTGGATGTGATAGATAAAATTGATAAGATTGATAGGACTAGAGGTGATTAAATAATACATCCAACTTTGAGATGATAAATAATCATTCAATTGGATGTTGGGCCAAATCATGCAAACCAAACACTTGATTAAATTGAATTATTTTATCAATCAGGTCTTATCATTCAAACCAAACATCTCATGTAAAGATTAATGTTTTTGTTCATTAGGAAATATGCAATCAAATGTGATGAACTAGGACTCAGATTCTCACAATGAAAGTTTTGGATTCAAGTTCGTTTTAAGACTCGCTAATCATGATACTCTTCTAAAGAGGTAACTCCAAATTCCTTCTAACTAAATTCTTTTATATATACTAATAATAACAGGCATAGGTATTATGTACCAAATTAAGAGGGTATTAAAAGAGAGAGAGAGAATCAATAATGATTCCTTATTTTCCTCATTAGTGACTCAAACCCCTGACCTATTGGTTGGAGGGGAAGCGTCAAACTAAGGGGGTATGTTTCTAAGCTTAATTATTTTAGAGAGATGCTTTAAGAGTTTATAAGATGTACTCCTTCTGTCCCGCTATTCATGACCCATCTCTTTTGGGCACGAGTATTTAGGAGAATAAGATTATAGTGTAAAAGTGTGTAAAGATGTGTGGAGCCACATTGTTTGTAGTGTAAAATCATTACTAAAATTAGAAACTGGCCATGAATAATGGGACAACCCAAAAATGAAAACTTCATTAATAATGGGATCGAGGGAGTAATATTTTAAGAGCTTATAAATTGTTAAAGTGTTTGGATAATTGAGTTAATTAATTGAAGAGATTATAGTGAGTTACATAGTAAAAATCCTAATTACAGAGTATAAATTGAAGAGAAATAAAATTACAAGGGCATATAGCGGACTTTGAGTAGTTGTAGCTTTTGAGTTTCTTATCCGTATTGTTTATCAAGTGTGTGTGTGTGTGTGTGTGCAGCCAATGGAATATGGAAAGAAGTGTCTTCGACCAGAGCTATTTTTCTGTATGCTTTGATTAGTGAAAATTATATTTTTGCTCTGTTTTTATGTCGTGGATAGAGCCATTTATGTTATTCTCTAGTTTCATTGCTTCCATGGTGTAAGAAGCTCAAGAAAATAATTTATAGCCCAAATCAAAGTAACAATTTTTTTAGGAGAATGACAGTAAAGTACAACTCAATTGGTAAAACACTTCATTAGGAATTCATATCATCACATGAGGAAATAGAGAATCATAATTAATCATCTTTTCTGTTCATTGTTCTTCATTTATCTCAAACCCTTCACTCTGATCACCATTCCATCAACTAGGTCACCCATACTATAAAAAGTTATTCATGCAAATCCCAAAATAATGATATCCTAACTATCACGCACAGCCAAATCTATCTTTTAAACTATTTTTTGTTCCAACTTTGAAGATTGAGACAGGCAAACCAAATTAAGATAACTAAACAAGCATAAGATGATCAATCTCAATACTCGTTATTTATTCTGCCAACATATGAAGCCCAAACACTAACTTGAACCAAACCTAGCAAATAGGTGGTGACAACTGTTTTAAGTAATAAAGTCAGTAAATATGAAGCAGAAATCTTTCAGGCTTTAGGTTCATAGGATATACGAAGCTCTAACATGCGTAGGAAGTACTGGCGTGCATTCGGTTATATGGTTTGGTTTTTGTTAAAACCAAAAACCAAACCAAATCATATTTTGTTCGGTTTAAAAAAAAATTCGAATCGAACCGAATTAACCGGAATTTTGTACTTAAAACCGAACCCAACTGAAAAAACCGAATTAAAAAAAAAAACAGAAAATTCCGAAAAAATCCGAAAAAGCTATAAAATTAAAAAAATATTAGAAGTTAGATTTTATAAAATTATTATTAAAATATTATATATATAAAATATATATATTATAAATATAATTCGGTTTTTCGGCTTTATTCGGTTTTAAAAAATCCGAACCGAACCGAACCGAATTGAAAAACCGAAATTTTATGAAAAAAACCGAACCGAAAAACCGAAATAACCAAACTATATTTTAAAATTTTGGTTTGGATCAGTTCGGTTATTCGGTTTCGGATTTTTTGCTCACCTTGAGTAGGAAGTCGATTAATTCATCTACCTTCCCAAACATTCTTCTTCCTTTAACTTTGCGGCAATTCCTCGAACAGTCAGTTCTCTCACAGCCTTGGGCCCTCTCTCTGGCATAATCCATGGGCATAATTAGCCAAAATGGGCTTTGTTTAACATCAACGGGTAGTTCTATTCATAGCCTCCATTTTACTCCTTATAGCCCCTCTTTTAAAATATTAATAACAATTAATTAAGAATTTTATTATTCTACCCTATATTTTATAGTCCCCAAATTAAACTAATTTTAAATTTTAAATAAATTTAAAAGAATAAACACGTATAGCCTCTATCGTAAGCTGAAAATATTTATAGCCCCCATATATAAACCCTGAAAAAAATTGTATAGCCTCCAATTTAGAATTCTAATAATCACATAAAATAATCGATGCAAACATCAAGTTCGATCATTCTGAAACTTCTTTAGAATTCTACGATGAAAATATTGGACGAAAATTCTGAAATCAAACGTGATATACAGGTATTTCTCCCGAATATATTTAGAAATATAAGTATGTTATTCTGATTCTTTATAACTGCAGTTTGATTTTTAATATTACGTCTTGTGCTTAATTAATTGTTGTTGAGGCGGCGCTTTAATGTGAGAACTGAGAAGCGGTGCTTCTAAAATCAATTATTGCCTCAGATTTGAAAACTAACTAATTGTTAATAGCCGCAATTGTTGATTGTTTGCTCAAGTGTTTGACCTTTTACCTTTTCTTATATATAGCCTTCCCCTCAATATAATCAGGATTTTGCTTCATCGTCATCATTGCGGCTGTTGTGTGCTTCTGTTGTCGATTATTATTATTATTATTATTATTATTATTATTATTATTATTATTATTATTATTATTATTATCATCTCAATATATATATATATATATATATATATATATATAAAGTTTAGCAATAATTATCAATAGCAATCAATTCATCGCCGGAATCTGCCTCTGGAGCCAAGAACATCTCTGCAAATGGTTAAAAGGGAATTGCGGAAAAGGGTGTGCCCAAGAATCTCACTTCTTCTTTGATGAAGAAACAGAGCAATGACACAAATGTTGAGAGAAAAGGGACAGATGATTTGATTAAATCTTTGATGAATTGTGATTTCTTTTATGGGGGCTATGAACGGAGAAATGGGGGAAGGGAGGCTATGAATTCTTCAATATGAAATGGGGGTTATAAAATTGAAGTGATAATTAATTTAAAGTTTAATAAAATTTGGGAGCTATAAAATATAGGGTAGAATAGTAAATTCTTAATTAATTGTTATTAATATTTTAAAAGAGGGTCTATAAGGAGTAAAATGAGGGCTATGAATAGAAGAGCAAAAGTAGGGCCCAGCCCATGCCGCGGCTTAAAGTTATAAACTCATGCTATCTAAATTTGTTCAAAAGTGAATTAAGGAAGATCTTTTATTGAGCTGGTCCAATAGGCCTTGCGTTTGTATTGACCCAATAGATCAGAATCGTATATGTTGATTTATTATATTTAAATATTAATTAGAAATTTGCTCCATTTAATTCTATAATTATAGTAAAACCTCTTTAATATAAATATGATATTTATTATATTTAAATATTAGTAATTAGCAATTTGAACTTTTTGTTGGTACCTCTAGTACTTGCCGTTAATTAATACAAGCTTTTTTTCTGATAAAAAAAATTTGATCTTTTTGATTCTATAACTATATATGTAAAAATTAACCTCTTTAAAATAATTCTCAAATAAATTAACAAACTCTATAACGTAATAGATTAAATAAAATTATTTAATTATGTTTTATTTTAAAATAATAAAATTATCTTAAAAATTATTTTTTATATTATAAATAAAGTATATTAAATATACAATTTAATATTAGAATAATAGTCTACTACATTTTCTTAATAATCCTTTCTTTGTCATTCATGAACCCACCATTTTTTAATCTGTGAGTCCCTTTCTACAGTTAACTCTTTTTAAAAAAAAAAATTATGAGACTCTTTATCTACTTACTAAATAAACAATTAAATCTTTTTCAAATCATACAGCTCTCCCTTAAAACCTATTTTCATGGAGGGACGGAGTATTTATGTTATTGAAGAAATGTCTATAACTATAATATTTTGCAGAAGATTTCAAACAATATAAAATTCAAAGTGATGTGTAGAACTACTTAGTAGAATAATTATCCTATTGAAAAAGCCAAAATAATCGTCAACCCAGCTGCTTTATTTATTACTAGTATTATATTTTCTCCCTCCGTCCCATAATAAGTGTTCTAGTTTTCTTTTTGAGGTGTCTTGTAACAAATGTCCTAGTTCTAAAATAAGAAGGTGGACCCACCATCTTTAATTTTACCTTTAATCATCACCACTTTAATTCTACTCATCTCACAAAATAAAAGTGATCGAACTCCAACATTTTTTATTTTTTAACTCTTTAATCATACTTGTCTAAATTCTCGTGCCAAAACAAATTATGACACTTGTTATGGGACGGAGGGAGTAATATTTACGTAGCATATTAGAGAACATTTCAAGAATATAGAATAGAGATATATCGTCTCTCTCTAGAAATTTTTTATACAATTGTCAGAAACTTAGATAAAGGAGTTGGGATATCTCGAGTTGCTTTAAGGTAGAAGAAGGTAGATATATACAATGATACATATATAGGTGTATGTGAGGCTCTTTCTTAGATAAAGCAGTTGGGATATCGTAAATAATTTTCGCAATTAAAGATTTGCACATTTTTCAGTGATCACGACATTTTTATTTTATTTTAAAAATGAATGACTAATATATATTTATAATCTATTTATCAAAAGTGGTCAAAAATAAATATTAAATCGGCAGAGTCAAAGATTTAAACCATGGATTACACTTGGACAAAGGTAAGCAAACAAAGCCAAAAGCTAGCGAATGCCAACATACATTTGTAGGAAACGACAGTCGACAAAGTCAAGAAAGCATATAAATTGATGCCGATCATCAACTGATTCCATTGTTTAAGTGCTATGCAACAGCATCTTCCCAAATTCATATAAATATTGCTGCAAGTAAAATCAAATTGTGCATCCATAATTTTAAGCATATTTTTGTTCAAGCTACGTATACTACATGCTGGTGGAGATGAGCTGCAAATACTTCAAGGTAGGAAGGTGCGAAGGGCAGAAGGTGGTGGACGGCGAAGCTGTCCCGCTAGTGCTGCAGCCCCCGGAGGGCGGCGGAGGCGAGGTGGAGGGGCTGCTGTGGGCCATAACGGAGAACAAGGAGTGGTTCGAGAAGACGATAGTGAAAAACAGTGCCGTCCTCCTCCGAGGCTTCCACGTCAAGAATGCCCACGAGTTCAACGACATAGTCGAGGCCTTCGGGTGGGAGGACATACGGTACGTGGGGCCCGCCCCGCGCACGCATGTCTACAAGAGGGTCTGGACGGCCAACGAAGGCCCCCTGTCGGAGTTCATATACTACCACCATGAGATGGTCTTAGTGAGTTTCATTGCACGAGTTCAATTAATGGATCTTTTTTTTTTTTGTTTAGGGTTTCACACTGGTTTTTATTTTAATCAGATAAAAGAATTCCCAGAGAAGGTAATTCTCTTCTGTGAAGTACCTCCGCCGGAAGGAGGAGAAACTCCGATCGTGCCTAGCTTCCGTGTAACGGAGAGGATGTTGGAAGAGTACCCGGAGATGGTGGAGGAGATGGAGAGGAAAGGACTGCGATACACCTTCACGGCCCTAAGCAAAAACGATACATCTTCCATGAGAGGTCGAGGTTGGGAAGATGCATTCGGGACTTCAGATCGCGTAGAAGCAGAGAAGAGGTAAGCAATTTCTAGTTCTTTCTAGTCATATTGTCTCCACTTAGGGAGCGTTGATCATGATTGAGTATTTTTATATATCCTAGAGAGTAGGATTACTTCAATCCCAGCTTTGAAATGAGATACGAATCAAGTAAAATTAGCTTAAATGATATAAATAATTAAGGATCTTGTGATATCCCAAAATTTTAATCCATCAAAGTAAACAAGGGATCAACGTTACTATTTGTTACTCCCTTGTCCCACTTTCATAGTCCCTTATTCATTTTTTAGATGTCCCACAATATAGTCCACTTTCTAAATTAAATTAGCATTAAATTTCCTTTTTTACCAAAGTAACCTTATTTAAATATAGTCAAACATATAATAAATAAGAGCAAAATTGAATAATTACATATATTTTGTATTTTCCAAATACTATGTGAATTTCCAAGCACTATTTATTACAGTTTCTTAATATGTGTGAAAAAGTAAAGTGGACTATGGAGGTGGGACGGAGGGAGTACTATGAAGGCTAATCCTCCAAAGTAAATGTCGTGTGCAGGGGTAAGGCATTAGGAATGGAGATGGAATGGCTGGCAGAAGGTGGGGTGAAGACGATACTAGGTCCCAGACCATTAACAAGGGTGTTCGAGGGAAGAAAAGGAAGGAGGATGTGGTTCAACACCGTCGTTGGAATGCACGGTAACGAGCTCAGCTCCGCCACCATGGCCGATGCAAGTGAAATACCGGACGAGGCGGTGAAACGATGCCAAGAGATCATCGAAGAAGAGAGCATCCAATTCAAGTGGCAAAAGGGCGACGTTCTGTTCCTCGATAACTTAGCTTTACTTCATGGTAGAAGGCCTTCCCTCCCACCAAGAAAAGTGTTGGTTGCTACATGCAAATAAACCATCACTATCAACACTAATTTCACAAAAATGATCACTTACTTATGATTACACAAAATAGTGAATTATGACCATTTTATCACAACAACTCGAGTAAAAGGAGTTAGAACTTAGCACTATCGAACCAGAGTATGTGTTAAACACTAGAGTTACTACATCGAGTGAAGCGAGAGTCTCTTCTCCTTCGAGCAGACTGACAAAAATCACAGAAAGGAAACAACGAAACCCATCACATTATCACTCAGGATGTAGAGAGGCTGTTTTGAAAACTGTCTACATAGTAACAATAATATGTAGAAACACATGCACTTACAGTTTTTGGATAAATTACATAAATAAATAAAGAAATTTAAAGATCGTGAGAGGCTTTTTTGAAAAATTAGCATAAAGAACGTACGTTGTACGTGTAATTAATGTTATTTTAATTGATAATCTATTATTTGAAAAAATCTATTAATTCATTACTTTTATTAGATAATTTATTGGATTAATTGATATATTTATTTATAAGCCTTATCAATAGCTATAGATATAAGTATTCTCTATAGATTTGGGTGACAGATAAATGTATATCAAAATAGATTTATATTTTATAAATATAATAATAAATATATAACAAGGGTAAAATATGCAATCCACAAATTATATTTTATAACTATAATAATAAATATATAATATGAGTAAAATAGACAATCCACAAGTTGTGCATTAGACTGCCTTATGCTCTTTTTCTATTAATATATATAGATGTCTACATAATAACAATAATATGTAGAAACACATGACTTACAGTTTAAAATACCTCCCACACTTTTTTTTTTTGATAAATTACATAAATAAATAAAGAAATTTAAAGATTGCGCGACAGAGAACTGAACCCAAAACCTCAAAGTCTTGGACCTCCCACCACTAGACCAACACACGCACACAAATACGATCTCACACTTCAATACCCAGGAAATGGGTTGTGAATCATCAAACTTTGTAAAATCTTATCCAATTTCTTATGCGCCTCGTGAATACTTAATTCATTGTCAAGGATGCACAAAAATTGATTAATTTTTAAATTTTTTATGTAGTGGATATTTTTGTATTTTTGTTAAAAGAGAATGGATAGTTTCATGAATTGACTTTTATAACTAAAGTGTTTGTTATTATTAAAATTATTTAAAATATGTTATTTTATTCAAAATAAGATAACATTCATTAATATTTTCTTATAACAAATAATAATTAGTTAGAGACTAAAGTGTTTTTGTACTACAATTATTAATTGCAGTATAAAAACATACTCCCTCCGTCCCGCGAGTCTTGACACGTTTTCCTTTTTGGGCCGTCCCACGAATCTTGACACGTTTCCTTTTTAGGCAATAATTATTACCTTCTCTCTCCTACTTTATCACCTTTATTATATTCTCTCTCCTACTTTATCCCTTTTATTACCTTCTCTCTCATACTTTATCAATTTTATACTTTATTAATTACACACTTAAAACACTAATCTACAACTCCTTAATTCCCGTGCCAAATCCAAACGTGTCAAGACTCGCGGGACGGAGGGAGTAAATTTTGTAATTTCAAACAAAATATAAAATTGGCCCAACCCAAATGTAAATGATTAGCTTGTGGGCTGCCATATTGGGCTTGTGAGTTACACATGTTGGGCTTTGGTTTTTTTTTTTTTGAGAAGATGTTGGGCTTTGGTTAACAAAACAAAACGAAGTGTATCTAAAACGTATTATAACCAAATAAAAAAAGAAAAAAAAAATATCTTCGTTCAGTGAAAATATTTTCAACTGGAGAATCTGAGCTGATTGAGCTTTGATGTGCTCAACACCTAAAGGAGAAATTCTTGTTCTTCTATTGAGGGAAAAACATGGTGAGAAGCATCCATGAGAGGCCAGCAAACGGGATTGGTGCTGGTTTGGGAGCGAATGGTTCCGCCGTGCAGATAAGGTGCTCGAGGATTTGCGTCAAAGAGATTAACAATCGAAACAGATCAAATTCTTGTACCCGAATTACAGCTGAGGGATGCCATAAGGTAACTGTTTTGGTTTCAACACATGAAATTCAAGAAATCACTCGTTGAAATTGCTGATTTTGCACTCGAAATTTATCTGTCAATGAAAATTATAATGTGGTTTGGAGCATGAATTTTAATAAATAGTTGCTAGATATGTATAATGTGGAGAAAACGACACATCAAAATTGATGCATTAAATAAGTGAAATTTTGTAAATATTAAGTGTGAATGAGTTTCAAATATAAAGTACAGTTTTCAAAAGAGGAAACAATATAATTTTTGTGAATGGAGAGAATGTTATTCTAAACTTCAATTATTAGGTGCAACTATGCCTAAGGATTTTCGCATCTACGATTTCTTAATATTTGTTTTTTTTTTTGGGTTAAAATGTAGAAGTTGTTAATTGACAGCTTATACAGATTATTTAAACTGACCTCAACAGCTATGTTTCTCGAATCCAGTAAACTAAGAAGTCAATGTCAAAATTAATTACTACAATTAAGTCATCCGTTAAAGGCCAGCTATACAAGTCAATTTTCTATTATTAAAATTTATAGTTTTTTTAATCCTTAATCTTAGCTAGCTCATGTGGACTAATGATTTTATTAATTTCATGGAATCTATTGACCTTTCACCTTTCAAGAACTGACTTGTTCATTGATAGATCTATTGTGGTGTCTATATAAATAATATGTACAAATTTTTTGATGGTGTAAAATTGTTGACCGTCGGTAGAATAATCTTAAAATAATATGGTTGTTGGGATGTCATAATTGTATGATTTGTATCTTTTCAATAATACATTGTTAGATAGAATTGAATCATTACCAGTTTCTCTCTTCGATATCTTGTCTCTCTGCAATTGTTATTGTTCCTTCATATGATCTGCAAAATCTTGTAGCAAGAGCATAATTTATTTCTTCTCTTCGCATTCTGTCTTTGCAGTTGTTCCATCATTTTATCTTCATTTCATCTGCAAAATCTTGTGGTTAGAGCATAGTTTCTTTCCCTTCTCTTTGTTATTCTACCTTTGATTAACACAACCTTGTAGCTGAGAGTGTGTGTAAGAATGGCTTATTCTACTCTTGTTTCCCTTGAGCGCACCATTGATCAATTCCTCAATCATAATCAATTTTCCATTTCTCCTCATGAAAAAAAACATATTTTATCTCTAGATAAATATGTCCTTTCACTCCGAGCTTTTCTTGAGGATTTTCCGGAGAAAGCCAAGAGTTTGGAAGCAAGAATGAGTAATGTAGCAATGGAGGCGGAAGATGTTATTGAATTGTATATGACGGAAAAAATCCACTTCAATATTCGATATACCCACTGGGTTGCAGAACTAAGAAGAATCAAGTTTATATTCCAGTTGCGCAGAGTAAGAGATCAAATGGATTCAATCGCCGGAGAGGTGGTGCAGATCAAAAATAGCATCATTATCAAAGATGCACAACTTGATGGTTATGTTGGGGCTAGTTCATCCTCATCACAAGGTGCAGAAGCTGGAAAAACCAATATGGTTGGCTTGAACGTTGATTTGATGGAAATAATGGGTAGGCTTTGTGGAGATTCGCGAGAACTCCAGATCCTCCCAATAACTGGTATGGGAGGTATTGGCAAGACCACTCTTGCTAGAAATGCTTATGATCATCCATTTTCCATGGAGCATTTTCAAATTCGTGTTTGGGTCACAATATCACAAGATTATAGTGAACAGAGAATTCTATCAAACCTCCTAGATTCCTTGAAAGAATTCGACAGAGAAAGGGGTAATATATCCATGGCAGTAAAAGTGTACCAAATCCTAGTAGGTAGGAGGTTTCTGATTGTAATAGATGATATTTGGAGCGCCAAGGTATTGGATGATATAAGGAAGTTATTTCCCGACAACAACAATGGGAGTCGAATTTTGTTAACCACAAGGCTGGCAGATGTTGCTGCTTATGCCAACTCCTCTATGCCTTCCCATGAGTTGCATTTGATGGATTCAGATCAGAGCTGGAATCTACTACGAGAAAAGGTGTTCGGACGCCAAGATTCCGTTGCTCCTGAATTGGAGACCATCGGAAGGGAGATTGCAAGAAGTTGTGGAGGCTTGCCCCTTGCAGTGGTGGTGGTTGCAGGAATCCTATCTACGGTGAGTATGACTCGAACATTGTGGAAGGAAATTGCCAAAAATGTAAAATCGTATATTCTTGCCACAACAGATGGACAGGTAGAAAAGATTTTATCTCTGAGTTACAACCATTTGCCTCATCATTTGAGGCCGTGTTTCTTATACATGGGAGGATTTCCAGAAGATCACGAGATCAAAGTCAAGAACCTGATAAGGTTATGGATAGCTGAAGGCTTTGTGAAACGGCCAGTTGCATCAAAAAGCTTTGAAGAAATTGCAGAAGAGTATCTAGAGGATCTTATCAGGAGAAGTCTTATTATTGTTTCCAATAATAAGTCTAATGGCAAAACAAAAAATTGCAGGCTTCATGATCTGCTACGAGATTTGTGCATAAAGAAATCACAGGAAGAAAAGTTTCTTGTCCACGTGAAGGGAAGGAAGCTGCTGACAAGCATGAAAGATGAGCGCAGGATACGTATCTCTCAATCTGATGAAACTGAATCTTTCGCCAACGTTTTTAGCTCAACCATCCGTACTATATTGTATTTCAAGTATGAACTCGTCTCTTTTGGGAGTTTTAGATTGCTCAGGGTCCTTGACGTGTTGAGAGTCGGATTTCAGTCCCGTTTTCTACCTGATCAATTTTTCGAGCTATATCATTTGAGGTACATTGCTTTCTGCTACGTGGGTCATATTCCTAGAGCAATATCAAACCTTCAGTGTCTTCAAACCTTAATCGTGAAAAATACTTTTGATTTGCCGCGTGAAATTTGGAATATGCCGCAGTTAAGACATCTCATTACTCTTGGTTATTGGTGTGAGTTGGATGAGCTCAATGTTGCCACTTTAGCTCTAGAAAATCTGCAAACACTTGGGACAGTGCGCAATCTCAAATGTTCTTTAAGCATCGTCAACATGATACCCAATCTTAAGAAACTGTCCCTCATTTGTTCTTGGGATTTCGAAGCCTTACTTTTACACAATCTGATGCATCTGCGTCGACTTGAAAACTTGAACTTGGTACTTGGAAGTTCGTACGGATATACTGGTGTCCCTAATCTTGTTCTTCCTAGCTCGCTGAAGAAGTTAGCCTTGATCGGTTGGGGTCGCAACGGCCATCACCTCAAGATTGTCTGCCCGTTGCCGAATCTTGAAGTGCTCAAACTGAGAAAATTCGATTTTAAGGAACAAGAGTGGACAGTTAGAGATCATGATTTCCCAAAGCTGCGATTTCTTCTCATTGATGATTCAAATCTCAAGCAATGGAACACTGACGGCAGCCACTTTCCGTTGCTCGAACACCTACGGATTCATTATTGCCGACGTCTGAGTGAAATTCCAGATAGTGTGGGAGAAATTCCGACACTGAAGTTGGTTGAGGTCAAGAGATGTGAGAAATCCCTGGCGGACTCTGTCAAAGTAATACAAGAAGAGCAACAAAATTATGGAGATGATTTTTTTGAAGTTCGTTGTATTAACTGTTAGCCTATCAGAAATATGCTTTCCCTCGATTTTTGACAGGTTAGAGATTTATTGAGTTTGTTGGGTGGTTTCCCTCTCAAGTTTGATGACTGATCTCTGAATTCTTTGACTCAGATTTCATTTTACAAGTATCTCATGTTTCCACTTTATATTTCTAACTCTATCTTCCTTTCCTATTGTATGAAGAATGCCCACGAGTTCAACGACATAGTCGAGGCCTTCGGGTGGGAGGACATACGGTACGTGGGGCCCGCCCCGCGCACGCATGTCTACAAGAGGGTCTGGACGGCCAACGAAGGCCCCCTGTCGGAGTTCATATGCTACCACCATGAGATGGTCTTGGTGAGTTTCATTGCACGAGTTCAATTAATGATTTAATGGATCTTTTTTGTTTAGGGTTTCACACTGGTTTTAATTTTAATCAGATAAAAGAATTCCCAGGGAAGGTAATTCTCTTCTGTGAAGTACCTCCGCCGGAAGGAGGAGAAACTCCGATCGCGCCTAGCTTCCGTGTAACGGAGAGGATGTTGGAAGAGTACCCGGAGATGGTGGAGGAGATGGAGAGGAAAGGACTGAGATACACGTTCATGGCCCTAAGCAAAAACGATACTTCTTCCATGAGAGGTCGAGGTTGGGAAGATGCATTTGGGACTTCAGATTGCGTAGAAGCAGAGAAGAGGTAAGCAATTTCGAGTTCTTTCTAGACATATTGTGGAGAGGGAGCGTTTACTTTGCATGATTGATCAGATGCAAGAAACCGTCGTCCATCAACACCTACAAATAGACTATACCTTCATTAGTGACAGACGATTTTCTAATAGATGATGCTTTTCGTCTGTCATCTATTAGCGATTTTCTTGTAGTGATGATTGAGTATTTTCATCCTAGAGAGTAGGATTACTCCTATCCCACCTTTTAATTGGGATATAAATCGAGTAAAACTAGCTTAAATGATAGAAAAAATCAAGGGTTTTGGGATATCCCAAAATTTTAATCCATCGAAGTAAACAAAGGATTAGCCATACTATTTTTTATCTATATATCAAGGCTAATCCTCCAAAATTTTGGGATCTCGATTCTTTTGCTAAAATTTTTAGCTCAACCATCCGTACTATATTGTATTTCAAGTATGAACTTGGCTCTTTCGGGAGTTTTAGATTGCTCAGGGTCCTGGACGTGCTGAGAGTCGGATTTGAGTCTCGTTTGCTCCTCGATCAATTTTTCGAGCTATTTCATCCAAGGTACCTTGCTTTCCGTTATCAAGATCATATCCCTAGAGCAATATCAAACCTTCAAACTCTTCAAACCTTAACCATTAACGGAATTTACTATAGGAATTTGCCGCATGAAATTTGGAATATGCAGCAGCTAAGACATCTTAGTATCCTTGATCATTTTGAATTAGCTCATCCCATTGGTGCCAATTTGGCTCTAGAAAATCTACAAACACTAGGGAGAGTGAATAATCTCATTCTTTCACCAAGTATCCTCGACATGATTCCCAACCTTAAGAAACTGTCCCTCTTTTATTCTTGGGGAACTGGAGAGTTACTCGTCCATAATCTTGTACATCTCCATCGACTTGAAAAGTTGAAGCTGGAAGTGGGGCGGGGCGCCAGTGGAGTAGTTCGGGTACCCCTAATCTTGTTCTTCCTAGCTCGCTTAAAAAGTTGGCCTTAACCGGTTGGGGTCGAAGCCAGCCTTACCTCACAATTGTTGGCGCTGCCTAATCTTGAAGTGCTTAAACTCAGCAAGTTCGATTTCCGGAACAAGAATGGACTACAGGTGATTAAGACTTCCCAAAGCTGAGATTTCTATTCATTGATGAATCTAATCTGAGGCAGTGGAACATTGACGACAACCACTTCCCGGTGCTAGAGCACCTATTGATTCATTCTTGTCGGAGTCTGAGTGAAATCCCGGATATTATGCAGAAATTCCAACACTGAAGTTGATTGAGATCAAGGACTGTCGGAATTCTCTGGTGGACTTTATCAAACTAATGCAAGAAAAGCAACAAGATTTCGGAGATGATGTCTTTCAAGTTCATTGCATCAAAACGGAGCCCATCAACAATCTGTTTATTGACAGGTTAGAGGTTTATTGACTATTTTGTCTCAACTTTCTACACTGTTTTAAATCTTAAGTTTTTACTGTTCAAGATTAATCTATACTACTATAAAAAGTGTCGTGTGCTTTGTCTATTATAAAAGTGTTGCTTCACACGAAACCAAACGAAAAACATTGTGTTGAAGTAACACACCAACGAGTACAGAGTAAATCTTTGCAGCGGAAATAAAAGAACACATTTTTGGAAAAATTTCTTCAAGTTATAAGATAACTTGAAGAACGCCTTATGGCAAAACGACGAAAGGGAGAATGACACTCACGTTCAATACCTTTACAATGAACTAGGTATTGAACTCTAGACGCTCTCACTAACAAACAGAAACTGGATTCAAGAGCTATACTCTGAAATCCGACAAAACAAAGAATGTTATATCAAATGTTATCCTAGCACAAGTATCAGCACTTCTACCCAGATCACTCTAAAAGCTCGATTTCTTCTCTCTAAATTGGTACATTGATATGAGATTTCACCCTTGTATTTATAAGCTTCGAATCTTGATTCCCAATGCTGAAGTCGTGGGGTTAGATAGTGGACAAGTGGCAGTTGGATAGTTTGTTGTACTCACTCCACTTTGTCCACTTCATCACTTGAATTTAGGAGCTTCCTCCTCTCTCTCTCTCCTTATCTTTTCTTGCTCATTCTTATTCTCAACCGAAAACGTTCTTTCATTTCCTTGTTTCAAGCTTCAAGACTTCCAACCCTTGACTTGGTCATAACCCTACAAACACAATGTGAAGAAAGAGCAAAACACAAAAAAATAATCGACACTAACAAACTCCCCATTTTTGCCTTTCTTCACAAAACTAAACAACAAGCTGCTCCCCCTGCAAATGTAACATCATAGCAAGCAACAACCAAAAAATCCCAAGTACAATAACAAAAATTAATCTTAAAGCAATAAGCAAAAAACTTTAATGATCCAAACATCCAAGAAAAACAGAACCACCAGCATAAGTTTAAGTGCATCAAAAACTATAAAAACGTTTAAACATCAACCACAAATTAAAAAAGTTTTGTAGGCTTAAGACTCTAAACCATCCATCATCAAAAAACAAACTCCCCCTGACGCAAAGACTCCCCATGCCTTCATTACTCCTTGTCGTGGTCCCCTGCTCCATCAGCATCATCTCCTCATTTTTGGGAAGAAAGGAGGGCGGATACGTGGTCTTTGGCTCGGCCGAGTGTAGAGGTAGATTCGGTACAGTGCTTGCATGCTTTGAAGAGGTTGAGCTCCATTTCGTCGTTGTATTTGAGTAAGGCTTGCAGGGCTGCTTTGGGAATTGTCACCATGGTATCATCGTCGGCAATAGGCTCTTCAACCACAGAGGAATTGATCCAGGGAAGATCAGCGACCATGCCACAACTAAAGAGCATGCTGTTGATAGCATAATCGTGAATCACCATCATCTTATTTGTCGCACCAACATCCTTCAAACCTTGTCTTTTAAGCACCCTGTAGATGAGAGAAAGAAAAGGCAAGGCGGCCAATTGGGATATTGCAGCAATTTGATCAAAAATAATCTGACCCAAGTTAAAAGACAAGCCTTAGCCGATGCAGTAGAGTAGGGTGCCGTGTTGAACTGTGATGATGGTAGCGTTTGACGTCACCACCCAATTGAACGTCATAATTTTAAACAGGGCTGAGTACAAATAGGAAAGAGTTGATGATTTCATTTGCTTGCCCCATTTGTTTAGCTTTCCTCCCGTGATTACCTTCGCTACCTCGTCCATATCTTTCATGATCGCTTATTTGACATCGGGTGTCCCAAGCACTTCATTTAAAATCGCAGGGGTGATTTGATAGATCTTGTTTCTAAGAAACACCTTGCCATATTTTATGTTCTTCGGATCCCCAAACAAAGTGGACAAATTTGAATACACCAATTGAATTGTCTTGGTGTAGTATGGCTCAACCGCTGTGACAGACTTAATGAGACTGTGAGATTTAAGAAATTCGACAAGGTTGTAGACGCCGAATGATACCTCATCGATATTTCTCTCGCTGTAAACAATGGCCTGTTGGAGATCTTTCCACATTGTGGTTGTCTCTGCGGTGTAGAAGTGATATGTGAGCGTTTTGCCAACTTCCATGTCCGATCCTTCAAGTTCGAGTTCTGCTTCTGCTTCATGGTCAGATTCTGTGTTAGGATTTGGTATGGAGGTAGCAGCAGAGTCAGCATTAGGGGCAACAACTTGCTTTCCTTCTCGAATGGCCCTTCGCTTTAGTGTGGACATCATCTGACTGAGAGGGATTTCGTCTTCGGCCAAAGGTTTGGCTGAGGGTTTTTCGACGGTGACTTCTGTCGTTGCTGCCTCGATGATGTCATCTAGGGTTTGAGAAGAAATCAGTGTACCAATTTAGAGAGAAGAAATCGAGCTTTTAGAGTTGTCAGTGTAGGAGTGTTGATACTTGTGCTAGGATAACTTTTGATATAGCATTCATTGTTTTGTCGGATTTTAGAGTATAGCTCTTGAATCCAGTTTCTGTTTGTTAGTGAGAGTGTCTAGAGTTCAATACCTAGTTCATTGTAAAGGTATTGAACATGAGTGCCATTCTCCCTTTAGTCGTTTTGCCATAAGGCGTTCTTCAAGTTATTTTATAACTTGAAGAAATTTTTCCAAAATTGTGTTCTTTTATTTCTCTTGCAAAGTTTTACTCTGTGCTCGTTGGTGTGTTACTTTAACATAGTATTTTTCGTTTGATTTCGTATGGAGCAACACTTTCAATTGGCGTCAGAGCAAACACTCGATACACTAAGTGTGATCCTTAGTGTTGTCACAACAACTACCTTCAATATGGATTCTCAACGCCGAGCAAGGCAGCGCTTTGAGTCACCGTCGGGGATTTAGATTTTGGGGTGCCTGCTGTCACTTCAGTTGCAGGTGTCGCAGATGTTGGTGGTATGTCGGTGGGAGGATTCGCGGGAGTTGGCTCAGTAGACATAGGCAGCAGAATTGCGGGCACATTGGTCGAATTTGCCATCATCGCCGGTGGGTTTGCAAGTGCGGCCTGAAGATGTGCCAGAGTCGCCGGATTTGAAAAAAGTTGCTTGAGAAAATCAAAGGTCTTTGGTGGTGGTGGATTAGACATAGGGAAAGTGTAGGGAGAAAGAAAACTTAAAGAAAAAAAAAATTCTTGAGAACTGAAAAGCCTCTCTGCGTGGATCAAGGCGTGATGATAAGGAGTGATGAAGATGATGTGATGTTCATGCAGTGAATAAATAAAAAAAATCAGATCCAATCACTCAAAAATCAAATCTTTCAAGTATATCTCCACCATTTAATTCGAAAATTAGGGTTTGGAGGAGATTAAGATATAGATAAGCTCAAATCAAGAACAAGATATGCTTCAAAAAATTACAAAACTTGCGGATAGAGAGAGAAACCCATAAAAAACGGAAGAAAAAAAAACTTTCCAGATTTTCCAGTGATTTTATGTCTAATGTGATGCCTTTTGTGACCATAACATCTCCTAACAAATAACTCAGTTTTATTTATTTTCGCACATATAAGCACATCACCAAGTAAAATTCACTCATTATAAGTGACATAAAGAACATTGTCGAAGCGAACGCCGTGTCCCTAGTCTAAATTTGTGAAAGGAATCGAGGATGACCATTTTGTAAGGTAGCATCGTCGCAGCGAACGCCGTGCCCCCAAACTACTTTGGCTTTTTCTATGCTTTACATAGGTTATACACACAATCTGAGTCAATGTAGAAGAACATGTTATAATAACATAAAGCATCACACAGACAAAAAACATTTGCATCCAAAAGAATTTCCATTTCACACACGATGCAACACAATGACCTTTTCATTTAGTTTCGAAAGCAAAGGCCAAGAGACCTTATTAACATGGTGAATCTATCAAAATCCAAAGGTTTAGTAAAAATATCCGCAATTTGGTTCTCGGTTGGAACATAATCTACCTTAATTACCTCTTATTCCACTAAATCGTGAATAAAATGGTGTCGAATATCGATGTGTTTGGTTCTCGAGTGTTGGACTGGACTCTTTGATATGTTTATTGCACTGATGTTGTCGCAATACATCACCATCTCATCACTCGCCACGCCATAGCCTGACAACATTTGTCTCAACCAAAGTAGTTGAGAGCAGCACCCATCTGCTGCTACACACTCTGATTCTGCAGTAGATAGAGACACATAATTTTGTTTTCAAATATGCCAAGACACTAAGTTATTTCCTAGATAGAAACACCCACCACTTGTACTTTTCCTATCATCAACATCCCCTGCCAATCTGAATCACTAAAAGCAACAAGGTTTGTGTTTGAATCTTTGGAAAAGAAGATGCCAAGATCAAGTGTTCCAACCACATACTTTATTACACATTTAACTACCTTCAAATGTGACTCTTTAGGGTCAGCTTGGTACCTGACACATACATACACACTGAACATGATATCAGGTCGTGTCGCGGTGAGATATAGGAGGCTCCTAATAATTGATCTGTAGAGTGTTGGATGCACTGCCTCCCCAGCATTGTCTTTCGACAGTTTGTCGCTTGATCCCATCGGCGTGTGCATGTGCTTTGCTCCTTCCAAATTGAACCTCTTCACCATATCCCTTGCGTACTTTCCTTGTGAGATGAAGCTTCCCTCTGGTTCTTGCTTGACTTGAATACCTAAAACGAACGTTAGTTCATCCACCATGCTCATCTCGAACGTGGTGGTCATGGCCCTTGCAAAATCATTTAACAAACGTTGTCAAGTAGCACCAACAATCATATAATCAACATAGATTTGAGTGACCAAAATATCACTACTTTCTTTTTTGATTAACAATGTTCTGTTAGCATAGCCTCTCACAAACCCAAATTCAAGTAAGAAAGATGTTAGATGTCAGTACCATGCTCAGGGAGCTTGCTTAAGGCCATAAAGAGCTTTCTTTAACCTGTAGACGTGGTGAGGTTGATGTGGATCTTCAAAACCTTTTGGCTACTTTACATACACCTCTTCCTTTAGGATGCCGTTGAGGAATGCTCCTTTAACATCCATCTGATACAACTTTATGTTGAGATGGCAGGCGATCGCAAGAAGCAGACGTATTGATTCAATGCGGGCGACTAGTGCGAAGGTGTCATCGAAGTCAACACCTTCGACTTGGGTGTATCCTTGCGCCACAAGTCTCGTTTTGTTTCTACTGTCGTCCTACATTCGTCAAATTTATTCTTGAAGATCCACTTTGTGCCGATCACATTCATGTCAGTAGGTCTAGGCACAAGATACCAAACATCACTTCGAACAAACTGGTTAAGCTCATCTTGCATGGCTAACACCCAAAACTCATCACGCAAAGCCTCCTTAACAGTTTTTGGTTCAAGTTTCGACACAAAGCACATAAAACCTGGCAGAGACATGCAGATAGAAGACATGCAAATCATCTTCCGGTAGTCAACCGGTGGTTTACCTCTTGTGATCATGCCGTCATTTACGTTGCCTATTACTTGGGAGGTTGGATGATTTTTGTGAATCCTTTTGGAGGGTTCATTGTTCACAGTCTCTCTTTGGATATTGGGTGTTTCTTCTTCATCGGTATCACTCTGTTATTCGGGTATTTGTGGTGTGGTTTCTTCTATTGCCTCAACATCTATGGTTGCATCTTCTGCTGGCACCATAATGTCCATCATCTGTCATTCTCTATCATTCTCATCTGCAATACTACTCACATCATCAAATACCACATTGACAGATTTTTAAATAGTTTGGCTTCTCAAGTTATAAACTCGATAGGCTTGACTATTCAATGAATACCCCAAAAAGCCCCCGTCGTCACTTTTTTCCATCAAACTTTGTGAGTTATTCTCTGTCATTCAGTATATAACACACACATCCAAAAACATGGAAGTATTTGAGATTTGGTTTCTTACCACGCAAGATTTCATACGGAGTTTTGAACGTACCAGGTCTGATGTTGACTCGATTGTTGATATGGCATGCAGTGCTCACAGCTTCTGCCCAGAAGCATTTTGCCAATTTCTTTGAAGCCAACATCACTCTTGCCATTTTCACTAGTGTTCGGTTCTTTCGTTTCACAACTCCGTTTTGCTGTGGGGCCTTGGGTGGGAGCTGAGAATTCTTAAAAAATTCCTTTCTTCTCGTAAAACCTTGTGAAAGCCACATTCTCGAACTCACGACCATGATCCGACCTTATTCTTGATATTCTCACACCAAACATGTTAGCAAACCAGACAAACAGTGTTTTAAAGACATCAATAGCTTCGAATTTTTCACGTAAGAAAAAAGTCCACGTATACCTTGAAAAATCATCCACTAAGACATAAACATACCGTTTACCTCTAATACTCTCAACACCGATCGGTCCTACCAAATCCATGTGAACCAGTTCAAAACATCGTGTTGTACCATAATGTTGTTCGGTATGTTGGATCGCACGATGAGCGGCATGGATTTACTTTCATTTTTGGCAACTCTCACAAACTTTCTTTTCCTTTTGTGTGATTTTTGGGAGACCTCGAACTGCTTCCAACTTTGACGTGTCAAAATTTTTAAAATTAGTATGCCCTAACTTTTGATGCCATAGCATACTTTCATCAATTTGTGCCTTGTTGCACTTAGGGTCATCGACAAGGTAACAATTATCACTAGACCTTTGTCCCTTCATTACACAACAGTTTTGGGTATCAAAAACCTCACATGAGTCCTTATTAAACTTAACATGCAAGATCTCATCGCATAGTTGACTAATGCTAATCAAATTTGCCATAAGACCTTTAACATGAAACACATTTTTCAAACAAGGTAAGCCGAGAACATTTAAGGTACCTTTACCAATAATCTTACCTTTCGAACCACCACCAAAAGACACACATCCACCATCACATACCTGGTAATTGCTAAGGAAGGAATTGTCACCTGTCATGTGACGAGAACATCCACTGTCGAAATACCATAAGCTTGAGATGTTAGTTTTCAGTGCTGTGAACACAACATTGCATTTCAGTTCATCTTTTCTAACCCATTTCTAGACTTTCCTTTGGGCTTGTGGTGGATTTTTCTTCCCTTTGGCTTTTGTTTTCTTTAAATTGTCAAAGATCTTCTTTTCATTGTTGAACTTCTTAAAACAAAACGGTTGAATGTGGCCAATTTGAAAACAATAGTGACACACATACCTCTTTCTTTGTGGTCGTGTTTGACCTATAGAAGTTCCTTCCACAACGAACTCATTTTCCATGAGTGAATTTTACCTTTGTCTTTCCAGGTGTGGGATCAATAGCAGGTGCAGCAGTATATCCAAGTCCAGTAGTTTCCATCGTTCTTGTAGATACAAAATCATCATACCTATGCCGGCTTGAATTCCATTTCGGAAAACCTGCTTGTAAGTTTCTTTGTGACGGGCCTCAAATCTGCCATTCGCCGGGAGCTATCGCTCTCTAAACCCCCCACCATCATGGAAGCATTTGCGTTGGCACGCGCTTATGAGGCCAGATTAGAAGAATCCCGCCTCGACCAACGGTGGTCAGTGCGGACTCCGGTGAAGGATACACCACTCGCTTCTTACCCTCCCCTTCGTCACAAGTGGTCGCCGCGCCTGCTCATCCCTCTTCCTCGGCTCTGCCAACCACAACAAGAGCTCAAAGAGAAATGTGACAAGGGTTTTTGTTACAACTGCGATCAGAAGTGGGCTCCTTCTCATCGCTGCCGGAGCCGCTTCTATGGGCTATTGGGCACGGACGACGACGATGCTAACGGTGACTCCCCGATAGAGCCTGACCCATCTCCCGATGACATCAATCCGGAAATTTGTGGAGACGTCTCCAACCTCAATACCTTGTCTGGTCTGGGCCGTCCGAGGTCGCTCCACCTCCGTGGTTCTATCAAGCGCTGCGACGTCAAGGTGCTCGTGGATAGTGGGAGCACCCACAACTTTCTCCAGCCATCAGTAGCTCAACAAGTGAAATTGAACACTCAACCTATACCATCATTCAGGGTGTTCATTGGTAATGGCGATTACATTGTGTGCGACCGCATTTGCCCGGCGGTTACGATCGATTTGCAGGGATATACTGCTATTGTGGATCTCCACCTTTTGAAGATAGCAGGACCCTCGGCCGTGTTAGGCATCCAGTGGCTTCAAACACTTGGTCCGGTGACACACGATTATGTGGCTCAATCGATGGAGTTTACCTCCGCCGGCGTGGTGACTCGACTGACCGGAGATCCGTCTATAGACCTCCATCCTATTTCTTTCTCCTCCTTGCAGGCCGTCGTCCGAAAGAAGGAGATCCACCAGCTCTACGCTATTTTCATTAGGCCCAAGCCCACCACTGATGGGCCTTCAACGATGGCCCAAATGGAAATTTTTGAGTCAACCCTAGACGAACTCTACCCGCTGCTGTGACAATTCCAGTCCTTATTCTCTGAACCCACGGGTTTGCCCCTGCACCGGAGGATCGACCACCCCATACACCTCCTGCCAAACACACCGTCGGTCAATGTCCGACCATATCGCTACCCCCAATTTCAAAAACAAGAGATGGAAAAGTTAGTCGAGGAAATGTTAGCTCAAAGGATTATCCGACCGAGTCAATCACCTTTCTCTTCACCGGTGTTGCTGGTCCGGAAGAAGGACGGGACCTTTCTTTTCTATGTGGACTATCGTGCTCTGATTGGACGTATTTTATACGCATATTTTGAGTGTCTTTTGGTGGATTTTAATGCATAGTTCCTGCTTATTATTATCTTTGGAGTTAATTGTGGAACTAATAAATCTTTTTGGTGGTTTTTGATAGCTTTTGGAGAAAAAGCTCAGTTTTAGGAAGAGTTTTAAAGTCTTAAAGCGTGTGAAGGAAAAGCTGATGACGCGTGAAGCTGGATGGTGTGCCCATACCGTCTGGAATGTCCGAAAATTGAAATTGGCGAGAATTTTGTGGGCTGAAACATTTTATCCTTTTAGTGGGCCAGCTTTTATTCTTTTAGTTTATTAGCTTTGTTAAGCCCTTATTATATTAGATGGGTTTTTCATGCCACTTTATACAATCCTTATTAAGTTAGGTTTTTTTTATTCCCTAGTATATATATTAGGAATCAGACGCCACAATTTGGGGAGCAGCAACAGGACGCCTACTTTGGCTTTTGAATCAAGTTTTATTTCTTTCATCTCTCTTCTCGCTATTTTTATTTTATTTTCTTATATTTATTTTTGTATGCGTTCTAGCTAATTTCTTTTATTCCAGCAACGATTGGGGAAGCACTAGCAAGATTATTCTGTGAGATCTAATTTGTTCTTATACTTTATTTTATGCTTGTATCTGTGATTCTCCGTGTTTATCGTCATGAATTGTTTTAATCCATTAGATAGTGCGCAATATTTAGTGGCTTAGAATTAATTATACAACCAATTGAACCGGCCATCCGTAATTGTGGTTTAGGTTTGATTAGTGGTAAATTGACACATCAGGGTCAAGGGAAAAGCAGTCTTAATTCAATAATCCTGCGTCAGAGTTTATTGGTTTTGAATCGTGTTTCTCTAGTAATTAATGCTGTCGGCTCATTAAACCTATAGAGCGTCTCTTACGGTTGTCAGTCGATTAGGGTAGTAATTAGTGAAGCGTCTTCCTGGTTACCGAATAATTAAGGAGAAATAAGATCACGTCAGAAGCGTCTTCGGTGGTTATAACTGGTTTGCTTGCATAAATTAAAGTTATATATGCATCAATGATCGGAATAATTAAGCTAGGGTGGACTTAATTGATTGCTGGAATTTTTTATTAATTGTTGGAATTTTCTATTTATTTAATATTAGAACCATTGCAATTCTTATAGGTTTTATTTATTTATTTCTATTTTAGTATTTCATATTTTCCCCATAAATTTCGTTTTTGTTGAGTTTCTTTGCAGGTTGAATTTTAGGAGAATTCTCGCTGATCCCTTGGGAGACGATCTTGCTTACTGCTGTCTGCGCAGTGTGGGCATACCGGCTGACTGCCGGATATTTTTGGTGTAAAACGACGCACCAAATTTTGGTGCTCTCAACGCAGTAACCGTCAAGGATAACTTCCCCATCCCCACCATTGATGAGTTGTTTGACGACTTGGGTAAAGCAACGGTGTTTTCGAAGCTACCACCAAATCAGAGTCCACCACCGCAACATTGCCAAGACTGCATTTCAAACCGCCGATGACCATTTTGAGTTCCTCATCATGCTTTTTGGGCTGTGCAACGCCCCATCTACATTTTAAGCCACGATGAATCAAGTATTTGCTCCGTTTTTACATCACTTTGTAGTTATCTTTTTTGATGATATTTTGGTGTACATCTCATCCATGAGAGATCACATTCGTCATCTCTCCCAAGTGCTCGAGCTACTGCACCAACACGAATTTGTCCTCAAAGCCACCAAATGCGTCTTCGGACAACCCTTTGTCTCGTATCTCGGCCACATTATGTCACAAGGTTCGGTTCTCGCTGATCCAGACAAGATAGAGGCCATGCGTTCTTGGCCCGATGCCACAAACACTCAAACAACTCAGAGGGTTTCCCGGGCTCACCGGATATTATCGACGTTTCATGAGGCACTATGTAGGCATCGCCGCTCCCCTCACGAACTTATTGCGTATCGATGCTTTCAAGTGGTCTCCAGAGGCAGAGCTGGCCTTTACATCATTGAAAGAAGCATTGAGTACAACACCAGTGTTGCGTTTACCAGATTTCGCCGTGGAGTTTATAGTGGAATCCGACGCTTCTGATGTGGCATCGGCGCAGTTTTAATGCAGCAAGAGCAGCCGGTAGCGTATTTCAGTAAAAAATTGAGCCCACGACTGCAGGCTTCTTCCACCTACACCAAGGAACTACATGCTATCGTGGAAGCAGTTCATAAATGGCGGCAGTATCTCCTCTGTCAATTCTTCATTATACGCACAGACCATAAGAGTATCCGTGAGCTACTCCAACAAACTATACGAACACCAGAGCAACAAAAGTATGTCCGAAAGTTGCTTGGATTTCATTTTAGAATTGAGTATCGAACCGGAGCTTCCAACTTAGCCGCTGACGCTCTTTCTCGCCGTCCTGACAAGCAAACGGACGCCGCAATGGAAGGATATGAACCCGGTCATGCCCACTTCACTATGAGTATACCTATAGCAGCCCTTTTAACTCAGCTTCGCCATGAAAATGCAACGTGCAATGATTTGCGGGAACTGCACAAGAGGTTTCTATCCCAGCAATTAGGTGTGGCTTATGCATTGGTAGACGGGGTGCTCACTTTTCGACAACGATTTTACATTAGTAAATCTTTGTCACTCATAACCGGTTTATTGCATGAGGCCCACGCCACGCCTATGGCAGGACCTTGTGGAGTGAAGAGGACATTGGTTCGTTTGGCTTCCACTTTCTATTGGCCCAACATGCATAAGGCCGTGAAAGAATTTGTTGCAACATGCTTGGCGTGTCAACAAACTAAGTATCTGACACAACCCCGACGGGACTCTTGCAACCTCTCCCGGTACCTACTCAAGTATGGGATGAAATCACGATGGATTTCATCACCAGATTGCCACCGAGTCGTGGATTCACTGTCATTTTAGTTGTTGTGGATAGGCTGACAAAGTTCGCACACTTTGGCTTACTACTTACCTCGTTCACCGCCGCTATCACGGCGAAATTGTTTGCGGACATGGTGGTGCGGCTCCATGGTTTTCCTACCACCATAATCTCCGATCGTGATCCTATCTTCATTAGTAGTTTTTGGCAGCACCTCTTTAAGCTTAGTGGTACCACTCTCCGCCATAGCACGGCATATAATCATCAAACTGACGGGCAAACGGAGGTAATGAATCGAACTCTCGAGCAGTACTTTCGAGCTTTTGCACTAGCTAAACCGTCGGCATGGTCCTCTCATCTCACTTGGGCTGAGTACTCGCACAATATCTCTTACTGCAGCACTATCCGAATGACTCCGTTTGAAGCTCTCTATGGCCGGCGACCCCAAATGATCCCTAGATATACTGCCGGGTCCACTCACATCCAAGCTTTGGATGAGCTGCTGCAAGAGAGTGACACCCTACTATGACAGCTCAAGGAAACTCTGCGCCAATCTCAAGTTCGCATGGAACAGCAAGCAAACCGGCATCGACGCGATTTGGAATTTCGAGTGGGCAACAAGGTACTGGTGCGGCTGCAGCCCTATCGACGAACATCCATCCGAAACCACCAGCCACCAAAACTAGCTGAGAGATACTATGGTCCTTTCACAATTGCCGCAAGGATTGGTCAAGTGGCCTATCGTTTGAACCTCCCTCAAGGAAGTCGCATACACCCGGTCTTCCATGTCTCAAAGTTGCGACCCTTAAAAGGAGAAGTCACAACCTCTGTTTGCATTCTTCCAGCAGATTCATCAGATTCTTGTCTGAGGCCAGTGCCACTCGCCGTCTGCGGCCAGCGCGAGGTTATCACTCCATCCGGTCTCCGCCAGGAAGTCTTGGTGCAATGGCAAGGGGAACCCCCCGAATGTGCTACGTGGGAACCAGTCGACGAAGTTAAGCGAGCTTATCCTGACTTGGACCTTGAGGACAAGGTCACTTTAGAAGGCGTGGGGAGTGATACAACCTAAGGAATTTCACCAACTGGGCCAATGGAACAGCAACTGGAGGAAGCTCAAAACATCCAAAACCCTGAGGAAAAGAATCGGCCCATTAGGGCTACAAAGATGCCTGCCCGACATGAAGATTATGTGCTACACTAAAGGGAACACGTGTTGCTTGGTCCCCACTTTTGTTGGAGTTTAGGGACTGCTAGAGCAGAGTTAGTTGTAGTTTTTGTGAATAAGTAGTAGAATGTATAAGAATGGCATGCAATTAATGAAAAGAAATCTGCTTTCCCCTATCTTTCTTCTTTAGGAGTTTTGGCTCACTCGAAGTAGTCGTTGCCTTCTTGTTATCTCTTAACATATTGACTCTTATAATTTAAAATATGTATTTTATTCACAACTCAATCCAATTAATACTTTCAGTATAAAAACATAAATTTTATATTTTCAAACAAAATATAAAATTGGCCCAACCCAAATGTAAATGATTGGCTTGTGGGCAGCCACCTCGATTCCATATTGGGCTTATGAGTTACACATGTTGGGCTTTGGTTAACAAAATAAAACGAAGTGTATCCAAAAGGTATTATAACTAAATAAAAAAAGAAAAAATATCTTCGTTCAGTGAATATTTTCAGCTGGAGAATCTGAGCTGTGTGAGCTTTGATGTTGCTCGTCCTTGCTCAACACTAACGAAAAATTCTTGATCTTCTAGTAAGGGAAAAAAAATGGTGAAAATCAGCCACGAAAGGCCATTGAATGGGATTGGTGCTGGACCTGGTTTGGGAGCGAATGGTTCCGCCGTGCAGATAAGGTGCTCGAGGGTTTGCGTCAAAGAGATTAATAATCGAAGCAAGTCAAATTCGTGTACCCGAATCACAGCTGAGGGACGCCATAAGGTAACTATTTTGGTTTCAACACATAAAATTCAAGAAATCACTTATTGAAATTGCTGCTTTGCACTCGAAATTTATAGTACCCCTGTCTATGAAAATTAAAATGTGATTTGGGGGCATGTGTTTTAAATTTTAATAAATGGTTGGCAGATATGTATAGAGTGGAGAAAACAGCCCATCAAAATTCATTTGTCAAATGAGTGAGCTTTTTTGCTTTTGTAAATATTAGGTGTGAATGAAGTTTCCAATAAAAAGAAAAAGAAAAGAAACGGCACAAGTTTCGGAAGGACAAAAGTAGTATTAAGATTGTAATTTTTGCGAACTGATAGAGTATTGTTCTAAACTTCGATTATTAGCTGTACCTATGCCGGGGATGTTTGCAACTATGATTTCTTAATTTTTGTTTTTGTTAAAATGTACTACAAGTTGTTCATTGACAGCTAATACAGATTATTTAAATTTATTTTTATTTTAAAAAATAAATTAAATAAATCAAGATTTTCCTTATTATACTAGTTTGTGGGTGGCCACAATGTGACCGCATAAATTTATTGTTATTTAAACGGACATCTACAGCTATGTTTCTTGAATCAGTGAACTAAGAAGTCAGTCAGTCAGTGACACAAATTAATTACAATGAAGTAATGCATTAAAGGCCAGCTATACAAAATTTTCTATTATTAAATTTAGTACTAGGTTTTTTAATCCTTAATCCTAACTTGCTCAAGTGGACTAATGATATTATTAATTTATGGAACCTATTGACCTTTACCTTTGAAGAACTGACTTGTTCTTTGATAGATCTATTGTGTCTACACAAATGTAATTAGTTCATTTGTTTGTGGAATATGTACAATATTTTTTGATGGTGTAAAATTGATGTCAGTGGCTAGAATAATCTTAAAATAATATGTTTGTTGGGATGTCACTGTAGTATGTTTTCAATAATACATTATTAGATTGAATTGAACCACAAAATACCTACTTTTTGTAAAATTATAGTACTAATCAAAAGTCAAAACATCAACGTATAACTTTCTAATGACTTCATGATGTTTTCATAAATTAAAAAATATAGATTAGATGCATCTAATATAATTGTTAGTATGTGGAATATGTATTTGACATAGTCAATGGCATAATTTATTATTAATGGTAGGTGAGTAGACCTCTTTCAGGGTAGAAATCATATGTTTTCATCATTGTTTACTCTTTTCACATGTTTTATTTGGTGGATAATTTTTTCCGGGCAAAGTGAAAAAAAATAATTTCGGCCGCCTCTTTTCACTCATTTTCACTCTAGTTCATGATAATGTTATCATGAGATAGTGATGTGATAATATTTTCATTTCTAGAAAACATGAGAAAACATGAGATGGATGGTATGATGAAATTTTCCTATCTTTTCTTATTTTTCATTTTCTCATGAATATTTGATCATGATTAAAGTAATACCGGAGATAATTTCAAAAGCTAAGGAACACGGAGACATCATCTGCTTTCTCTTCTTTTCATGATCTCTAGTGTCTACTACTGTTATCCTTCCTTCCGACGATGTGCAAAATCTCAGAGTGAGCATGTACACTTTTTCTCTCTATAGGAATTTTTAGTACAATAACAAGAAACTTAATTTATCTAATGTTTTTATATTATAAATATATTTAATGTTTCAAATTAATATTTACCACCTATACGGCACCTTATCTTACTACTGTATCCACAAATCAAAACACAAGCTTACCAATAACTTTATGATGTTACGTATAAATTTAGAAGGCTTAATTTAGATTATATTTATATAATTAATTCAATAGTTTGTGGAATATGTACATCTTTTGTTTAGTTTTTTTTTTTTTTTTAATGGTGTAAAATTGTTGACAATAGGTAGAATAATCTTAAATTCAACTGGTTTGGTATGTCACCATAGTGTCTTTTCAATAATACATTGTTAGATTGAATTGAATCAAAAAATATTTACTTGTTTTCTAAAATTATATTTACCATGTTTGATGCATGTATAGCTTTACTAATCTAATCAAAAATCAAAACACAATGAGACAGCGTTCTAACAACTTGATGTTTTTCATAAATTAAAAAAGAATTATAGATTATAGATAGGTACCTTAATACTCAATTCATAGTTTGTAGAATAATTGCCAGATTATTTAAATATCATAAAAATATATTAATTGTCAAATAATTTGTTCGTTTTGTGAAGTCATGCTTGCATATTTTTTCAGAAAATGCATAAGCGAGCAGCAGTATTGCGTTTCTCTTACAAGTAGTTTCTTTCCCTTCTCTTTCTTATTATACCTTTGAGTATCCCAATCTTGTAGCTAGGAGTGTGTGTAAGAATGGCTTATTCTACACTTGCACTTGTTTCACTTGAAAAAACTATCAATCACTTCCTCCATCATAATCAATTTTCCATTTCTCCTCATGAAAAACAGCAGATTTTATCTCTTGATAAATATGTAGTTTCATTCCTATATTTTCTTGAAGATTTTGGGGGAAAAGCCACGCCTTTAGAAGCAAGAATAAGGGATGTAGCAGTGGAGGCTGAAGATGCTATTGAATGGCATATGTGGGTAAAAATCCGCTACAACTTTAGATATACCCTCTGGATTGCAAAACTAATAAGAGGAATCAAGTTTATATTCCAGTTGCGCAGAGTAATAGATCAAATGGATTCAATCGCCGCAGAGGTGGTGGAGATCAAAAATACCATCATCATCGAAGGTGCAAAACTTGATGATCCCGTTGGGGCAAGTTCATCCTCATCACAAGATGCAAATGCTGGCAACAGCCATGTGGTTGGCTTGGACAAAGATCTGCGAGCAATACAGGATTGGCTTTGTGGAGATTCGCGACAACTCCAAATCCTCCCAGTAACTGGTATGGGAGGCATTGGCAAAACGACTCTTGCTACAAATGCTTTTGATCATCCATTAATTATGGAGCATTTTGATATCCGTGCTTGGGTCACAATATCACAAGATTACAGTCAAGAAAGACTTCTTTCAGATCTCCTAGATGCCATGAAAGAATTTGACCCAGGAATGAGGAAAAAGTCTGTGGCAGAAAACTCTCAACAGGGCAATGAATCTCGAGGAGAAGAGAGCAATGGTAAAGAGGCAGAAAACTCTCAGCAGGGCAATGAATCTCGGGGAGAAGAGAGCTATGCTGTAAAGGCGCACAAAGTGCATAAAATCCTAATAGGAAGAAGGTTTCTCATTGTTATGGATGATGTGTGGAGCACTGAGGTATTGGACGGCGTAAAGAATTTATTTCCTGACTACAATGATGGTAGTCGAGTTCTGTTAACCACGAGGCTAGCAGATGTTGCTTCTTACGCTGCTTCCTCTACGTCTTCTCATGAGATGCGTTTGATGGATGCTGATCAAAGCTGGAATTTGCTACGGCAGAAGGTGTTTGCACACCAAGACGACATTCCTCCTGAATTGGAGACCATCGGAAGGGAGATTGCAAGAAGTTGCGGAGGATTGCCCCTTGCAATGGTGGTGGCTGCAGGAGTCCTATCCACGACGAGTAGGACTGTAACTTCATGGAGTAAATTTTATTGAAGTGTGATGCATTTATCTAGAATATTCTAGGTGAGAATAAGCTATGTATATTCTAGAGAATTCACCACTAGCTAGATTAATCTAGAGTATTCTAAATAATACTAGGACAAGTATGAGTATTCTAGAGATTAGATATTTTTCATATAGTATCTAGAGAATTCCTTAAGTAGATGCTAGTAGAAAATTCTAGATACAAACTAATGTAGTGGGATCTAGAGAGATCTTCCCACACCTATAAATAGAGCTCTTGTGAGCCATTTGTAACCAATCTCACATAATCTCAAACATCTCAAAAACATCACTCTATCTAATATCTAAGTTCTTTGGAGACAAGAGCTCCACTCTAAAATCATTATCTCTATCTTCTACACACACTACACTCACAATATTCTCTACACCACTTCACTACAATCACTCACCACACTCAAACCTCTATATAATCACCTCCAATTTTCTAACAAGTGGCATCAGAGCTTGTTCGATCATAAGCGGGCGTTATGGCGTCGTCAAGTCTCTCCATCACGACTCCAATATTCAATGGAGAAAACTATGACTATTGGAGTGTTCGTATGAAGACTTGCCTTGAATCCCATGATCTTTGGGATGTCATTGAAGAAGGAATCACCATGCCGGGAGAAGAAGAATGGTACATCGATAGCGGATGCAGCAACCACATGACATCCAACGAGACCATCTTCCGTGAGTTAGATACTTCAGTCAAGACGAAGGTGAAGATGGGCAATGGAGAACTGGTGGAGACGAAAGGGAAAGGTACAATTGCCATAGAAACTAATAAAGGTACGCGATTTATTAGAAATGTTCTCCTAGTACCTCGTCTTGCACAAAGTCTATTAAGTGTTGGCCAAATGATGGAAAGTGGATATGCCCTCCACTTTGAGAAAGATTCTTGTCGAATTTACGACAAGAAAAATAACCAAGATATTGCAGTAGTAAAAATGGGAAAAAATAGAAACTTTCCCATTCAATGGCAATATCCACAAAAGGCAATGGTGGCTCAACTCGACGATACGAGTCTATGGCACCGGAGATTTGGGCATTTCAACCTAAATGCCTTGAGGCTACTTCATCAGAAAAATATGATGAGAGATATGCCTCTTCTAAATGAAAGAGAAGGTGTATGCGAAGGATGCATGATCGGAAAGCAACACAGACAACCATTTCCAACGGAGAAAACATGGCGAGCCAAGGAGATACTAGAGCTTGTCCACACCGACGTTTGCGGTCCAATGCGCACACCTTCAGTAAACCAAAACAGGTACTTCATACTCTTTATTGATGACTACTCTAGAATGACTTGGGTATATTTTCTCCAAGAAAAATCAGAAGTCTTTAGAATCTTCAAGAGATTCAAGAACTTTGTGGAGAACCAAAGTGGTCGCAAAATAAAGAAACTGAGAAGCGATCGAGGTACCGAATACAACTCAAAAGAGTTCGACAAGTTCTGTGAAGATGAAGGTGTGGAGCATCAACTAACGGTGGCCTACACTCCACAACAAAACGGCGTGTCAGAAAGAAAGAATCGAACAGTCATGGAGATGGCGAGATCCATGCTGGCGGAGAAAGGATTGCCAAAGAAGTTTTGGGCAGAAGCAGTGTATACATCAGTCTACCTACTCAACCGATGTCCAACAAAGGCCGTGCTAAACAAGACGCCGATCGAAGCTTGGTCAGGACAAAAGCCTTCAGCCAAACATTTGAGGGTCTTTGGAAGTATCTGCTACATCCATATTCCCTCAGTAAAAAGACACAAACTGGAGGACAAGACGGAGAAGGGAATCTTCCTCGGCTACAGCTCTAAATCCAAGGGTTATAGAATCTACAATCTTGAGACCAAGAAGCTGGTGACAAGTCGAGACGTGGAATTTGACGAACAAGCCTCCTGGAATTGGGAGACAGAAAGTGTTGAAAGGCAGACAACAACTACACTCCTAAAAGAAGTCACAGAACATGGAGAACAAGATCAACAAAGCCCACCAAGGTCCTCTTCAGAAGCCAATACCTCAAGTGGATCCGACTCAGACTCCTCACCAGACTTTCCACCTTTTCGGGTAAGAACTCTAGCAGATTTATATGAATCCACTGATATATATGAGACATGCAACTTTTGTTCTTTGGAGCCAAGTAACTATGCAGAAGCATCCAAAGAGAAAGTTTGGATTAAAGCAATGGAGGAGGAGATAAAAATGATAGAAAAGAATGATACTTGGGAGTTGGTGGATCTTCCAAGTGACAAGGAAGTCATTGGAGTCAAATGGGTGTTCAAGACAAAGCTGAATCCTGATGGTTCGATCCAGAAGCATAAGGCAAGACTTGTCGCAAAAGGATATGCTCAAATACCAGGAGTCGACTACACAGAAACGTTTGCTCCAGTGGCACGGATGGACACAATTCGAGCACTCATAGCTCTGGCGGCTCAAAAGAGATGGAAAATCTATCAACTTGATGTTAAGTCGGCATTTCTCAATGGAGATCTAACAGACAAGATATATGTGGAGCAGCCAGAAGGATTCACAAAGCAAGAAGGCAAAGTTCTTCGCCTCAAGAAAGCACTCTATGGGCTCAAACAAGCGCCACGAGCCTGGTACAGCAAAATAGACGGATATTTCACCGGTCAAGGATTCAGGAGGAGCAAGAACGAAGCAACTCTATACATCAAAACTCAAGGTACGGACATCCTGATTGTCTCTCTTTATGTTGATGACTTAATTGTCACAGGAAATAACACAAAATTGATCGAGGATTTCAAGAGAGACATGATGAGCACATTTGAGATGACGGACTTAGGATTAATGCACTATTTTCTCGGAATGGAGATAAGTCAAGAGGAAGAAGGCATCTTCCTATCACAAAAGAAGTATATTGAAGATATGCTCAAGAAGTTCAAGATGCAAGACTGCAAGCCAGTGGTTACACCTCTCATTCCAAATGAGAAGTTGAAGAAAGAAGATGGGTCAAAACCGACGGATTCTACCAACTATCGAAGTTTGATTGGGAGTCTACTATATTTGACGGCAACGAGGCCTGACATCAAGTATGCAACAAGCCTTCTATCCAGATTCATGGAAAGTCCGAAGGAGACCCACTATGGAGCAGCAAAGAGACTTCTCAGATACCTGCAAGGTACGCTCAACTATGGTATCTGGTACAAACCAAAGTCTGACTCACAGATCAGTGGATATAGTGATAGTGATTGGGCTGGATCTCAAGATGACATGAAAAGCACCTCAGGCTATGCTTTCAAGCTTGGCTCAGGAATTTTTTCTTGGGGATCAAAGAAGCAACACTCAGTTGCACTATCAACAGCAGAAGCTGAGTATGTTGCAGCAGCCGAAGCAGCATGTCAAGCTATATGGCTTAGAAGAATACTAGCGGATATGGGCGAACCGCAAGACTCATCGACAGAGATCTACTGCGATAACAAGTCAGCTATAGCAATGGCTAAGAATCCAGTTCAGCACAATCGCACCAAGCACATCGACATCAAGTATCACTTCTTGAGAGATGTTGAAGCAAAGAAACTTATCGAGATGAAGTATTGTCCAACAGAAGAGCAGTTGGCGGACATCTTCACAAAAGCACTACCAAGGGACAGATTCCAGTTTCTACGAAGAATGCTTGGAGTAACCGATAAAAGCATCAAGGAGGAGTATTGAAGTGTGATGCATTTATCTAGAATATTCTAGGTGAGAATAAGCTATGTATATTCTAGAGAATTCACCACTAGCTAGATTAATCTAGAGTATTCTAAATAATACTAGGACAAGTATGAGTATTCTAGAGATTAGATATTTTTCATATAGTATCTAGAGAATTCCTTAAGTAGATGCTAGTAGAAAATTCTAGATACAAACTAATGTAGTGGGATCTAGAGAGATCTTCCCACACCTATAAATAGAGCTCTTGTGAGCCATTTGTAACCAATCTCACATAATCTCAAACATCTCAAAAACATCACTCTATCTAATATCTAAGTTCTTTGGAGACAAGAGCTCCACTCTAAAATCATTATCTCTATCTTCTACACACACTACACTCACAATATTCTCTACACCACTTCACTACAATCACTCACCACACTCAAACCTCTATATAATCACCTCCAATTTTCTAACAAATTTGCTAGAGATACAAAATCATCTCTTGCCACAAAAGATGAGCAGATAGAAAAGATTTTCTCTTTGAGTTACAACCATTTGCCTCATCATTTGAGGCCGTGTTTCTTATACATGGGAGGGTTTCCAGAAGATCACGAGATCAAAGTCAGTAACCTGATAAGGTTATGGATAGCTGAAGTCTTTGTGAAACCAGTTGCATCTAAAAGCTTTGAAGAAATTGCAGAAGAGTATCTAGAAGATCTTATCAGGAGAAGTCTCGTTGTTTCCAAGAGAAAGTCCAATGGAAATATCAAAAGTTGCAGCCTTCATGATCTGGTACGAGATTTATGCATAAAGCAATCCCATGAAGAGAAGTTTATTGCGCATGTTAAGGGTAGGCAAGCTTGGAAGCTGCTGGATCGCATGAAACACGAGCGCAGGATAAGTGTTTCTCACTCTGATCTTGATTCTGTTGATTTCTGTTTTAGCTCAACCATCCGTACTATATTATACTTCGAGTATGCACTTAAATATTTTGGGAGTTTTAGATTGCTCAGGGTCCTCGACGTGCTGAGAGTCCGAGATAGGCCTAGTTTTATCCCTGATCAATTTTTTGAGCTGTTTCATACTTTCATTTGAGATACCTTGCTTTCTGCTATAGTGGTCAAATTCCTGGAGCAATATCAAACCTTCAAAGTCTTCAAACCTTAATCATTAAGACAGGTGGTACTCTGTATTTGAGCTATAAAATTTGGGACATGCCGCAACTAAGGCATCTCATTATCCTCGGTGATTATAACTGTTACTTCAATAATCTCATTAGTGCTCCTGTTGGTCTAAACAATCTGCAAACACTAGTAGGGAAAGTGAGAAATGTCACGAGTTTCCTCCACATGATTCCCAACCTTAGGAAACTGTCCCTCTCTTATTCCAGGGGATCAGGAGAATTTTTCTTCGATAATCTTGTAAAGCTCCATCAACTTGAGAAACTGAAGCTGGAAATCGAGGGACATTGGGTTGATTATGGTTTCCCCAAACTTGTTCTTCCAACTTCGCTGAAGAAGTTAGCCTTGATCGGTTGGGGTTCTAGCAACACTTACCTCGGTCCTAACATCCCTTACCTCGATATCCCCAGTCCCTTGCCTAATCTTCAAGTGCTCAAACTTAGAAAGTTCAATTTTAGGAAACAACCATGGGTTACTCGTGATGAAGACTTCCCAAATCTGAGATTTCTACTCATTGATCAATCAAATATCCATCATAATTGGAAGACCGAAGACAGCCCCTTCCCGTTGCTTGAGAGCCTATTGATTCATTCTTGCCGGAATCTACATAAAATCCCAGATAGTATAGCAGAAATTCCGACACTGAAGTTGATTGAGGTGAAGGACTGTGAGTATTCGCTGGCGGACTTTATCAAACAAATGCAAGAAAACCAACAAGAAGATTGCGGAGATGATGTCTTTGAAGTTCGTTCTATTGGATGTGGGCCCAAAAGTTATCAGGTTTCGCCCCCACAGTAAGAAATTTATTGCCTTTAAAGTTTGTTTTGTCTGAATTCTTTGACTTAGTTTCAATCTTAGTTTCATGTTACAGATATCTTGAATTTTCGAACAGATATATATGAGATACATTGTGAAGATATAAGGCAATGTCAGTTGTAAGTCGGGATTAATACCGACATCTTCTTGTTTTATACAGATTGGAGAAGAAAAAGTACCAGCGACGCACGAAAAGATACAAGAAGGGAGCATATTTCATGGATTTGGCATGATTTGATCTTCAGGTAGTTTTCCTATTTCTTGTATTTTTCTGCAATAAATTCAAGAACGATAAACTATTGAGCTGTGAAGAAATGGAGGTAGTATGAGAGAGAAATAGCACTTGATATTTGGAATATATATTATAGGTGTTACATAGGAGGCGTTTAATTTGGGTGAAAGATTGGATTTATAACATAGCATTGAGTATTTACAGGTTTACGTGATCCAATAAACTCAAAGTTGTTCGATCCATCACAATATGTGGTGGAGACCTAATTGTTAAAATAGGAACATAACTTTTGGTGTTTTCAGAAAGATGACTATATGTTACAAAATTTGAAAATGAAGATTATAAGTTATGGAATTTGAAAATGAGGACTATAGCTTCCATTTTTTACATTTACACTCCTATTTCGGGCCGTGATAGAAGCTACAGTCCTTATTTTTATATGTTAAATAGGTGTGTAATGGAAAAAATGGAAGCTATAGTCCTTATTTTAAAAACACTGAAAGTTACGGTCCTATTTTAACAATTACCTCATGTAGTGGATTAGATAATATTATTTTAATTTATCTATGCTATCGACCAAAGTAACCGCGACATGTAAATTAGCTGATGATTTTGTTTTTTGCAATCCACGTAGCTATGAGGAAAAACTGAAGAGGATTGAAGAACAACATGAACGACGTTTCAGAGGATTGAAGAACAACATGAATGACGTTTCAGGGCTATAGTATTCTAAAGGTATCCGGTGACCCGGAAAAATAAACAAAGAAAATGCCAAAGTGCCCTGTCCTACTGGTGGGGTAATTCTTGATGCCGAGGTTTCATGTTTGAATCTCATTAATAATACTTTATTTTGTTATGCGTAACTTTACTTTCCTTTCCTATTACATGAAGATTTTTTTCTATTATCATTATAGTTGTAGTTGTTGTTGCTCTTGTAGTTGTTATTATCTTTTGAATATGTAATATGCCTAGTTGAGAAAGTTGATTGACTTGATCTTCTTTTCATGTTACCTTATTAGAGTGAGAAGCTCATCAAACAAAGGGAAAGATCCGATAACAAATTTTTTGAATGGCGATGTTTTGGTAGCAAGTAGCATAGATTTGTTTTCGCTAACAGGGGCTGCAGATAATATGTTTAACGATTTGTGTCACAGAAATCCGTTTGTTACAATCGAGGTTGTTCTAGAATGTTTCTATAGCAATTTTCAGTTCTGGAATCCAAAGCTGCCTTGAAATTCGCTTTCAAGACAGTGGTTCTCGCACCACGGGGCAGCTGCTTCTTTTCTCGTAACTACTTTGTTTTGCAGGTCTAACTTAAGCTCGGACATTCGTCAAACACCTGGTGATCGTGCTAAGATTCAGCAACAAACATAAGCTCAAACTTTCGTCAAACAACTGGTGGACGTTGCAGATATAAGAATTATTGAATAGGATTGCTATATGGCAGTGGAAATATATTGCCAAAACAAACAAATTTGGTTAAAAAGAGACAAAAAGGCACTCATAGAGAGTCCGAGTATCAAAATGAGAAATTGCTTCATTTATGAGAAGGGTTGTAACCGAACCAAATCCATTCAGATACTGCCATACTCAAAACTTGATTTGTTTAATATCGAGCCAAAACGTTTAGCTTTATTTACCTAATACTTGATTTGGCTTTGGGTTTGGAAATTAAACTCGTACATTATGTTTGCAATAAAAAAGTAAAAGAATCAACTATCAAAGAGAAAAGACAGCAGATACTATGAGAGCTTGAGATTACCTTCTTGGCCAGAAAATCTGAATCGTCCATCATTACTTCAATCAATTTCTATACAGATATCAAAACAGACGTACAAATTATTAATTATCCTAAAGATAATAGGTTTCTTATATCGATTGCAAATTAGATATACATCAAATTTAAGTAGACTTCTAATTGTATTAGAACTCTTCCTAATTTCGAATTTATAAACGCCTATAATTTCCCTAAGATCGTTATTGTTTGCTAGTATTACTTAGTGATTATTCATGTATTGTGGAAGACAATTGCGAAGGTTAGGATCGTTTTTTTTTTTTTAATATTTATTTATTACTTTCATGTTTCAATTTTCCTTTGCATCATTTTTCTTATTTTTTATTTTTATTCCATTAAATTATATATTTTTCATGTCCATCTATTTTTAGTTTTTTTGTATAAATTCATTGGGATGGTGAGAAGAGAGCAGGAGAAGATATATAAATTTTAGGGGATTGGCGTGAATTCATGAGAGACAGCCTGAGATTTATTACTTTTTCTTGTGCATGAATCAGGATTCAGAATGATGATAATTTTCTCTATATAATTATTTATTTTTGTCACATCGTCAAGCAAATCAAGCAATGATAGGATGGGGAGACGTGTGGAAGGTGGTCGAGGCGATGACGCCGTTGTACGTAGCGTTGATTTTGGGATACGGGTCGGTGAAATGGTGGCGAATATTGCGCGTGGAGGTGTGCGAGGCCATCAACCATCTAGTGTTTTACTTCACTTACCCATTGTTTGTGTTCGAGTTCGCCGCTCACGTGAACCCTTACACCATGAACTACCCATTGATGGCCGCCGATGTGGTTTCGAAGGTCATAATAGTGGCGGCGCTGGCGTGCTGGGCCAAGTGGTGCCCCCACGGGAGCTACTCGTGGTCGATAACCAGCTTCTCTCTCACCACTCTCACCAACTCTCTTGTGGTTGGGGTTCCCTTTCTCCAGCCCATGTACGGACAGGTGGGAGTCAACCTAGTCGTTCAATCCTCGGTGTTTCAGGCCCTTGTTTGGACCACCATCCTCTTGTTCATCTTCGAACTCAGGGATCTGCGGCGCCCTTCTCCCGCTCCTACTGATACTTATCATGATTTGGAAAACCATCCCACCACTGATGCACTTGCAGAGGAGATTATCGCGCCACCGCTATCTTTGCGTAAGTTGATCAAAAAGGTCGCCCTCAAAATCGCCAAGAATCCAAACTTCTACGCTTGTATTCTCGGTCTTACTTGGGCCTTTTTATCGAACAGGTGATGCGCACTATGTATTGATTGAATGTCTGTATGCTATTAGTCCGCTACATATGTATTTTTAACTAATTACATGTATGGCACGTGCAGATGGCATTTTAGCATGCCGAGCATCATGGAAGAATCCATTCTGATCTTGTCGAGAGCTGGTACTGGCACGACAATGTTCAACATGGGTGAGACTCTAACTCTGAGCGACCATCAAATTAATATGTAAATATGTATAATGAATTTATACGTATATGCATGGGGTTTGGGGTTTAGGGTTGTTCATGGCGTCTCAAGAAAAAGTGCTAGCATGTGGAGCAAAGCTCACGATAATTGGGATGGCGCTAAAATTCATTGCTGATCCGGTGGCCATGGCTCTAGCTTCATTTGCTGTTGGTTTGCGTGGAGAAGTCTTGCGTGTCGCTATCATCCAGGCAGCATTGCCGCAATCCATCAACTCCTTCATCTTTGCCAAAGAATATGGATTACGTGCAGATGTTTTCAGCACTGCGTAAGTCAAAATATAATTTGTGTATTAATCTACATCTAATTTGATCTTAATTTTTTGCATGGTTCTAATTATCAGGGTTATCTTCGGCATGATTGCATCTCTACCGGTGTTAATAGGTTATTCTGCAATATTGGGATTAGTACATTGACGATGGTGGCCGAGAAAGCTGACATGTTATTCTTTTTATTTATCACTCTGAATTTTTTATGAAGTAGAAAATTATTTTGAGATTATTATTAATTATTATTTTTATAAAGTCTTTTCTCATGGCTACTAATATTATCATCTAGGAAGAATTTTTTGCCATTTTTTCCCAATCAATTTTCATTCAAACATGCAGTAGAATATATTAAATTATCTTTTATTTGGATCATCTTTAAAGTGGCCAAGTTGTGGCTCCAAAATCTCTCTCTTGTAGAAGGTTATTGGTTCAAATAAATTTTAAGCTTTTTTTAAAAATGAGATATATTATATAGAGTCAGAGGATTTTTTAGGACAATAACTTATGTTGATTTGGAAATTAGGACAATAACTTTCGGACTTGTAAAAATAGGATACTGATTTTTTTTAGAGTAAAAATAGGACACTAATTAATAAGCGTTGTAAAAATAGGACATTTCTCGGCCGGTAATGGGCCGAAAAATGTCCTGCGGATGCAACACTTATTAATTAGTGTCCTATTTTACTCTTAAAAAAAATTAGTGTCCTATTTTTACAAGTCCGAAAGTTATTGTCCTAATTTCCAAATCAATCTAAGTTATTGTCCTAAAAAACCCTCGAACTCATATTATATAGAACAAATTTGAGGCGGGAGCATATCCTTTTCATGAAGGGGCCCGTTTCCATCAATTGAATTTGTTTTCTGGATATAAATTAACTAATGTATATAAACAGTTACTAGTGTATTACCCGTCGAAATTCAACGGGTACATATTTTTTTGTAATTTATATATTTTATGTTATTCTTATGATAATTATATAAAATAATTTTTTATGTATATTATTTATATAATTAATTAAATTAAATTAATAATATATTTTAAATTATATTAATGTCAACAACTTTTAGCAATTAAATTACTAATTTTATTGAGATCATAAAAATACTCATTAGTTTTCATATGAAATTTTATAAAAAGTTGACGCGTAAGAAAAAAAAAAGAGTAGAAATACATATAAATTTGACATAGGTATCATATAATTTCGAACTTCTAAAAGCATAACTAATTATGAAAATAATCTCGCCTGATATTTAAAAGACCATAACTGATTTATCGAACATCGTATCATTTGGAGTTTTAAGACCAACCAAGTTGTGGGCATCAGCTCGTCGCAAACTTGACATATCACCTCTAACTTCTGAGCATCATCTTGTCTGAAACTTGAAAGAGAATTATCTCGTCTAAAACTTGAAAGAGCATCATCTCGTCTGGAGTTTTGAGCATCATCTCATCTAGAGTTTGAGAGAGCATCATCAAATATGAAATTATATTCAATCATGACTCCAATTGTCAACTATCTAACAAACATAACTCTAACAATTTAGATATTTTATTTATATATGTAATTTTATTAGTTCAAATGCTAGAGAGAAAGGAAAGAGAAGAGTTCTTAAAGCAGTAAAAGAGAGAGCGTGTGCTTTATTTCATCATCGTAGGTATTTATAGGCATTACAGTCGGGGTAAAGTAGTAAATTCGTCTGGTCATCTATTCCGCATGCTCGCCATTAAACTAATTAAGGCTATTATTAGATTATAACTTGTCAGGTCGTTGTCCCCTAATTACAGAGCTGGATTCTGTCCTAATCATCCCGCTCTGCTAGTAGCTCTAGATTTCCTTCCTTGGGGCAGACTTCTACTCTTTGGCTCCGCTCTGCTAAGTAGCTCAGCCTTCTGGCGAATTGTCTCTAGCCTGTGGCTCCGCGCTCTGGCTCCAATAGCTTAGCTCTGACTCTGGATCTGGCGATTTGGCTCTGGCTCTGACTCGAATGACTTAGCTCTGACTCTGGATCTGGCGACCAAGTTGTGGCTCCAAAATCTCTCTCTTGTAAAAGGTTATTGGTTCAAATAAATTTTAAGCTTTTTTTAAAAATGAGATATATTCTATAGAACAAATTTGAGGCGGGAGCATATCCTTTTCATGAAGGGGCCCGTTTCCATCAATTGAATTTGTTTTCTGTATATAAATTAACTAATGTATATAAACAGTTATTATGCACGACACATATTTAATTAACAATATACCCTTAAAGAAATGTAACGTTTCTATAGCTAGACACAATACAAAGATATCATATATATTAGGGGTTTTTGCAAATAAAATCACGAACAATTTTGAATTTGTAATTTTAACGCCACTTTTGAAGTATGGCGAATTAAATCATAACCTTTTCAATTTTTGCAATTTTATCCCCTCAATTTTTTCCGGCCACCGGAGTGATGAGTTGTAGCTTATGTGGATTATTTTTTTTCCACGTAATTAATTTCTGACTAAGATTAAAATAAAATAAAAATCTAATTCTTTTATTTTTCTTCTTTTTCGTTGAACTTATTTCAGTATCCCCCATTTTCCTTAAACTAGTACGCCCTCCCGTGCGATGCACGGCCACGATATATTTATTTATTTTTAAATTTTGAAATTATGTAAAAATATTATTATTTATGAATCAAATTAATTAATAACAAAAAATATATTAATTTAAATATTAGTATTTGATTTAAAATAGTGTATAGTAATAATTTTATCAACTTAATGAGTATGAGTATAATATTAAGTTCAATGAGTATTGTATAATAATAATTAAATTTACCGAAAGTTTTTTGTCATTGATTATTATTTTCTATTAAAATTAAAATTAATAAATACTTTTATAATATTGTCTTGATATTTGCTGATAATTGTGCATTATATTTTTTAATTAATATTTTTAATTTAAATATTTTTATGTATGCTTTGATAAAATAATTCAACAAATAAATATTATGTTTTTTAATCAAAAGAGAAGAGAAGATATATAAATTTTGTAGGAGAAAGAGATACAAATAGAAATAATATAATAACAAAATAAGGAGAAAGAGAAAAAAATAAAGAATATTGTAAAAGAGATAGGAGAGAGAAAAAAAATCACTTTAAAATTTTAAATTATAATAAATTATTTATTTCAAATTCATATGTAATGAATTTTAAATCAAATTGAAGATCTTGTCATGATCTTTAACTTAAGATACACATCAAATATATTTTTATAAAAGACGGAAAAGAAGTAAAATAAAAGAATTAGGTTTTGATTTTGTTTTAATCTTAGTCAGCAATTTAATCTTAGTTAGAAATTAATTACGTAGAAAAAAATAATCCACATAAACTCCAACTCATCACTCCGGTGGCCGGAAAAAAATGAGGGGACAAAATTGCAAAAATTGAAAAGGTTATGATTTAATTCGTCACACTTCAAAAGTCACGTTAAAATTGCAAATTTAAAATTGTTCGTGATTTTATTTGCAAAAGCCCCTTATATATATTGATTGTTCGGCTTTAATTTGTGGATTTCTAAATACATTTTTTTCTTTTTGTATAAAAATGATGTTTCAGTCACCAATTTTCCGGATATACAATTTTTATTCAAATTGTAGATTCTTTGTCAAGAGATTAAAATAATTTGAGACTGTCGAACTAAAATAAAATAAAAATAAAACTTAACCAAAAATCAAAATAATCATTGAATTTAATCTATTTGTTTTTTGGTTTCCTATTTGTGTAATTAATTGCAAGAATTTTTATAGAACTCATGAAAATCTTTAATGACATGTAATAACAAATATTTATAAGTTCTTCCACAACTAACTATATATATTACTTACAAATTGATTTAAAGATTTTTATTAAGAATCGATTTAAACACGGTTTACTTATATTCAAATTTGGTGGGTCATTCACAATCACAGCCTCATATATCAAAACCATGTGATCTGTATAACTCCAAAATGGGCAAAATCTAAATCAATTTCACAAATATTAATTTACCATAAACGAAAATGGAAAAAAATTGACTAAGTTCATTGATTAATTTCAAAACCATGCATGTGATCTGTAAAACTCTACAATGGCCAAAATTTAAATAATGGATTTTGATTCCTTTTATTTTATATTAATTTTTAATAAATGAATAATTTATTAAGATTTCATAAAGAAGTTAATTTTAGTTCGAATAAAACTTAATTTAGGCCCGATTGCATTTTTCTTCTACTCCACATTTTTCTACCAAGATAAAATTGACCATGCATAAACAAAATCACGAAAAATATTGGTACCCCATTTCAGCACCCTCTCGGCTCCCATCATCAATCTAATGCTACATCCCACACACTCTCTCTCTCTCTAGATTTTAAATCTGATGTCTCTTTCTCTCTCACCCCATACTAAGTTTCCTATTTCCCCTCTCTCTGTGATGGATGGCTGAAAAGCAACCTTGCCATCTTGATTACCTATTTGGCTATTTTAAATTTATTAGAATAGACCAATCACATATATAGTACTCACTTTATTTCTTTTCAGTTTTCCCCTTTTCCATTTTGTGATTCTAATGGGTAATATTGATATGAAACTCTCCATGCATTCAATCTTGATGGAGACAATCAGATCCTCTTTGTCTCTCTCTCTCTCTCGATCACCCCTTACAACGTGTTTCCCCTCTCTCTGTCTTCACCAAACTTTCTTAACCCAATGTTGCAATAAGAGTTTGGTGATAGTAAATGCATTAAGCAAATAAAGTGAATTTGCATGCATCAGCTCTTCTTCTTCTACTTGGATAATTATCTCTATTTAAACAAGACGCGAGTAATGCTTTTAAGCCATCGCATTCTCTCCTTTTGCATCTTCCAACCCTTTTCAGCTAAAAAAAACAAGAAAATGTATTACTCTAGCAAAATCTCCCTTGCTCTCGTGTGCTTCTTCTTCCTTGGCTTCGGCACTGCCACGGCGACGGCGGCCGCTTGCAGCAACGAACCACTAATATTCAACTTCGGAGACTCCAACAGCGACACCGGTGGCGCTTCTGTTCTTTCAGGGCGGGAGCTCGAGTTCCCGGAGGGGCGAACATTCTTTCACGAGCCAACCGGCCGTGCAAGCGACGGTCGCCTCATCCTCGACTTCTTATGTGAGTTTCCCTCCTCAACTCAACTCAGTATTATATGTTGGGAATTATAGACGCCAATAATTCCGCCCAGGATTGTTGTTTGGAAATTAGACACAACTAATTCCGCCCGGGATCAAGTGTGACTCAATATTGTGGATATCGACCGATATGAAACGAGAAGAAAAATGACACCGATATTTTTAACGTGGTTCGGCCAAACTGCCTACGTCCACGGACCCACACCAATATATTAGAGAATCTCAAAAGGAGGAGTACAACAAAAATACCACACTGTATTTTGTATCTGCCTACGCAGAGGCTATCTCTCAACTCACTTTTATCACTCGTGTATAACTTCCACTCAGAAGCTATCCTCACACAAGATTTCTCTCTCTCTAATATCACACCCTTCTCTGGTGTTGTTCTGGGGGTTTTGGGGTGATGGGGTGATTCTAATGCTGCTGCCATGCCTTCTATTTATAGGCAAAATGAGGGAGAAGCTTTCCGCATTTGTTGAAGAACACAACCAAGCAAAGTTGGAATTGTGCAGCAAACTTTGATTAATTAGCCGCACACCCTTTTTTGACTAACATTATATGTTATATTTATAACTAATGTGACGATGGTGCGTGTGCAGGCGAGAGTCTGGAGACGAAGTTCTTGACCCCGTATCTGGAGCTCTTCACTCCGGACTTCTCAAACGGCGTCAACTTCGCCTTGGGCGGCGCCGACTCTCGCCTGGGAAGAACCGACATCAATTCCGTTGCCTACACGCTGGGGAACGAAATTGCCGAATTCAGTCGCTTCCGAAACGTCACCATTCGCCGCGGCTCTCTTGGTAATTAATCAAGCACGACGTTCATGCTTAATTAATTGATAAATCGAACTCATGGATTAATTAATGTAATAACTTGGTTTGAAATTGTTGTGGACAGATGCAGGGCAAGTGAAATCTGCTCTGTTCATGTTGGATATCGGCCAAAACGATATCCAATTCGACACCAATACCAAAACTCTCCAACAGGTGCTCGACGGAGACGTCCCCGCAATCGTCTCCAACATTGGGAAGGCTATGCAGGTAATTAACTCATTAAATAATCTCTCATGCTAATTAATACTATATATAACTTTTAACTATAATCTAATATTTCTCTTTTTTCTTCATGCAGATGCTATACCAGCTGGGCGGGAGAAATTTCTGGGTGCACAACACGGGGCCGTTGGGCTGTTTGCCTTCCAACGTAGCCCTCATAAATGCATCCACGGCGGTCGATGAGTACGGCTGCGTTTCGGACAAGAACAAAGCAGCTGCCGCCTTCAACTCCCAGCTTGAGCGTCTCTGTCGGGAGCTGCGGTTGGAGATGGGCGACGCCACCATCGTCTACGTTGACATCTACTCCATCAAGTTGGACTTGATCGTCAACGCGACATCTTATGGTGAGAATGTTTTTTTTTTTTTTTAATCATTTTGTAGCTAATTAATTTATATATAAAAGTTATATATTAATTGTGATTGATCGATCGATGCAGGGTTCGAGAATCCATTCGTGCAGTGCAAGCCTAAGGGGCAGAGTGTGTGCCCGGAGGGGTCGCGGTATGTGAACTGGGATGGATTTCATTACACAGAGGCGGCTAATATGTTGGTTGCCTCTAAAATAATTTCCACCTCTTTCTCTACTCCACCTCTTCCATTTCAATTTTTTTGCAATTAATCTACTCTTGTCTTGTCGTCTCCACTACATTTGTAATAATCTTCCGCCTTTGCTTATGGAATTTAATCTGATATCTATTATGTCATGGTTATAGTTGTATGCATCTTTGACTTTTCCTTTTTCCTAGTGTAGCAATCTCTTCACTTGAAACGTCTTTCCAACTTTGGAGAGGGATTCAAAAAAATTACTATGAATTTCAGTTTTTATGTGATTTCGATTGTGACACTTTGTTAAAAAATTGATTGAAAATGAGTTACACCTTCACACTATGTAGAATTTACCGTGACAATAAAAAAATGGCAATTGCTACGGTGCAATAAATCTCCACCTAATCGTAGAATCTTTTAATTAATGACAATTTTTATTTTATTAAGTGACATTTATTTTAAATAAAATAATAGTTTTGTCTGTGTTAAAATAATAATAAAGTAATTAATATTTGATATTAAAGGTCTTGAATTAGAATTTCGTTGTGATGCAACCATTAAAATTTGTATTAATTCACAATTAATATTGCTATCATTATCATTAACTACGTCGTCACTTTGTCCATGCAAAATTGCAATAGTGAAGTTGGATTTTTCTTCCACCTAAATACTTAATTTGAATCTACGCACAAATTCATTGAGGTTATTCGTTATTCTGTTATCATATTTTGTAATGCATAACATAAATTAAACTTTTTCGAATTTGTGAGTTTTTAAAGTGAAAACGTGAGTTGAGATTATTTTTTGAAAATATATAAAAATCGAGGACATAAACTATGATTGAATGAAATAGAGGAGGACATAAACTATGATTAACTCAATGACAATAGCTAAAAAATATAACCTAAAAAGTAAATCATATATGTATGCATATTGTACGAAATTGCAAGTATTATTAAATCATAAACTATGAATAATTTTGTAAAATCCAAGTATTATTAATTCCATAATATGTTCAAAAAACATTAATAATTCCATAATTACAAAAATTGCACCATTTAATTTCCAAACTCGATCAGAACAAATTAATTGATTGAAAATGGGCATGTTCCAGTAAAAAAAAAGTTAAAAAAAAAATATATAAATTAAAGAAGGGTTAAGTACCTATTTCCCCCCAATGTTGACACCCCTATCGCATTTAACACCCTAATGGAGTTAGAGTTGTTTATTACCTCAACGTGTCAAAAGTGAAACGAATCACCCCCACGTTTTAACGGTGCTTAACTCCGTTAAAGCTTCGCTTTGGAAGACCGTTAAATGCGGGGGGCGATTTGCTTCAGTTTTGACACGTTGAGGCAGTAAACAACTCCAATGTTAAAGGCTATAGGAATGTGAATATTGGGAGAGAAATTGGTACTTAACCAATTAAAGAATGACTATTTCTGAAAAATGTACAGCCAATTTATGTGGATGGAATGGAATTATCTGACATATAATTAAATCCAATTTATTAATAGAAATTAGGTTGAGGTCAAGTGAACGACCTAACTCGCCAATATTCAATTTAGAAAAATGTAGCCTACCGTTTATCTCTCATAAAATAGCTAGGAATTTATCAAATGGGATCCTCTGTCCCAAAATATAGTATGTACCACGTGTACCATTCTTCATTTTTTTATATTTATAAATTATTTTTTATTTCATTTTAATTTATTATGCTTTTATATATTATAAAGATAATTAACAAGGGTTCACTCATCCATTTAGGGTTTATAATTATTTTTTTATATTTTTATTTGAATTAATAATAGATTATTTGTGTTCATTAATTCAAAGTTAGGGTATATAATTTTTTAAATTTAAATTTTTCAATGGTAAATACTAATTAGAGTTTATAATAATATAATAATTTTTATTTTTATAAAAAATAATTTATAAAATAAAGAAATGAAGAGTGGTACACACAATATTGTGGGACAGAGGATCCTATCTGGGAATTTATATAGTAGTGTATGCCATATATATTATAAATACAGTTTGAATTAAAGATGAAAGTGATGTTTTCGTTGGTGGCCCAATAACTTTAATTTTGATCAGGCTTGACGGAATTTAATGATAAAATTCGCCTATTAGTTGCTATCTCAATTTATAGATTGTGGTTGTGTTTTTTAATCAAAAAATTCTGAGGAGACCTAGTTCAAGTAGCCGATATAGCTTGCTACAAAACCACCGATAATTGTTGTAATAAACTGCTGACAATGACCTCTGTGGTCCAAATCGATAATAAATACCGAACCAAATTTGCACTATGGATGAAGATTCATTATAGGGGATCAAAATAACGGCTCCATTCGCGGAGGCGAACATAGCTCCAACACAGCTTTTATCTTAGCCATAGGGACACTGCCATAAATGTTGCAGTTCATGCTTGCATATCCGCAAACAGGCGCGGTTTATCCCCTCTGCCAAGTATCAAAGCTGTTAGAGTATTTTCATACTTATTTAATTGTCATTGAGTAGACAATAAGTGTATAAAGATTTCATGATCTGGATTGAACTGTTTCTTCCAGAGTTGCTTCAAGAGTTCTACAGTCTGTTCCTTGTTGGGTTGCTTCTTCGGTCTCATGTTTCTAGTAGTTTTCTTTCCATGCGGGTTTTTAGTTTGAGATAGGCTTGGGCCTTCAAGTTTGCTAAGGAGTCTTTATTCCTAGGGCTTTTATGAACCCTATTCAGTGTCGCCTCAAGTAATCCCTTCGATGAGCCGCCGTCTGGAGCCTGCAAACCGCCAAGAGCCCAAACTTCTTCTCGGGTTTGGCTATATATTGGCGATGAAGATATTTCGAATTGGCTGCTGATTTTCGTGCAATTCTACTGCTTATCAAGAGTATTTTTGTGGGTATTATTCAGGGCACACGTTTCATGTAAGTGTGTTCTAGTTTGTGGCTTATTTCATCCTGTAAGCGTTGCGGGTTGGTTTAGTACTTTGATTCCTTGCTCCAGCCTGTTGGAGTAAGTTTATTAGTTGGGTTTGAGCGTTGAATGTGTAACATTCAAGCTTAGAGAGCGAGTTGTTAATTTGCTCTCAATTATTCATCTTGGTGGAGGTTTGGGAAGATATAGAGGCTAGGGAAAACGAGTCTTCGCGTGTAAGTCCTTTGTATATCTTATCATCACTAGTGGATAATTTACCGTGGGCGTGGTCCCCCAGACGTAGGTGTATTATCACCGAACTGGGTAACCATTGTTGGTGTTCTTGTGTTCTTCATATTTTTTACACAGTTTCTGGTTGAGTCTCTGCATGAGTTTTAACTTCTGTGTGTGCGAGTTTATATGTATATGGATAGGCGAAACTCTCAAAAGCAAACTTAAATCCCTCCAGTTTCTTTTGATATATGGCTTGTCCCTCACGAAATGAATATTAATATTTCTATGTGCTTGGTGCGAGCATAAAATTGTTGTGGACAGATGCAGGGCTGGTGAAATCTGCTCCGTTCATGTTGGATATCGGCCAAAACGATAACCAATTCAACAACATATATACCAAAACTCTTCAACAAGTGCTCGACAGAGACGTCCCCGCAATCGTCTCCAACATTGGGGAGGCTATGCAGGTTAACTCATTAAATAATCTCTCTTGCTAAGTATAACTTTTAACTACTTCCTCCGTCCCACTCCAAATGTTTTATTTTCTATTTTGGGTTGTCTCATTTTCTTTTTTGGCAACACACTCCCTCTCTATACTTAATATTTAAACAATTTTCACCAATCCACTTTATATATTTTATACCCAACTTTATCTACTTTATACAAATTTCTTAATCTTCGTGGAGACATTTAGAGCGGGACGGAGGGAGTATAATCTACTATTTCTCTTTTTTCTTCATGCAGAAGCTATGCCAACTGGGTGGGAGAAATTTCTGGGTGCATAACACGGGGCTGTTGGGCTGTTTGCCTTCCAACGTAGCCCGCATAAATGCATCCACAACGGTCGACGAGTACGGCTGCGTTTCCGACAGCAACAAAGCAGCTGCCGCCTTCAACTAAAATATTAAACTTATGTGTTTATTCCATCGTTTTTATGTAATCGGTCAAATTTGGAATTAGTTATTTGTAGTCATTATTACCAGATAATTTATCTTTATAATTTTTTTTAAATGTTCATGTATAATTAATTGTGTGAAAAATATATATATTATGTAACAACCCGCTCTTTTATTATTATTTTAATTCCAGTTTTTGCGTGTTTATTTATCTACCTTTTAGTGAATGAAGCCCTTTATGAATTCAACTATGTTCCTGAATTTCGTATTTTGGAAACAGAGTCACTACACTAGCAGTATGCATTTATTTATCTTCGCGTGTTTAAGACCGCGACGAGAATCTTTGAGTCGATGAATAATTATTATTCAAAGTTATAACCAACTTAGCAAAGTTGTGTTATTTATCAAGATGGAGTTTATTTCACATTGTTGCTTAAGTCGTGAATTACTTCCGACTTTGAAGCTAATTAAATCTACGGATTTAATTTAGGTATTAGACTGACGAACGAATTAAATCTACGGATTTAATTTAGCAATTATCGATTTTAACAGAAACGCGAAACCAGTATTTCAAATACAGAGAAATCAACACTGAAGGATTTTACTTAGTTCTTTTTCTCTTAGATCACATCACCACCCACGTCACCCTATCCTGTCACCTGCCAACGCCATAATTAAGGAAAAGAATGAAAAATGGAGAAAAGAAAAGGTGGAAAAGGTGCTGCAGCAACAGCTCTTCCCTATGGCTGGGCAGCCGAAAGGCCTCCCATCAAGCTGCAGCAACAGCTCTTCCCATTGGCTGGGCAGCCGAAAGGCCTCCCATCACCTCACCTGCTGCATCCCATCCCACGCCATGCAGTACTACAACCAATGCCCTCCCTTCGGCACTCAAGTGCACACCAACCGAGCTCCTAGTATAAATTCACTCTTCAATCCTTGAGCCACCCCTTTCTCCTTTCAACACTTAGAATTTTCAGCAGCAACAGCAAGAAGTTTCATCTCTCTCGACGCCTTGCACGAAGGGGAGTAGAGCGAGATTCTTGCTGCCGACTTGAACAAGGTAAAAACTCGGCTTAATTTTCCTCCCATCGCCATGTTTTTTTCCACTTGTTTTCGGCCTAAGAACAACAGCCATTTCATTTTCAGTTTGCACCTCGACGCTCGAAAAAGCGAGAGAGAAACCATCGTTCTTTACCCGACCAAAGCACGCGATATATCAAGGTAACCTTCGACCTCTGTTGCTACTCCAATCGGCATGAATCACACTTGCAGAAATCATGTTTTATGGGCTGTAAACGAATGAACAAAAAGCATGTTAAATCACGTTTTTGTGGAACCTACAACTTGAACCTTGATGAACGACGAGAACTTTAGCTTTAAACGTAGACGAACGTGAATAATCATAGCATGCTCACATAGGTAGAGATTAAGGTCTGTATACGAGTGAGAAACGAAGCGAGATAAGGACGGAGAATTCTGGTTTTGGAAACTGGAGTCCCCGCCGCTCTTCCCAGACCAGAGGAATGGCCAGAGCGGAGGAATGGCCAGAGAAGAGGAATGGCCAGAGGAATGACCAGAGCAGAGCGGAGAAAATGCCAGACCAGAGGAATGGTCTCGCCAGAGGAATCACTTCGCCAGAGAAGTCGTTCTTCGCCAGAGGAATCGCTTCGCCAGAGGAATCACCTAGCCAGAGGAATTACTTCGCCAAAGAAGTCGTTCTTCGCCAGAGGAATCGCCTCGCCAGAGGAATCGCCTCGCCAGAGGAATCACCTCGCCAGAGGAATCACTTCGCCACAGAGCTAACTCAGCCAGTGCTGACTTAGAGGCCAGAGCTGACCTCCAGAGCGGAAAGCGAAGAAGCAGAGCAGACCGAGAGAGAGAGAGAGAGAGAGAGAAGAGAACATAGGGTGTCTAAATCTTTATTATTTTCTTTCCCTTGCTTACGCGAAGGGAGATTATTATGTTTTACTGACAGTTTAGAACACCCTAATGAGAACGAATCAATGTAGTTAATCACTTGACTTCATGGGACGGAACCTAGTTGGGTTAATTGTTTAATAAAAAGGAATATGAGCCATGCATAATTACATTACGCGTCCTCATTTATTTTAGAATTTCCTCGGACTAAGACCTTACGTTATTTCTTTTCTGAATCAAGGTTGAACGCAAGAGTTTAAGGCTTAGTCGTGAGTCTCCACTACCAGGTGGGCTTTCTTACGTATAAACTAAAACCATATTATAGAATTGTTACGACTTTATGCTTATGAATTTGAATGATATTGTCAATGCCTAAATGCTTTATGTTTTGTTATTAATTGCCTATCTGATGTTAATCGAATTCGGATTCCGGATGGGACCGCAAATCCCTTCGAAATTAGTGTACACCCTTGTGATCGTGAGTCATCTAGCGGGTTGGCCGATCATAGTGACCGTAGAGGGAGGCCTCCCTCTCGGCACGAGTTACTGATATGGTGATTAATGATATTAAAATGCCTGCGCGGGTTATTGATGAAAGAAATGATATTATTTTTGGTAAATACGAGTCTTTAAGGGAAAACCCTCGTATCTTACTACTGTTGAAAGGCTTGACAATAAAATATTATGCATGTATGTAAATTTCGGCAAGTGTCCACTAAGTACTCCCGTACTTAGCCCTGCATGTATTTCTAAATGTGCAGGTTGAGCTGTGATCGGGGATGTAGTGTACAAGCGGAGCTTTTGTCAATCTAGGACGAGAACCTCAGAGTGGAGTATATGTCTTCATACATATACTCGAATTGTTGTTTTTCCGCTGCAAACACTGATTCTTGCTGAGATATTATGTCATTTGTCAAACAATATGTATTAGTTAACAATGTACTCGAACTCCTTGAGTACCCATTTTGGATAATATTATGTACGGTCCCCTTGTGGCCTTCGTTAATATCTAGTTATTTCGATTGTTTCCCTTATACAAAGTCGAGTCATCAAGAAGCTAAGCATGTCCCTTTCTAATCCCGCTCCTAAATTCCCTCCCCTAGTCGCGGTTTCCCCGAATTTGCTATCCTTAGCAAGTGCGGTCGTGACATATTATTCCCTCCGTCAGTGAAACATCTTTCTAAAAAATAAGAAGACATGGCGCAAACAAGAGTCAGAGTGTTGATCAGTTTTAAATTCGAGGGGGGGGGGGGGGGGATGTAGCATGAGATTGATAATGAGAGGGTGCTGAAATGCGTACCAAATGTGATTTTGTTTATGGTGAAAAAAAATTGCCTAAAATAATTTTTATCGTACCAAATATAGACTAACTAAATGCGTACCAAATGTGATTTTGTTTATGGTGAAAAAAATTATTTTTTCCTAAGATGTTTATAACAATTAATTAAACTTATAAGATTTATACATTTAACTCTATGCTCGAACTAAACATCCTATATTTTTAATTACGTACTTTCATTTATTTGGAGTTTTATGGATCACATGCATGGTTTCAATAAGGCGGTGAATGACCCACCAAATTTAGATATTAATAAACTTTATTTAAACACAAAAACTCCCGTAAAACCAGTTTTATAGTAAAACCACTTTCACAATAAACTACTTCAACATATAAATGATACTTTAAAATGTTAAAGTATCATTTGTATGTTGAAGTAGTATTATTGTGAAGACGGTTTCATCGTAAAACCAGTTTCACAGGAGACCGGCCACCTCTTATTTAAATAGACCATTCATAAAAATATTTAAATTAATTTTGTACTTCCTCTGTTCCATTAATCTTGGTCTATTTTTTGGGCACGGATATTATGAAAGTTAAATTAATGGAGTAAAGGAATAAAGTTGATGGCTCACATGTTTAAGAAAAAGTAATTGTATGTTAATAATCTTTTATTAAATTTGTTTGCCTTTATTTCCCCGAGCCAATTTTTTACGATAGTTCGTATGATTTATTTTTATATTCAAGTAGAATTTTAATTTTAGGATTAAAATTCGATCACTGATTATAATAAATATTTTTTCTCTTTTTATTGATTCAATAACAAATATATTGAAAGCATATAAAAAATTATCTCTCTGTGTTTTTTAAAAAGTTAAATCTATCTTCTATAAGAATAAATTGATTTCTATTATTATTTTGAAATATTTTTCATCCTTTTTTGAAAGTTGGACTGAGCTATGAGCTTAACTATATAGATATTAGGTTAAGTATATTTGATACATATATATAGAACAAATTTTTGGGGTTGCACAGCCCAGTGCAGCCCTAAGGAAGATCCGCCCGTGGGTGGAAATGCACAATTGGCCTAAGCATCTTCTGATTAATGTAGTATTGATTATTAGAAAATAAGCAAAGGGAAATTAATGTAGTATTGACCTTAAATTTTCATTTCTGAATAAATTTGTGCAAGAACTATTTTTTTCTTCTTCAATATAATTCGAAGCGTTTTTATGCAACATAATATAGAACATGTTTATAAATAAAATGAATCAATATGTATCTTGGAAATGTATTTGTTTTAAATATATATATGCAAAATCTTTATTCACCATACTTGATTATATAATACTATATACCGATATGAAAACTATAGAATGTACTTAACTATAATAATTAATGAAATATTAGGAATTCATATTTGAAACACTATATAAATATGAAGGAAAAGACTATTCAATATATAATTTCAGTGCAAGCATTCATCATCAAAATGTTTAACATGGCTACTCGAAAGTCGATTTTTATGATCATGTTTTTGTTAATGATAGGTGATGGTTAGCATCTCTTCCTCTAACGTGTTCTGAGCTTGCTTCTTTTATTCAAGTAGGAAATTTTATTAGACTTATACTATAGTGCTTTTATAGATTATTCAAATAACATGATAAGGCTTTAAAGATAAAAAATTTATGATTTCTTTTCTATTTTATAATTCTCGTACTTTTATGGAACGACTTGAAAGTATTGAAGTTGTATTTATTCAACTAAAAATACTATTAATTGGTTAATTTACCAACTAAAAGTACTACTCCCTCCGTCCCACGAAGCATGACACAGTTTCCTTTTTGGTCTGTCCCACGAAGCATGACACGTTTCTAAAAATGGCAAAAAATTTATCCTTTATTCACATTTTCACTTTTTCACATACCACACTTAACACACAAAATACCAATTTCTTAATTCTCGTGCCGAAAAGAACTGTGTCATTCTTCATGGAACGGAGGGAATATATTCTAAGAAATGGACTTCAATCTTGAATTTATATTCTTGAACTTGTTCCTTTTAGTTTTATATGTATTTGATATGTTTTTCTTTTTCGGATAAATGCAGTAAAAATGTCATTAGGAAAATGCGCGTTGCGTGAGGACTGTAAAATTAAGTGCAATAAAGGTTCTCCATTATGCCTAAATGGAGTTTGCATTTGCCCCGACGAGCAAAAAACATTCAGTGATTATGGTAATTTTAATACTCCCTCTATCCCACGAAGCATGACACAGTTTCCTTTTTGGTCTGTTCCACGAAGCATGACACGTTTCTAAAAATGGCAAAAAATTTACCCTTTATTTACATTTTCACTTTTTCACCTATCACACTTAACATACAAAATACCAATTTCTTAATTTTCGTGCCGAAAAGAACCGTGTCATGCTTAATGGGACGCAGGGAGTATTTTTGTTTATGTTGAATTTAATTCTTAATATACTAATTCCTTTTATTGTTGAAGGACCTGCGTGTGACAGCGACGCAGAGTGTGCCTCGTATAATTGCTTCGCAACACAACAGTTTGATATTAATATGGGGGTTTGCGCCTGCCTCATACAATTAGATTCAGAAAGAGGTGATGTACGATGCACAAACAAATGCGAGGTCCAGTGTTATCGAGGATTTTGCATGTGTTTTGATTCGACCGATTTATAAAAAAAAAGAGGATAAAATCATCATATAATGTTTTTCAACAATATCGAATAAATTTAAATCTTGATGGAGACGAAGCGTTACTATTTTTTATTTTTTTGCATTTATCTTACTTATGATGGAGATGAAGCATCGTTATGTTTTAAAAGTTTGTTGAAAATCAGCTTCTTCATATTGCCCATTTCTACCACTTCATGTCTTGTTTCATCAATGTATCGTCCAAGTCACAAAACAAGCAAAAATAAAGCGAAAAAAAAAACTCGATCTAGATTTAGACACAAACAAAAAAGTACAAATTTGAACTTATGAATTGTTGAATTATGAAGATAACTGCATATTGAGATAGAGATTATGAATGAAAAGCTATTTCCATTATACTGCATTCTCCCTTATATAGGGTTTGTTACAGACGGTGTTTATGCACCAATGATACATGAGATAACTTACTCTAACAGAAAGGATAACCACCTATCAGCTAGCTAACTAATTCGAAACTAATCACTTTATTTAATACAACCCCAACTCAACCTAAGCTAGCCATTTTCAAGTGGATATTTCTGAACAAGATACTGAAATCGTGAAATAGACAGCGGCTTTGTGAGAATGTCGGCCAACTGATCTTCCGATGGAACATAGCGCACATCTAGTTCCTTTTGAAGTACTTTATCGCGAACGAAATGAGTGTCAATTTCTATGTGCTTTGTGCGAGCATGCAGCACTGGGTTGGACGCTATGGCAGCAGCGCTCTTGTTATCACACCACAGGATAGGAGTATGGTGAATAGGAAATCCTAGCTCGCGAAGAAGAGACTGAATCCAGACCCACCTCTGCAGCAGAATCAGCTAGAGAGCGGTATTCAGACTCAGTGGAGCTACGAGACACCACTCCTTGTTTCTTGGAGCTCCAAGACAGGAGATTTGATCCAAGAAATACGCAATAGCCACCCGTGGATTTTCTGTCATCAAGAGAGCCGGCCCAATCTGCATCAGAAAAAACTTGAAGATGAAGAAAGGATGAGGGAGTGAACTTAAGTGATTGATTTATGGTGCCTTTAAGATATCGAAGCAGCCGCTTGCAAGCTTTCCAGTGGTTTTGAGTGGGTTTGGTGAGAAATTGGCTAAGTTTGTTAACTATGAAGGCAATGTCTGGTCTGGTTAGGGTTAGATATTGGAGAGCACCTATGGTGCTTCTATAGAGAGTTGGATTAGGAAAAGGAGGGCTATCAGACTGAGAGAGTTTTGTGCTTATATCATATGGAGAGGGTTGTGGGTTACAGTTGACAAGATTTGTTTTTGAGAGAAGGTCATGGATGTATTTGGATTGATTTAAAAGAAAGGAGTTGGTAGAGGTTTTGAACACATGGATACCAAGGAAAAAATTCACAGACCCAAGAGTTTTAAGGGAAAATTTTTGCGAGAGGGATTGTATAAACTGAGATATGAGAGTAGTGTCTTCCCCTGTGACTAAGATGTCATCTACATACACCAGTAGGATGAGAAGCTTGCCATTTTTTCGCATAAAGAATAGATTAGAGAATGATCTGATGTAGAATATTGAAATCCATAGCTGATAAGATATTGCTTGAGCTTCTCATACCAAGCCCTGGGAGCCTGTTTCAAGCCATAAAGAGATTTATTTAGCTGACAAACATGATGAGGCTTGGTAGAATCGACAAAGCCTTTTGGCTGCTGCATATAAACAGGTCTGTCCAAGGTGCCATTTAGAAAGGCATTGTTGATGTCTAGTTGTTGAATGTCCCATTTAAAATTTGCTGCAAGAGAGAATAGCAGTCTGACAGAAACAGGCTTCACTACTGGACTGAATGTGTCTAAGAAATCGATACCTGCTCTCTGTTGAAAACCCTTAGCTACGAGTCTGGCCTTGAGCCTATCCACAGTACCATCTGCATTTTGTTTCACTCGAAAAACCCATTTGCACTGTATGAGATTCATATCAGAGGAATAGGGAATGAGTTCCCAAGTAGATTTTTCAGCAATAGCAGACATTTCTTTTTCCATAGCTGCCAACCAACCAGGATGTGTGAGAGCTTCTGAGACAGAAACAGGAATTATAGCAGTAACAACAGTCTTACCTGAGTCAGTGATGTGAGCTGTGAAGACTTTTGGTTTGGATATACCACTTTTTGCTCTTGTGCGCATATGATGAGTGTTTGTGATTTGAGGTGGGGAAGTAGTAGAGGAAGATGAGCTGCGAGGTGGAGAGGGATTTTGGATATGATTGTGTATAGGGTGATGTGGAGGTGATGATGTTTGTGAAGAGCTGGAGGTGGAGGTAGAGGAAGGAGGAGTATTATGAATTGGAATAGGTGTGGGAAGATGAGTTGGAATAGGAAGTTGATGAGTGCAGATGGAGGTGGGAGAGATAGACTCTATGCTTGAGAGGGATGGACAGAAAAGAGTAGTATAGGGAAATTCATGCTCATTAAAGATTACAGTCCTAGAGATATAGGTTCTACCCGAAGGATGTAAACACTTGTATCCTTTGTGATCTGAACTATAGCCCAAGAATAGACATTTTGATGACCTAAACTGGAGCTTTGAGTTATTGTATGGTCTAAGATATGGGTAGCAGCTGCAACCAAAAGTGCGAAGAAAGGTATAATCTGGGAGAGTTTTGTAGAGTTTTTGGTAAGGAGACTGATTTTGTAGAGAAGGAGAGGGTAATCTATTGATAAGGTGAACAGCAGTGGTAAATGAATCCCACCAGTATTGTTGAGGCATAGAGGCAGAGGCAAGTAAGGTAAGGCCAAGTTCAGTGATATGGCGATGTTTTCTTTCAGCTCTCCCGTTTTGTTGATGAGTATGTGGGCAGGGATGCCTAAAGAGAATGCCTAGTTTGTCAAGCAAAGGTTTTAGTGATCTGTATTCCCCACCCCAGTCTGATTGTAGAGCTTGGATTTTGGTGTGGAATTGGCGTTCTACGAAGGCATTGAAGTTAACAAAATGAGTGTAAACTTCAGACTTTAGATGTAGAGGAAAAATCCATGTATAGCGAGTGTAGTCATCTATGAAATGTAGATAGTATTTGAAGCCATTGGTAGAGGTAATAGAGCTTGGTCCCCACACATCAGTATGTACTAATTGAAAAGGAGCAGTGGTCTTAACAGTAACAGTAGGAAAAGATAAGCTGTGAATTTTACCAACTGCACACGCTTCACAGAAAAAGCTGTTTGAAGGTACATAGAGGTTCATAGCCTTTAAGGCTTGATGAAGGACATTTTTACAAGGATGACCTAGTCTAGAATACCAGAGTTGTACATTATTATTTTGAGCTAAAAAACAATCACCAACTGATGCTTGAGATGAAGAGGCAGATGGCTTGATACTGTGAGACAGGTGATAGAGTCCATCCCTAAGAGTGCCCTCCAGCAGGGTTCTGTGGGTGATTTTGTCCTTAACAAAGCAAGAAGTAGAATGGAATTCAATATAAACATTGTTATCATGTGTGAGTTTGGATATGCTGAGAAGATTTTTTGTTATTTGAGGAACTAGCAGTATACTCTTAAGATGAAGAGACTTAGGGGAGTGATGTGAGGAGAGAGCAGATGATCCTATATGAGAGATTTGAAGTTGAGAGCCATTACCTACGGTTAATGTCTCTGAGCCTGTGTAGGGAGCTTGGAGTTGAAGGTTGGAGAAATCAGAAGTTACATGAGCTGTGGCGCCTGAGTCAAGAAACCAATCTGTGCCTGCATTGTTAGTAGAAACAGGTGAGATAGTGTATGCAGAGGGTGAGGTGGTTGAAGGAGGTTGATTTATGTGAGTTTGGGAGATAGTTTCAGATTGAGTATAGTTGGCTTGTGGTGCAGAGGTTGGAGTGAAATCTGGTCTAGTGAAGCTTACATCAAAGCGACGAAAGCACTTAAGAGCAACATGATTTTGCTTTCCACATAGCTGACATATAGGTTTATTTTGATTGTTATTGCTATAATACCTGCCTCCACCTCGGCCACCACGGTTGCCTGATCCTCTATATCCAGTTTTACCACCACGACCTCGATTATTCTGATTGTTATACGCCATATTTGCCTGAGGATTTGGCTGAGAAGGTGTAGAATTTACCGTAAATGCTGTGGCAGAAGCATTGGACGATTGTTGATGAAGACGAATTTCATGTGTTTGCAGAGAAAACTGAGCCTCATCAAATGTGATTTCTTCGCATTTGGATTGAAGAAACACCGAGATACTTTCATACTCTGGTCCTAAGCCAGCAAGTATGTAATCACCAGATCTGTCTCCGGTATTGGTTGACCAATGCTATGCAGAAATTCCACGAAACTTGAGTATGTAGTCGTCAATGGAGGAGTCTCCTTTCTTCAAAGTTTGTAGCTGGAGACGCAGTTGCGCGGCGCGCGCTTTGGATTGAGAGTTAAAAATCTTCTCAAATGCTTTCCAAAGTTGAAGAGACGTAATGCAGCGACCTACGTAACCGATCATCGAAGATGATAAAGAGGCGAGAAGCCAGCTAAACACAAATTGATCTCTGCGTAGCCACACGAGATACTCGGAGTTGGATGTGGATCCATCCTGAAGAAACTGAGATGGTGCTATATCACCATCAAGGAGATCGCTGAAGCCATAGGCGCAGGCTGTGGCATAGACTTGTGTCTTCCAGAAGCTGTAGTTAGATCTATCTAACTTGACACTGATAGGATGTATGGATGTGAGTGCTGATGGGAGAGATGTTGAAGAAGAAGCCATGGAGGAGAATGCAGTTTAGAGAGAGAGATTTGAGCGGAAGTAGATGGAAGAAGGATCGAGAGAAGGCAGTTATGCTGCAGCAACTGATACCATGTTGAATTATGAAGATAACTGCATATTGAGATAGAGATTATGAATGAAAAGCTATTTCCATTATACTGCATTCTCCCTTATATAGGGTTTGTTACAGACGGTGTTTATGCACCAATGATACATGAGATAACTTACTCTAACAGAAAGGATAACCATCTATCAGCTAGCTAACTAATTCGAAACTAATCACTTTACTCAATATGAATGAAAGTAAATTCAAAGATAGTGCTATCACTTTATTTACACATGCACCGTTTGGTCGACCTGGATATTGATAATAAATATATTTGGCCCCCCAAACAAAAAAGTTACAAATTATGAATTTCTTGGAATATACAAATGCATACATTTTTTCTATAATGTGATTGGTTAGTTTTGCACCATGCGTGAATTTTTCATAGACAATATTCAACACCGCTTAAAATTAATTTAGTATAAAAATTAATTTCACGTCTCACTTCAAATTTAATACTCCCTCCTATTCAAAATAGATGTCGTTTCATTCTATATTTAGATGTCGTTTCATTCTATATTTATCTCTGCAAATTATATGACGTTTTAGACTTCTATTCGAAAGATAACCTTATTAAATTAAGTACATTTATTAACTTTTACATAGACGTATGCTGGCTGAATTGCAATACAGATTGTGATTCCTCTTATTAATGATTTGTGATTAGCACTAATTAAGGTTAATTTTGGTAAAAAAAAATTATATTATTAATTTATGTGCAAAAGCTTAGGATGACATCTATTATGAATAGGAGGGAGTAAATCTTTGAGTTATAACATTTAATTTTCCTTTTCACAACATTCAACATTTTACAACATTTAATTTAACTTTTAATACTCTCTCCGTCCACAATTTAAAGCTCTACTTGCTTTTAAATTTTTGTCCACAAATTAAAGCCTTATTCTGTTTTTTGTATTTTTTTTACTCTTTTTCTTTTCCTATATTTACTATAGTTTAAAACAATTTTATTATTTTTATATTCTATATTTACTACACTTTATCATTAGCGGACCCACTCACAACACATTTATCACTTTAGTCAACTACCCTTATATTTCATCTACATCACCTTTTCAATTTTCTTAGTCTCCGTGCCCGCACCAAAGTGGGGATTTAAATTGTGGACAAATGGAGTAGTTAAAAATTCGCTACTAAAAGCATAATAAATCTGAAATTATGGCGTATAAGAGCATCCACAATGGAGAACCAAGGGTGGGCTCAAAAATGTGGTTCCCATATTTTTGAGCTCACTCTCCACAATGGGAGAGCCCACCCCTTGGCTCTCTAACTTTAACTTTCATTTTGTATTTATTTTTATTGTAGTTTCCAATTTAAATTTTCATTAGATTTAAAACAACTAAAACACAATTAAATATTAAAATTAACCCTACATTGATTGAAAATTAAAATTGCGATACATTTAAAATAAAGTCCTAAATTACTTTTAAAAAAAACATAAAATAAAATTCTAGAATCTATGGGAGATTGTTGCGTTGTTTGATTTCTGCCACCTTGGCCAAGTGAAACGTCAACTCATCGGGATTCATTTGAGAGGTGCCCCTACTAATCACATACCGAAATAATTTTAAACTTGCTCTTAGAGCTATATATTGAACTTGTCATCTCAAGCATCACACATGAATTTTATTTAAATAACCTGTGAATGCAAAGTTGTAAAACTTTTCTATAATCATCATAACATCATATACGTGTGCAGACAATTAACATGTATGTACCATATCTACACATTATATAACTCTGAGGGTTGAAAAGTAGGCCTCCTTCTCAAACACGACGACAAGCTAATTCAAAGCTTGACTGTCAACTCTATGTACACAAATCCTAACTCACTCAGGACCCGAATTCGTTGTTCTATGTAGATGGTAACATACAAATCTCAAATATTAGCAAGTCAATAATTCGAAAATAAATGCATACACTTAAACTTCATATCAAAATATGTATCTTTATTTCTTGAGTTAGTGAGTCCACCTGATATACTTAATGAAATAGAAGTCCTTGCTTGTTCACTCTATACTGGCACTCGAACCTTCATTATAATGAGGTTCCCAAGGTAAGATTGGATATATAGACAAGAAATAACTAGAAAAGAATTCATGATTGAAACTTCTATCTCTTGAAGCTTTAGGGTTGCATCCACTAGTTTAAATAAACTGCTTTTGTGAATTTAACTAAACTAAAAGCATATACTAACATTCCATCTCTTGGGACATCTCAAGTTAAGAAAGCTTATGTAACACCCAGCATTTTCACTACAGTATATGTTATTAATATTATTTTCTATTTTCTATCATTTAAAAGAAGAAAGAGAAGTAGAATCACTGAGATGAGATGAGATATTATTATAATACCATGAGCTTTTAATTCAGTGATTGCATAATTTGAATAGTTTAGTGTTCTTGTATCCTTTATTTATTTTATTCTTGGCAGCAAGTTTATAATTCCTAGTTAAAGGGATTATTTTATTGCTTTTGGAGATGAGAATGGTAACAAATACGAGATATTATTAGTCGACTTATTGCTCGACTAATTGAAGTGACGAATGTTATTTAAATTATTTGTCTATGAGCTTTCTTATTTTAATATTGATGATTTATTTTTAAACCATGAGTTTGAGATTTATTATTATTTCTTAATTATTGAGATTATGTTTTTAATAGCAAGAATTTTATATTAGCAGATTCATTTTCTAATATTAGGAATGAAAATCTCATTTTAGTATTAAGTGAAATTTATTTGGGATTTTATCACAATTTACGTTTGAGTTGATGGGTTTAAATTCTATCAACTTGATTCTATTATGAATTTGATATAAATAGAGTATTACATTATCTGCTATTTGTTTAATACAAATATACAAGCTACTACTAGATATATTTTAATATTATATAGTGAAGGGATATTTACAAGGTTAGCTTATGAAGGAAGATTTTCTCCTCCTTTTCTTCCAACAAAGTCGTCCCCTTTCCTCTGCAAAACCCTTAGTTTGTTTTTTTTTTAATTTCTTTGATTTCATGAGGCACTCCAATTATACAAGAGGTTATCCAATAACGCCACTGCTCGGAGCTTGCTCGACGTGCCGCGACGTCTCATCTCTCCCGACGAAGCGGAAGCTGCCGTTGCTCTGGTTCGATGACGCTGCGTCTTTCTTGGCCGGGAATCGACGCGCCACCGTTGCTCCCTCCTCGGTTCTCTCTCTTTACAACTCAAGGGAGGGTGGGGTCTTCTTCTAGGCTGAGCCCTAGCTGCACTTCCTCGTTAATCGCCATCGCCGTGTTCTGGATTCTAGCAGTGAAGGTTACGCCGCTGCTGTTCCTGGCAATTCCCATCTTCTCGTCGCTCGGCGTCGATCCACGGCTCACCCCCATGGAACAGGGACCGCTGCCTTCCCTTAATCACCTAAAGCTAAGCCCTTCTTCCTCTTTATGTTCTATGGGGTAAATTCAAATGATGTTGTTGTGTACTAGTTAACCCTAGTGGAGTTGTGGCTCTCCTTGCTTGTTCATAAGTGAATTTGGGCATTCTTGAGGTAAGATAGCTAAATATTTGATGCTTATGTAATTGAACTCTTGGGAGCGTTGAATGTGATTATGTGATAAAAATTGGGGGATATTGGGCATGTTACTATGTGCTGAGCCAATTTTGATTTATGGATAAGGGAAGAACTACTTTTAGTATTGATCGGAGAAGTTGTGGTGATTAATTGTGTTATAAGGGCCCGTTTGATAGCTATTTGAGATAAAGAGTGATAAATAAAACCTAGTTAAAATAATATGGATTGGGTGAGATTAGTAATGTATTTATAGTGTTTGATAGATCAAGATTAAAATCTAGATAACTAATATTATTGTTTGATACAAAATATACAAATATATATTAAAGAGTAAATTACAATTTTAACCTTATATTTAAATAAATAAATTAAACAAAAGAAAAATAAAAAAATAATTATCCCAACCCCATCACCATCCCACCAGTCGCCCCCAACGTCCAAAACTCTTCTTCTTCCATAACATTCCCCCCCACCCCACACCTCCACACCCACACCAACCCCAACCCCAACCCCAACCCCTCCGCCCCCTCACCCACACACGACAGACTACTAAATCCTCCCCATCAATTCTTCCAACCCCAAAATCAAGTAACCCAGCAGCTCTCCATCATAATTTCACAATCCCTTCTCTGCGGTGAGTTTCTCCAAAAACAAAAAAAGAACAAAAAAAATCACGTTTTCACAAGAAAACTATATTAATGGCTCCAATTGCTTAGATCTGGGTTTAATTCGGCTGTTACTTCATTCTAAAGCCTTCTTCTTCTCTACTCTACTGCTACTTTTACCGGCGGCGCCAATTTCCTAGATCTCATGCTCGCCAATTTTCGGTGGGGGTTTAGGGTTCCCTTGCGGGAGACGGCGGAGGAAATGGATGCGGTGGTGGTGGGGAAACAGAGTCGGGTATGGCGATTGTGGGAAAAAGTGTGTGATTTTTGTGGATGGTGGTGGTGGTGTGATTTTTGGGGGTGATTTTTGCACTGTGTGTGTGGATGCGGTGGTGGTGGGGAAGCAGAGTGGTGGGCGCTGTGTGTGATTCTCCAAGAGGAAGAAGATATGAGGAAGAAAGAGAGATGAATTGGGGCGGGTGAGGGGATAGTTTCGTCAAAATGAAAATAATCCTTGTTACTGTAGAAATCAATATAATTTAACTTGGGGGAAGTGGTGGATTCAGAATCTAAGTGGAATAGTGAATAGCTGCGGGCCTTGGCTTTTTTGCGGGCCAAGACCATTATTAATGAATCCTATCAAACACTCAAATAACTATAGAAATACTAATTAACTACTCTAATACACCCTATCAAACTGACCCTAACTTGCTTGCTTTGTGTTGATGAGTTAAACATGAGTTAAATTTCAAGCTAAAGCATGCTAATGTGTAGTAAGATGATGTAATTGAGTTCCTATGGTTTGTATTTGACAAACATATGAATTATATGTTAAGTTGAAACAAAGGGGCTTTGCTGTCAGTTTTCGGCTTGACAGGGCAGTATGTTTCGAGGTGCTTATGAGGGTGTTCTCGTAGTCTAAATAACTTGAAATTTTTACTGTAATAACTTCATCATGTGTAGTCGTTCTCTGCAAAATTTCAGCTAAATCCAAGACCAATAGACATGTCAAACTATTTTCTGAAATGTACTGCACGGAGCAGCAGAGTTCAGTGGCAGATTCTGTCTTTGGTCATATAACTTCTTATCCACTTGAGATATTGTGTTTTTGTAAATTTCTGAGAAATATAGACGTTAATAGCTTTCTAAAGAAGTGAGGTTTATATTTTTCTTTGAAGTGGTTGATTTTATATAATTTTTCAAAGTTAGGATTCAAATGGGTATGTTTCTTAAACTTGTGATTGGTAGTTAATTGAGATCCTAAACTACTAAACTCAAATTAAGGTTTTATTGTTCTAATTACCTATTGAGGATTATTGATTACTAAGCTTGTTAATATGATAGTTGATGGACATAATTATGTTTATATGATTAATTACTTTGGGATTTTGTGTTTTACATGTATGGTTAGTTGTAAACTGATCCCTATGGAATGGATTTGTTTACTTCTAAACTTTCTCTAGTAGAGGAATTCCTATAAGATAGGAATATTAGTTTATACTTTCTTAAAGTTCATAAGAGTTAGTATATTGGTTAGTTTAGTTGATTCAACCCTAGCTTTGCAAAAGATTAAAAGTTTATTAGGATGTTATTTATAGCTAATTCTTCTTATCTAGTTATCCAATCTTATTTTAGAATCTTGCTATCATGAAGGTGACAGAAGCAATGATAGATAAGTGAGCAAGAATTCCTACACCGTTAAGCGTATCAGGTGGGCTTTCTAAACTCATAATTTGAAGTGCACACTATTTAATTATGTTATTATATGAATGAAGTTACATTAAAGTTATTGACTTGCCAAATTATTTTATGAGCTTGTATGTTACCATCTACGAGAGATAGACGATATCGGCCCTATGCTGAAGCGAGATGTCAGTAAGGGTTTGTGCACATAGTTGTGACCGTGAGCCATCGAGCGGGTTGGCCGGTCACTGTGATCGGGAGCCTTCGGGCCGATCACTGTGTTTGAGAAGGAGGCCTACTTCTCAACACAAGGTTACATGATGCGTAGTTATGGTACATACATGTTAATTGTCTGCAGACGTATATGATGTTATGATGATATATATATAGAAGTTTTACAGTTTTGGCATGCACAAGTTATTTTTAAATAAAACTCCTGTGTGATGCTTGAGATGGCAAGTTCAATATATAGCTCTAAGAGCAAGCTTTAAAGTTATTTCGGCATGTGACCATTGAGTACCTTTTTAGTACTCAGCCCTGCATATGTTTTCTAAATATGCAGGTTAAGCTGTGATGCGGATGGAAGCGAGCAGAGCAAAGTCTTGATGTTAATGTGTTAAATTAGGCTTAGGATTTCATGTCCTCATACATGTAATCCACTTGAGTTATTTTGTCACGACCGGCCTTAATTAAGGATAATTAATCCGGGAAAACCATGACTGGGGAAGGAAAATTAAGAAGCGGGTTTAGAAAGGGGCGCATAAAAGAATACTCAAAGAGCTTGAATACGCGTGAAATATTCCTTAAAAAGGAAAAAGGCATAGTTCGCATAAAAAGGGTACTCAAAGAACTTGTATACGCGTTATATTCCTTAAAAGGAAAAAGGCATTTTTAGGGGCTTGGCTAAAACATTATCAGAGTTTGTAACGGAAGGTGTAACTGAAATAATCAGTGTTTACAGCGGAATGCATAACTGAGATACATGTATGAAGACATGTATCCTTTCTGAGCCTACTTTAAGTTCGACAAAAACTCCATTCAGCAACACTTCATCGCCCATCACAGCTCAACCTACACAAACATAAACATCGAAGGGCTAAGTACAAGAGTACTTAGTGGGCAGTTGCCAAGCATATAACATAACATCATTAACAATTTCACAATATCGCATAAGAGGCATGAGTTTCTTTCATATCATTTGCTCATTAAACATTTCCAAATTCATAAATAGCATAAGGGCATTCTTCATCATCAACAATCATATACACGCATCGTGTCGTGGAGAAGGCCTTCTCCAACGAACACTGGCATCGCGCCGTGAAGGGGGCCTCCCTCAGCGGTCACGGCATCGTACTATTGAGGGAGGCCTCCCCCAATAGACGCTGTAACACTGGCATACTGGCATCGCGCCGCGAGAGAGGCCTCTCTCAGCGGACACGGGCATCGCGCCGTGAGGAAGGCCCTCCTCAGCGGACACGGCATCGTACTATTGAGGGAGGCCTCCCCCAACAGACGCAAGCATCAATCACAGGCATAAACTTATCAGCGTAAAGCATTCAAGCGTAAATAAGCGTAATCAAGCGTAAATTACATAGGGCGTAAATAGTATAAACAACATAGCGTAATTCATTTAACGTGTAGCATAATAAAGCTTAACTCATGTAAGTGTAATAAAGCATACCACACTTGAAGATCCAATTTGCATTTTAAAGCATAACACTGGTATAGCATTTTATTTACGCGTAAGAAATTGCCCACCTGATAGCAAAGTTTTGCTAAGGTACTCTAACTCCTTGTGTAGTTCTTACTCTCGCGCTTGACCTTAATCACGAGAATATAAAATAAGACATTGCCTCGAGGAAAATTCTTAATTAATGAGAAAACATAATTGTAACTATGCATGAATCTTGTATGCATGAACTAATTTTCTGAGCGATAATCGGGAATTCTACTATTAATCCTCGTTTATAGATTTAACTAATTCTCGTATAACGCGGTCGAATAAAGCTGTGAAGTAAACCTCGCATTTGTACTTGATTGAAAAAGGACTAATTCGGCTTTAAACGAGGTGTGACCTTGTAGAAATTATCGGGCTTTTCGATAGAAACATCATTACTAGCGTAACCTCAAATAATTAATAGGCTCAAAAGAGAGTAGCCAATTAATTAAATAAACCAGTGGCTTTAAAGAAATAAATGATAATAGTTCGCTTTAAAGTCCGAAGTCCAAAAACAATAATTAATAAACTGGGCGGCTCATTTACTGAATACGAATCGGCTCACCCACTGATAAATAATTGGGCTCCATCAAAATTTGATACTGCTAGGCTTAGCTCAAAGGAGTAACTTCAACTCAAGCTTTAAAAGAATTAAAGCCCAACTTAAAGAGTCTTCGACCCAAAACAATTAAAATAGGGGTCCAAATAATAATTGAGGTTTGGAATAATAGCCCATCATAAAATATGCATCAGCCCAACCCTTAAATAAATCAAGCCCAATAGAATTAATGAGAAGGACCAATTAAATTAAAGACTGGCCCAGTTTGAATTTAATGAAAGCTCAATCAATTAAATTGGAAGCTTAATTCCTTTAGAATAAAACAAACCCAAGCTCAAATAATTCGGCCCAAATAATATAGATAACGGCCCAATTCGAATTTAGATGTGAAGCCCAAGCCATTAAAATTCAAGCCCGAAAATTAAAAGGGAAAAGCCCAAACAATTAAAATATGAAAGCCCAAGCAAAAGAAATAAAATTAAGCCCATTCTAAAAAAAATCAGAGGCCCAACATAATAAAATAAAAACCGGCCCAACAACTTAAGCCCATTCACTCTTTCCTTCTACATTTTCGGCCCAATAGCCAAAGCCCAACAATTAAAATAGGGGTAAGCCCAAACATAGCCCAATCCCTCTCTCTCTTTCTAAACTCTCGATCTCTCTTTTATCTTACGCACGCAGCCTTCTCTCCCCTCAATTCCCCCAATCTCAATCTGCCTTCAGACTAGGCTTCCGCCGCCGCCGCCCGCAATCCGGCGAGCCAGTCGGTCGTCGCCTCAGTTCTTCCCGACGCCTCTCATCTTCTCTCAATTTAGATACTCTCTTCGGTCCTCTCCCTATCTCTCCCTCTCGATCCGTCTCCAGCCTATCTCTCTCTCTCTCGGCCAAGATCTGGTTGGCTGCTGTCGTCTGGGAGCGGTCCTGGAGCTGATTATCTTTGTCTGGACTCCGGCGATTCAAACGGCGCCGGTCGCGTCTGGGAGTGGTTGCTGCTTCGCCTGGAATCGCCGCCGGCTGGAGTTGCTGCTGTTCGTCCGGTGGTCAGCGCCGACTGCTGCTGTTTCGCCGGAGTCGCGGCCTGCTGGACTTCGTCTGCCGCTGCTCTGTGAACAGGCGGGAGTCGCCGTTGGCGTCGCGCTGCCTTTGCCCTAAAATTGGCAAGGCTGTTGCTCGACACTCCGCCTCTATTGGGAACTACCGCCTCCCTGTAACGTCGTTGGAAGCTGCTCCGTACTCGAGCCCCTGCTCTTCTTCCTCAGAAATCAGCCGTCGCCGCCACTGAAGAATCGGCGAGGTCTCCGTGCTCTCCTCATTGTTTTCGTCCGGCAGGTAGCAAGCCAGAGGCTGCCACCGCCACCGCCAAGGGGCAGTCGCCCTCCTCCTCGTTTATTGAAACAGGTACAATCCCTTTCCCTCAGAAGCTAAGTTCGATCCCCAAATTTTTACTGGTTCTTAGCGTGAATCAAAGATAAAGCGTAATTTCTTCTTGCTTTGCATAAACTCATATGCTCGTTTAAAACTATATATGAACTGTCACTTGCTCATAAAGACGTAGTTGGTGTGCTTACTAAGTTCAAGATGTTTATAAGGTCTTCTATATTTGAAACTGATCATGCTCATGCCTTGATATGAATGCTCACTGGTATGAAAAAAATAGGATAGCATAATTACCTTGAAGTATGCTGTTGGTTTGTGGCTGAGCTTATGAATCAAATGTGCTGAAAATAAGCCGTAGCTTGAAGCCTTTATGTTGGTTGGATATTGCTTGGTTGTTGTCGATTTACTAGAACTTGATACTTTGGCAGAACTCGTGGCTGCTCTTTGAAGAGACCTCTTGGTGACAGGAAAATGATAGAGAATGCTGTGCTCACTGCTGGAGTTGAGATAAGTGGAGGAGAGTTGTTGGCTAGTGGCCTTAAAGAAACGAGATGGTGGAGGTGGTTTGAATAGGTGGGGAGCAATAGGTGGTGGCAGCACATTTATTTTGCTTTCCACTAACTTTATTGACTTTTCTATCCCTCTTCTTTAATTGTTGTGCCAACTTGAGTGAGTGGCAGTAAGGTGGCGTAAATTCAACCTTGTAATATACTATACAATTTTTCCCAAGCTGGGAAGTAGACTGTATTCGTGAACTGTAAATAAATACTGGCTTCGATTTTCAATCATCGCGTTTCTGTATCTGTTTAGTATTTGCTTCCTTGTTTCCAATATTGAAAAAATTATAATATGACTTAAATTAAATCCGTAGATTTAATTTGCGTTGCAGTCGGAATAATTCCTCGACTTCTAGTAAATAATAGAAATAATATTTCTATTGCATATAAATTAATAACTTGACTTTGCTAAGTCAGTTATTAAACTGGATAATAAATTATTGAATGACTCAATAATCCTCGTCGCGTTTTTCTCATACTTTATAAAAGTATAAAGCTAAAATAATAACTTCGTTTCTGATAAAAAAAATCAGGACCATAAAATGGATTCATTTATAAAAATTGCATTTACTAGTTTTAATCATAATTAAAAGAGCGGGCTACTACATACTACCCCTCTTAACAAAAATTTCGTCCCGAAATTTGCATATCTCTGCTAAAACAGTTCGGTGTATTTTTCCTTCATCTAGTCTTCAAGTTCCCACGTAGCTTTTTCTTGTTCGCGGTGTCTCCATAAGATTTTCACTGATGTGATTGAGGCTGATTTCGCAAGTGTCCACGTATTGCTGGCAAGGGGGTGTGGGTGTTCCCAACTGATGAACCTCGTTGTCTGTTGGGGCATTGCGTGGAGTAGTGACCTTTTTGGCCACAATTGTAACAACCGTTAGTCCCAACTCGACAAACACCCCTGTGCATCTTACCACAATTTGGGCAAGGTGAAATTCCTCTCTGACTTTGGCTACACCCAGTTGACTCGAGGTTAGTCCGTGCCTCGTGCCTTGGTTGAATAAACTGTTCGGCCCGTTCCTTTTCTTGCCACACTTTCTTACTAGTCTGATTGATATTGTCTTCATTGTTGTCCCACTTGCGCTTCCCTTTGAGAGTATGTGAGGCTACTGGTGGATCGTTTGGCGTTGAGATCAATGGTGGGGCTGACTTGTCCGACGGCATTGCAGCTTCAACGTCAAGTGCCCTATTCAGAGACTCCGTGTATGAGAGTCCTCCGTGACTTGCTAGAGCCATCCTAATTTCGTACCGTAGTCCGGCACAAAATTTCTCTGCCATCTTCTCATCTGTGTCCACTTGTTGTGGAGCAAACCTCGACAGATTGCAGAATTCCTTGTCGTATTCAACCACAGATTTCTTTTCTTGCTTTAACTCGTAGAACTCAGCTTCTTTCTTCTTCCTATAGCTTTTCGGAATATATTTATCATATAATCCTGTCTTAAAATCTTCCCAAGTATAACTTGCCCATTGTTCAGGTGTCAGAATTTTTCGACGTGCTTCCCACCAGAAATCAGCCGATCCTGTTAGTTGGAAAGAGACGCAAGATAGGCGCTCCTCATCAGTACAATGTAGAAAGTTGAAGATGCGTTCCATTGCGCGCACCCAAATCTCAGCTTCAGCCGGTTCACTCGTTCCGTCAAACGTAGGTGGGTTCTGCCTTAAAAAGAGTTCTTCGACTCTCCTAGTTGGGGGCGGAGGGGATGGGTTATGTCCTCGAGCATCTTGTGGTTCTTCTGGTACAGCGTTACGGTTTCTGCGATTGTTATTGTTTCTTACAGGGCGTCCTCTCTTAGGCGGCATTCTGATAGCAGGGATGTGTCAATTAGTACACTCTAGCATAATCTAATACAAACCTCAAAAGAATTCTTGTAAAGGTCAACTTATTATAACTTGTAAACAAGTCATAACTCCAATGACAGCATTGATGTAGTAAGCTTTAAGGGTCCTTAGCATCTCAAATCCATGAGTCATAAAAATTCTTAAGCATATAATATCTCATCATCTAAATTGGATACTTAAGCATAAGTCATGGAGATTCATAGCGGCTATAAAATCATGAGCTTAAAAATTATTCTATACGTATCAAGTATCTTGCTGTCTTCACTATAGCCACCAAAGATACAATCTAATTTCTTCTATGTTTGCTTCTATGTTCTGTCGTAGTGGTGATCTCATATCTTAATAGATCTATGTTCATAGCAATTCATTCCATAGGCATACTTAATCGTACTTGCGTAAATCATTTCATTCAATAACAAGATAACATAGCTATTAACAGTTTACTCACTTTGCTATTACGATAATTCTCACTTTTTGTAAACATTAACTCAAAACTTGGAATAGCTTACCATTCTGCTTCGTTGAGTGTGATGCGATGAAGTGCTGAGCTTTGTCGATTGAACTCTAAACACTTTAGTGATCCATTCTAAGTTTGGCTTAAATAAACTCTTAGGCTCAGAGCAAACGAACTGCTCTGATACCACTCTGTCACGACCGGCCTTAATTAAGGATAATTAATCCGGGAAAACCATGACTGGGGAAGGAAAATTAAGAAGCGGGTTTAGAAAGGGGCGCATAAAAGAATACTCAAAGAGCTTGAATACGCGTGAAATATTCCTTAAAAAGGAAAAAGGCATAGTTCGCATAAAAAGGGTACTCAAAGAACTTGTATACGCGTTATATTCCTTAAAAGGAAAAAGGCATTTTTAGGGGCTTGGCTAAAACATTATCAGAGTTTGTAACGGAAGGTGTAACTGAAATAATCAGTGTTTACAGCGGAATGCATAACTGAGATACATGTATGAAGACATGTATCCTTTCTGAGCCTACTTTAAGTTCGACAAAAACTCCATTCAGCAACACTTCATCGCCCATCACAGCTCAACCTACACAAACATAAACATCGAAGGGCTAAGTACAAGAGTACTTAGTGGGCAGTTGCCAAGCATATAACATAACATCATTAACAATTTCACAATATCGCATAAGAGGCATGAGTTTCTTTCATATCATTTGCTCATTAAACATTTCCAAATTCATAAATAGCATAAGGGCATTCTTCATCATCAACAATCATATACACGCATCGTGTCGTGGAGAAGGCCTTCTCCAACGAACACTGGCATCGCGCCGTGAAGGGGGCCTCCCTCAGCGGTCACGGCATCGTACTATTGAGGGAGGCCTCCCCCAATAGACGCTGTAACACTGGCATACTGGCATCGCGCCGCGAGAGAGGCCTCTCTCAGCGGACACGGGCATCGCGCCGTGAGGAAGGCCCTCCTCAGCGGACACGGCATCGTACTATTGAGGGAGGCCTCCCCCAACAGACGCAAGCATCAATCACAGGCATAAACTTATCAGCGTAAAGCATTCAAGCGTAAATAAGCGTAATCAAGCGTAAATTACATAGGGCGTAAATAGTATAAACAACATAGCGTAATTCATTTAACGTGTAGCATAATAAAGCTTAACTCATGTAAGTGTAATAAAGCATACCACACTTGAAGATCCAATTTGCATTTTAAAGCATAACACTGGTATAGCATTTTATTTACGCGTAAGAAATTGCCCACCTGATAGCAAAGTTTTGCTAAGGTACTCTAACTCCTTGTGTAGTTCTTACTCTCGCGCTTGACCTTAATCACGAGAATATAAAATAAGACATTGCCTCGAGGAAAATTCTTAATTAATGAGAAAACATAATTGTAACTATGCATGAATCTTGTATGCATGAACTAATTTTCTGAGCGATAATCGGGAATTCTACTATTAATCCTCGTTTATAGATTTAACTAATTCTCGTATAACGCGGTCGAATAAAGCTGTGAAGTAAACCTCGCATTTGTACTTGATTGAAAAAGGACTAATTCGGCTTTAAACGAGGTGTGACCTTGTAGAAATTATCGGGCTTTTCGATAGAAACATCATTACTAGCGTAACCTCAAATAATTAATAGGCTCAAAAGAGAGTAGCCAATTAATTAAATAAACCAGTGGCTTTAAAGAAATAAATGATAATAGTTCGCTTTAAAGTCCGAAGTCCAAAAACAATAATTAATAAACTGGGCGGCTCATTTACTGAATACGAATCGGCTCACCCACTGATAAATAATTGGGCTCCATCAAAATTTGATACTGCTAGGCTTAGCTCAAAGGAGTAACTTCAACTCAAGCTTTAAAAGAATTAAAGCCCAACTTAAAGAGTCTTCGACCCAAAACAATTAAAATAGGGGTCCAAATAATAATTGAGGTTTGGAATAATAGCCCATCATAAAATATGCATCAGCCCAACCCTTAAATAAATCAAGCCCAATAGAATTAATGAGAAGGACCAATTAAATTAAAGACTGGCCCAGTTTGAATTTAATGAAAGCTCAATCAATTAAATTGGAAGCTTAATTCCTTTAGAATAAAACAAACCCAAGCTCAAATAATTCGGCCCAAATAATATAGATAACGGCCCAATTCGAATTTAGATGTGAAGCCCAAGCCATTAAAATTCAAGCCCGAAAATTAAAAGGGAAAAGCCCAAACAATTAAAATATGAAAGCCCAAGCAAAAGAAATAAAATTAAGCCCATTCTAAAAAAAATCAGAGGCCCAACATAATAAAATAAAAACCGGCCCAACAACTTAAGCCCATTCACTCTTTCCTTCTACATTTTCGGCCCAATAGCCAAAGCCCAACAATTAAAATAGGGGTAAGCCCAAACATAGCCCAATCCCTCTCTCTCTTTCTAAACTCTCGATCTCTCTTTTATCTTACGCACGCAGCCTTCTCTCCCCTCAATTCCCCCAATCTCAATCTGCCTTCAGACTAGGCTTCCGCCGCCGCCGCCCGCAATCCGGCGAGCCAGTCGGTCGTCGCCTCAGTTCTTCCCGACGCCTCTCATCTTCTCTCAATTTAGATACTCTCTTCGGTCCTCTCCCTATCTCTCCCTCTCGATCCGTCTCCAGCCTATCTCTCTCTCTCTCGGCCAAGATCTGGTTGGCTGCTGTCGTCTGGGAGCGGTCCTGGAGCTGATTATCTTTGTCTGGACTCCGGCGATTCAAACGGCGCCGGTCGCGTCTGGGAGTGGTTGCTGCTTCGCCTGGAATCGCCGCCGGCTGGAGTTGCTGCTGTTCGTCCGGTGGTCAGCGCCGACTGCTGCTGTTTCGCCGGAGTCGCGGCCTGCTGGACTTCGTCTGCCGCTGCTCTGTGAACAGGCGGGAGTCGCCGTTGGCGTCGCGCTGCCTTTGCCCTAAAATTGGCAAGGCTGTTGCTCGACACTCCGCCTCTATTGGGAACTACCGCCTCCCTGTAACGTCGTTGGAAGCTGCTCCGTACTCGAGCCCCTGCTCTTCTTCCTCAGAAATCAGCCGTCGCCGCCACTGAAGAATCGGCGAGGTCTCCGTGCTCTCCTCATTGTTTTCGTCCGGCAGGTAGCAAGCCAGAGGCTGCCACCGCCACCGCCAAGGGGCAGTCGCCCTCCTCCTCGTTTATTGAAACAGGTACAATCCCTTTCCCTCAGAAGCTAAGTTCGATCCCCAAATTTTTACTGGTTCTTAGCGTGAATCAAAGATAAAGCGTAATTTCTTCTTGCTTTGCATAAACTCATATGCTCGTTTAAAACTATATATGAACTGTCACTTGCTCATAAAGACGTAGTTGGTGTGCTTACTAAGTTCAAGATGTTTATAAGGTCTTCTATATTTGAAACTGATCATGCTCATGCCTTGATATGAATGCTCACTGGTATGAAAAAAATAGGATAGCATAATTACCTTGAAGTATGCTGTTGGTTTGTGGCTGAGCTTATGAATCAAATGTGCTGAAAATAAGCCGTAGCTTGAAGCCTTTATGTTGGTTGGATATTGCTTGGTTGTTGTCGATTTACTAGAACTTGATACTTTGGCAGAACTCGTGGCTGCTCTTTGAAGAGACCTCTTGGTGACAGGAAAATGATAGAGAATGCTGTGCTCACTGCTGGAGTTGAGATAAGTGGAGGAGAGTTGTTGGCTAGTGGCCTTAAAGAAACGAGATGGTGGAGGTGGTTTGAATAGGTGGGGAGCAATAGGTGGTGGCAGCACATTTATTTTGCTTTCCACTAACTTTATTGACTTTTCTATCCCTCTTCTTTAATTGTTGTGCCAACTTGAGTGAGTGGCAGTAAGGTGGCGTAAATTCAACCTTGTAATATACTATACAATTTTTCCCAAGCTGGGAAGTAGACTGTATTCGTGAACTGTAAATAAATACTGGCTTCGATTTTCAATCATCGCGTTTCTGTATCTGTTTAGTATTTGCTTCCTTGTTTCCAATATTGAAAAAATTATAATATGACTTAAATTAAATCCGTAGATTTAATTTGCGTTGCAGTCGGAATAATTCCTCGACTTCTAGTAAATAATAGAAATAATATTTCTATTGCATATAAATTAATAACTTGACTTTGCTAAGTCAGTTATTAAACTGGATAATAAATTATTGAATGACTCAATAATCCTCGTCGCGTTTTTCTCATACTTTATAAAAGTATAAAGCTAAAATAATAACTTCGTTTCTGATAAAAAAAATCAGGACCATAAAATGGATTCATTTATAAAAATTGCATTTACTAGTTTTAATCATAATTAAAAGAGCGGGCTACTACATATTTCCGCTGCAACACTTAATGTACTTTACTTTATTGATGTGTTGTACAGATTTTAAACCAATAGCTTCGAGAATTATGTCACTTAGACAACTTGTCGTTGTGTTATTGTAAGTTGTCTACTCGTGAGTTTTAAAAGTGATTGCTTATGATTATCCAATATTAAAGTAATTCATCGTTAAAAAGGGTTCATTATTATTATTTAAATCTCTTTTATTTTTCTTTTTTTTTTACTCCCTTTCCCAGTCACACCTTTCCCCGGCTTAATTCTACACTAGCTTAGGCCGGGCTGTGACAGCTTAAGAGTAAACTAATCCATCCTATATAGATTAGCTTATATCTAATAACTAAAACATCAATCACTTAGCATAGTTCTATTCATAACTATCTCAAGTAAGTAATCTCAAACATGTATTCATAAATGAATCTCAAGTTTGAAAAATCATATAAAATCAATCTATTCAAAGAGAAATACAAGCTTTGCCTTTTTAGAAAACCATTAAAGTCTATATTTATCAGGAATTTACAAAAACACAATTTCTCAAGTGTATAAGAAATTATATCAAGAAAGGCAGAATCTGCCATTGAACTACGTTGCTTCACGCACTACATTTCAGAAAATCGTTTGACACATCTAAGGGTGTTGGATTTAGCTGAAATTTTGCAGACACGTACTGCTCATGATGAAGTTATTACTGTAAAAATTTCAAGAGATTTGAACCCTCAAAAGTACCCCTCAATACCCTATCCTGTACAGCCAAGAACTGACAGCAGGGGCATCTCTTGCTTCAACTCAACAAAATACATATCTTGACTAAATAAAGAGATGTAGGGCTCAAATATACATCATCTTAATACATATTATCATGCTTTACCTTAAACTTAATTCATGTTCAACACATCAACATATAGTAGCATGCTTGATATCCCCCAATTACTATCATATAATCTCATTTTACAACTCAAAGAGTACAATTACACAAGCATCAGCATGTAGCTATCTTATATCAAGAATTTCCAAATCCATTGAAACTACACTATTAGAAAATCATGATTTCTTGCAAATAAAAACTCAAATAAATCTCAATGATTCCCTCACAAACATATAAATATATATACGTTGTCAATTGATGGAGATAAAGAAGATGAAATTCTAGGGTTCTTGAGGGGGGTCAAAAATCGAAGCTTTGGGGTAGGGTTTTGATTTCTTTCATCATACTACTTAATTCTAAATAATTACTAACTTGAAACATGTAGTAATCAACATGATACAAGAGCAAATCATTTTCTTCTCCAACAGCCTATTTTTCGAAATAACATAAAGAAGACACATGAGAATTTCCTTTAATTCCACTATCAATAAGGTTTAATCCAAGAGCTCTTACCTTAGATACGTTCTTGAAGCTTGGCTAGAAAAGAGAAAAACACAAAATGAAGAACAGGGGAAGGGACGGAGGCTTGCAGGGGAAGAAGAAAATATTTGGCTTTTCTCATGAGTCTTGTTTGGCGGCTGCCCTAACAAGAATTAAATATAATTTGGAACATATAATTCCTTAAAGCCTACGAAAGGCTTGATCCTGATCCAAGTATAAAAAACATATATATATATATATATAGAGAGAGAGAGAGAGAGAGAGAGAGTTACTACATCACTCAATTAACATGAATGTAATATTCCTAACATTTTCAACTATATGTATATAATTTCAAAATACAAACAACTTACACAAAAATTAAATTGACTCAACTTAAAATTGTTATAAAATTTCAAATAAATCCTTACTTAGAGCAGTGGTAACGCATTGCTCGATAGCCTACTCGAGTAAGAGTATGCACTCGAGTAGTGCGTTGCAGGGGAGTGCTACTTGAGTGCTACTCGAAAACTCGAGTATGCTCGAGTAATTTCCTTTTTTTTTCTTTTTTTTTTAATTCTCTTCTCCTCTTTAAAAATTTCTCTCTCCTCTTTAAAAACTAAAAAAATCAAGTAGGCTATCAAGTAACCCCAATGCAGCACTACCTACTCAATAACACAATCACTATCAAGTAGGCTATCAAGTAGGCTATCAAGGAACCCCATTGCGGATGCTCTTATACAAGTAGGATTTTCATTCCTATACAAAATCCCAAATAAATCTACTAAAGATCAAATCCTTGCTATTTAAGATATAATCTCAATAATTAAAAAATAATAATAAATCTCAAATTCATGGTTTAATAATAAATCATCACTATTAAAATAAGAAAGCTCATAGATAAATAATTAAATAACATCCGTCACTTCAATTAGTCGAGCGATAAGTCTACTAATAATATTTCTTATTTATCACCATTCTCATCTCTGAAAATAATAGAATAATCCCTTTAACTAGGAATTATAAACTTGTTTCAAAGAATAAAATTAATAAATGATGCAAATTAAAAGCTCAGGATATTATAATAATGTGATTCTTCTTTTCTTTCCTCTTTTAAATAAAAGAAAATAGAAAATAATATTAATAATATATACTGTAGTGAAAATGCCGGGTGTTACATTTAGTCCTCACAATATGAATCTCCTGCAGATTTATTCTCTCTAACTACGCTCTCTACGCTATTCTCTCTTATTCTCCTCTTCTCTCTACTTTACAACATTTTGGCTATAATCCCCAACATGTCAATAATTAAGGCAATGAATCATGGCGATCTTTAATTGTTACGCTTCATTAAAACCCAACATCAAAATTCAATAAAAAACTCATCTTTCACACAACAAAGGGTCATTATTTTTCATAAGAATTACTATATATATTGTAATTCGAGGGTATGAGTTTTAATAAATAGTTAAAAAGAATGTGTTTAAAGTGAAGAAAAATGACATAAAAATTGAGTGGAAAACAGATCCAACAAAATCGATGCGTTAAATGAGTGAGTTTTTTTTTTTGTTAATATTAAGAATGAGAGAAGTTTAAAATATAATTCATGTTAAAATTACTACAATCACTAAATTGGTCATGTATTTTTTGACACTTTTTAAATTTCATGTTAAAAACTAAAATTTGTTCACAGTTGTTGTATTTATATGCCAAATAATTTTTTTTTCAATTTGTTATTACTTAAAGAAAAAGAAAAAGGAAAAATACACTCACACTCTAATTCTTTAGGTGACTCGAACTCCTGACCTATTGGTTAGAGGAGAAACCTCTTACCAAAAAGACTATATGAAATAAAAGTTTGATTTAAAATATTACTCCCTCCGTCCCAATATTCAAGTCCCGTATTCCTTTTTGGGCCATCCCAATATTCAAGTCCCATTTCCTTTTTTGGCAATAATTAGAATACAATTAATAGATTTAATTATCTCTCTCTCCTCTCACAACCCAACCCACCTGCCCCTCTCTCTCTCTCCTCACTTCTCTCTTCTCTCTTCGTCATCTCCCCCCTCTCTCCTCTTCTTCTTTCACCACCTCCAATCTCCAATCCCTCCACCTTCCACCGCCTCCACCACCTTCCACCTTCCACCGCCTCGCGCCTCTGCCGCCATCCTCTTGCACCGCCTCCAACGCCACCACTGCCAACCCTAGATTTCCCTCTGCCTCTTCCTCCCCTGCCCCTCTCTCTCTCTCTCTCTGTTCGCTAATATTTTCACCACGCCGCAAGTATACGGTGTAGTTGCAATATAGGGAAGCAAGGTCGTATTCCACAAGGATTAGTAGTCAAATTCTAGTGATTACCGTAAGTCATTATGCTAGAGCTATTTAGACTAAACAAGGAGGTGAGTGGTTTAATTATCAACTAAATACTCAACAAGTGCAAAGACAAATAAAATCAAATAAGCAAAGTGGATTAACAAGTGATTAAGGCGATTTAGGGACTAGGCATCGATGATTAAGCAAAGGACTTCAATTATAACTCAATACTAATCTTGACGAACCTAATTATCTAGAGTGATCTCCCAACTAGTTCTAGCCCCCTCCCGGACGACTAAAACGGTAGATTACGGGTCATAGTTGTCGTCCCCGGTCAACTTCTAACCTATAACTCCCAAAAGCACACAAAGATCGACATACTCTCACCCAACTCTCAACCTCCCGGTTATCGAATTGATATGTTTCAAACACCTTATCTATTGCAATTATCCTCTCCCGATTCAAAGTACAAATTAGAAATGCATAGAATGTGGCCAACAATCCATACAAGAAATAAATCAAGGGTTTGAAAAGATAATGTGCAAATGAACAAACAAGATTTATATTGAGCATAAATAATCAATCCATTACAATAATCATCTAGCCTAATCCCCAAATCAAAGAGAAATTTAGCCTAACATGTTCAAACACAATAAATCAAAGTTAAAGGTGTACATAATGAAAGAGAGAGTAAGAAATGACAAATCCTATTTATGAGCTTCTTCTTCCTTCTCTTCTCTTCAATGGTCTTCAATGGTAGATGGGTGTGTGAAGGAGGCTAGGGTTTTTGTGTGTGGAGTGTTGGGGAAGATGAGTGATGGGGAAGAAGAATAATGAGAGAAAAAGGGGGAAAATGGGGTTTAAGGGCTGAAAAAAACGCGACTCCGCTCTTTTCCCGCGGTCACGGCCCGCGCCCGTGGTGCTCAAACGTGGGCGAAACTCAGGGAACCCGCGGTCCCGCCCCGCGGCCGCGGGTGGTGACCGTGGGGGGACCCGCGGTCCCAGCCCGCGGCCGCGGGTGGTGACCGCGGGACATCCCTGGACTTGAGCACTTAGCCCGCGGTCCCACCCCGCGGCCGCGGGTGGTGACCGCGGGCGATACCTTCCCCACGACGCGTGACCGCGGCCGCGGCCTCTGTGCGCGGCTGACTTTGTCGGCCCCGTTCTCCCTCGTCCGAGCTCCGATTCGGGCGCCGTTCACGCTCATGGATTCCTCTCGAGACGTACTTCAATCCTATGCTCTCACAGTTCTCCAATCAACTCTTGATTTGCCCTGAAAATACTCAAAAACTATACCAAGCAATCAAAACTTCATAAATACTCAAAATTGGGATACAAACACATATATGCAATCAATTCATGGGGAAAAATGACAACAATTCATGTGATATTGAGGTATGAAATACATGTTTGTCAACCCTCCAAACTTAAAGCGTTGTTTGTCCCCAAACGACAAAAAGAAAGAAATAAAACTAAACAAACATGTAAGCATGAATTGATGTCATTTTAAGGGCTTCAATTTTTTTCAAAATATTTCACTAGTGTATCACAAGTAGATATGCATTTCAAGAAGTCACAAGTGATAGTAAGTTCAACATTATAGCCTCCAAGCTTGAATCCTCACAAGGTGGATGTTTCAATGGTGCACTCAACTCTCAAGTGTTTAGAATGGACGTGTTTGAACTCAACTTGAAACAATGCATGCAATCTACCATAAGCTTGCCATTTATCCTAACTCTTTATACTTCAATGTGTTATAAATAAAGATCAAAAAGGGCTTTCCTTGGGTTGTAATGAGGGTTCTTTGGTAAGGTGAGTAGTTTTTAGGCAAAGTGACTCATCCCACGATCAAATAATCATAATGAACAAATCGACTTCACTATTTCTCTTATCAAACATAAACCACAATCCCTGCATTTCATCCTTAGTGATATCTATCATGGCCATGATTCAAAAGGCAAATCACTCCCCTTTATGCTCTTTTATTCACATTCATTTTCATTTCTTTTTCTTTTTGAGCTCATAGGGGACTAGTGATTTTCACTTAATCAAAGCTTGATAAGCACTTTCAATCATTTCCCAAACTTTTCTTCATCAAAGCAACCACCAACACTCTAGGTTCTACCCCTTTATTATTGGTTATTCAAAGAAAGGCTACAAGGCACAAAAGGGGTAAACTAAGATCATATGAGAATTTGGACACAATTTAAGTTAAGTGGCTAACAAAGATGGCCTTAAATCACTTCAATATTAACAACACATCTACTTTAATTTTCAAGAGAGGACTCATGGCAAGTTCTAGAGATCAACACACATGCTCAAATGATTTACACTCAAGAACAAAATGAGATTGTAAATGTATGACAATCAAAGGCTCAATTCTCACAAGCTCATTTCTTTTTCAAGTTCTTGGAGGTGCAACATTTAGCTCATCATCACAAGTTCAAACTCTTCATGCAAAATCAACAAGTGATACATAACAATTTCTTTTCAAAAACACAATCATATCATAAGCCCAATAACAAACAAATCATCCTCACAAAATTTGTTACAATTATCCCAACAAAAAAAACAAAACATCAAAAAGTCTTTCAATTATTCAAAACATAACAAAAACACAACATGCAAAAACACAAGATAAACGAGACAACTAATCCATCTTCCCCCTCCCCCCAAACTTATTTCACACAAAGTGGAAATAAGGATGGAGGAAAAGAGAAGGATAAGTTGGCTCGGACTCACAATGGTACGGGCACGACTACGGTGGCGGAAAGGGGCCATGGAAGGCATGGAAGTGGCGCATGTGCTCTTCATAGCGGCGCCGCTCATCCTGTTGGTATTGCAAAAAGGCTTCATATTGCCTTCGTTGCTCTTCTTGGATTGCATCAAAGCGGGCCATGTTTGCGGCTTGGAAGGAGTCAAAGCGGCCCATCATCCGATCCTCAAATCCGACACCCCCTCCTGGATACGCCGGGGGTGGTTGAGGTATCTCACCACCTGGTTCATATGCTTGCTCTTCCTCCTCGCCCTCGGGGGCGTGTTGTTGTGCATGTGCGTCTTGGAGGTGAGCAATGGTGGCGGCAAAGTGGGCGGGCTGACGCATGCCTAGGTTAGCGGCCTCCCCGGGGCCCATGATGGTGGTAAGGGCCGGATTGGGCAATGGGAAGTACACATTGCCGTTGTCGCCCTTGAGGATCCACAAAAGCCGTCTCCCGGAGGCGAGAAAGTGTTGTTGCACTAGGCAACGTTGGTCGAGGAGGATGTCACGGGAGATGGGGTCTTCTTGAATAGCCACCCCAAGATGTGTCGCTATAGGGGTGATCATGCCTCCAATGCATATTTTGCCCCCTCTTGTGTGAGCTTGAGATTCGAATTGGTCGGCCAAAAGACACCCAAGAGATAAGGAGATGTTGGTGAGGGCGCCTTGAATGAGTAAGAGCTCATTCGACCGACAAAAACCCACATTCTCCCGACCAAGGAAAGTGAACCCGAAGGCCCGTTGGGTAAGGCGGATAACCGGGTTGCGCAATGACGCTGCCTTTGATCGCCGGGAGTCATAGCCTGCAATCTCCTCCACGCCTCGAAAGTGACATCGTTCCCACATACGGGTGGGATTGAACTCTAACCCACCGGCATATGCTCCTCCTTGGGGGCAACCCAAAATCTCGTCCAACTCATCAATAGTTAGCTCTCGGGGCTCATTCCCGAGTTGGAAAGAGATTCTTGATGGAGCTCCGTTGGACTTGATGAGCTGGAATGTGGAGAGGAACTCAAGAGTGAGCCCTCGGTATGCTAACCATCCCCCAGTGATTACTCGCCGCCATCCGCCTCTATCCGCCAAAGACCAAATGTCTTCGGCTATGCCCATGGCCTCGATAGTTTCCGAGCAAATATACCGGCATTGCCGGTGAGGAATGGCACAAAGTTGCTCCCAACGTTCGCGGGAGTCCGGAGTAGGAAGTCGAATCCCATAGAATTGAGGAGTGTGCCGAGTGATAGTCACCTCATCGGCACGGGAGGTACTTGTAGTGACCCGCTCTTTTATAAATATTAAATCCAGTAATGAGTGTTTATTTATGTTCATCAGTGAATGAAAACGGTTATTATTCTGATATGAATTCAGCTTATGATCCTGAATTTATATTGTTTAAGCAGTTAATGATATTATTTCAGAGTTATAACTGACTTAGCAAAGTCACGTTATTTATTTAAGCGAGATGGAATTAGAATTTATTTTTACTCAAGTCGTGGATTATTTCCGACTCGTGAGTTAATTAAATCTGCGGATTTAATTTATATATCAAGACAACGAACAAATTAAATCTACGGATTTAATTTAGATTCATTTTATAACTTATCGATTTTAGCAAGATATCACATGTCGAAATCGAGATTTATTTAAATAAACAGTACAAGCAAATATGAGCACGTGATTCACTTTACAGTTACAGAATCACCGAGTCAGAGAAAATACATCAATAATTCTCCTCTACAATTTTTTTTCCTTTCTTTTTCTTCTCTTTTTCTTTCCATTAAACTTTGTTCCCACACCACTATCATTATGTTTTTTTTCTTTTTCCCCCACCACTACACTCAAGTGTGCATTCCACACCCAACAACTTCCTTTTGATCCAGACTTCAGAAGCAAATAACTCTCATTTCATTCCCATTCCACGCTTAGAAAATTTCAGAACAGCAAGGGCCTTCAATCGTTCTATGCCAAGAGGTAAGCTTTGGCTTAAATTTCTCCAACTTCTTACAAGATTTTCACCTGCACTGATGCAAACATTCACTTCAGTTGCAGTTTCAACCCATTAATACCGTAAGAAATCGAAAAGAAAGCAAGAGGGAACATTCATTCATTGCTCTGCCAATCTTTAAGTTCAACCATTCCAGTTCATTAAACTCAACAACAAATCACCAACCAATCAGTTCGAACATTCAAGGTATTATACTATCTCGAATTTCAATCCAATCAAGCATTCATGTCAACATGTTTAAGCTATGGCATTACAACTATGTCGATTCATTCACTGTTACTTACGCCTTAGAACGACAAACCATGAGTATTCTGCCCTTAACAACTAGATATTGAAGTAGAAGAAGAATGAGATTAGATAACTTAGCTTTAAGAAATAGGGCCGGCTGCCTGTTCGGTCGAGCCGACACAACGACGACGGCGGCAGCTCCTGCTGCCTCGGCGGAAATCGGGTGACAGCAGCAGCAGCATCGCGAATGGAGCAACGGCACTGAACCTCGCCGGTCATCCAGTCGCAACGGCGGCAGATTTTGACGACAAGGAAGGCTAGGGCTCGGTTTCGAGGAATGAGAATTAGGGCTCGGATCTTGGGGCGACCTCCCCTGATTTTGAGAGACGACAACAGAGGTAATTTTTGGACGCAACGGTGCGACGGGCGAGACCGGAATACGGCAGCGTCGCCGGCGATTTCAGGTGAGAAAGGGGGGGGCTGACAGGTCGAGTCTTATTTTAGAGAATTAGGGCTCGATGACGCTGTTGGCTGATATGGTAAACTGAGGAGGAAGTGAGACGAGGGGAGAAGGTTGGTTTGGCCGTCGACCTCGCCGGATTTTGAAGCCGCGCCGGCGAACCCCTCCATGAAGAGAAACCGAGACTGATTATTGAGAAGGAGGGGCCGACTATTTTCGATGATAAGGAGAGAGAAGCGGGTGCGACCACGCCGGGCCTAGGCTCGGTGGCAGCCGACGCCGGTCGGAGCCCCTCGGCGGAGAGAAACCGCGACTGATCTTAAGAGAAGGGGAGTGCTCGACTGTTGAGAGAGGGGAGAGAGGCGACTGATTTGAGGATGAAAGAGAGAGAGAAATTCATTGGGCTTTTATTTTTCCTTGGGCCGAAACTTGGGCCTTTTAAATTTTCGAAATGGGCTGCAAATCTTTTTGAATTGCCTTGCATATTTAATTGATGATAGGCCGATTTTAATTAAGTTGGGCCAAATTTGTGGGCTTTATTTATTTTAATTGTTTTGGGCTCTCTTTATAATTCATAAATTGGGCCGATTTTAATTACTGTATGGGCCTCTAATTTTAATTTAAGTTGGGCCTAATTTATTTTATTCTACAATTGGGCCTTCGATTTTTAATTCTTTTGGAGCTTGATTTTATATTATTTGGGCTTCCATATAGTAAATTCGAACTGGGCCATTTCCTTATGAAATTTGGGTCGAATTATTTTTAAAGTTTAGGCTTCAATTGTTTTAAAAGAATTGGGCTGAGATATAGTTATTAATGGACTATTATTCCAAATCCCAATTATATTGTTTGGGCTCGAATTGTTTTAATTGTTTTGGGCCAAAGACTTTTAAGATGGGCTTTAATTCTTTTAAAAGATTGGGCTTGAATTAATTTAAGAAATTGGGCTTTGTCTTTTAATTCTTTGGGCTGCTGTACCATATCAACTGGGCCGAGTTTAAGCTCAGAATAATTCATTCTATTCTTGGGCTAATTTTAAATTTTTGGACTAAAATTTTATTTAGTTGGGTCTTACATGATTTATTTAATTGAGCCCAATTATTCATTATTTAATCATTTGGGCCAAGAATTATTTAATTACTAAACCAATGAGTTATTTCAATTGGACCTTTCATTTTAGCTATCCAGGCCCATTTCTGTTTAATTAATTATTGGGCTACCTTATGTTGAGCCTTTTAATTATTCGAACTCATAACATTTCAAATTCTCATTATTAAGCCCGGTTAATTATGAGTTTATAAAACGAATAAGCTGAAATATTTAATTATTTTCTATCGACTACGAGGAGTGGGATTTATTTAATTGGCGGATTAGAACACCTGAAGCGAGTGGATTATTTTAGTTAATTACTTAACCACGCAAGATGAAACCTAGTTGGTATTTATTTGATCCGATAGTGAGGATTAATAGTAGTAATTCTTTAATATCATCTCGGAGTAATAAATCATGCATAAAGATCATGCATAATTAATTCTGTATTCTCATTATTTGAGGATTTTACTCGAGCAATATCTTATTTATATTCTCGTAATAAAGGTCAAGCACGAGATTAATAATCAGTCAAGGAGCTACTGTACCACAAAAAGTTTCTAACAGGTGGGCATTACTTTCATATATATCAAATGAGTTTAAATGTTACGTTCAAGCAAGTTATTTCATGACTAAATTAATTGAAGTTATTTCAAATATTGTCTTGCCATAAAATGTTTAAATTTCAGTATGATATCTATCTGATGTGACTTTAATCATGTAATCGAATTCGGGTCTTGAGCAGTTGATAGCTATCCTGCCAGGGCTAGTGTACACCAGTGACCGTGAGTCATCTAGCGGGTTGGCCGGTCAAGTGACCGTGAGAGGTGGCCACCTCTCCGGCACAAAGTTCCAGATATGATAGATTACAAGAGAACTTAGACTGCAGTCGAACTTTAAGAATCACAAATGAATTTAGTAAGCTTGGGCCTCTTAGCGAAAAACTCCCTTGCTGTACTGTTTAATTATGGCATGACAATTTACAGTTTTGAAGCATGTATTTTATACTTAGGCATACGTGCCCACTGAGTACTTTTGTACTCAAGCCCTGCATATATTTCTAAATGTGCAGGTTGAGCAGTTGCCGATGGTGATGAAGTGACGAGCGGGACTCTTTTGTCTTATTATGTATTAATGAACTCTAGGGTTACATGTCTTCATACATGTAATCAGAACCTTATTCCGCTGCGTACTCAGAAGTTTTATGTTATTTTGGCTAAGTCAGAGTTATCTGAACTTATTAGTTATTTGAGTCTATACGACTAAACCTCTGTTATATTATAAATATCCCTTTTGTTAAATGATGAAATGCGATCTTTCCTTGTTTGATTATCCCCTTTCTACCCCGCTTCTAATCTCCCTCCATTAGTCACGGTTTCCCCGGCTTAATTATCCTTAATTAGGGCCGGTCGTGACAGAGTGGTATCAGAGCAGTTCATTTGCTCTGAACCCTAGAGTTAATAAATTTTTCTAGTATGATCACTAGTATGAAAGAGTCAGTCGGCAAAAGCTCAGCACTTCATCACATCGCTATGCTCAACAGAAAGGAATGTAACAAAAAGTTTTGAATGTTGAAGTTATATTTCGCCTTGATGCAAATGTTGATTTTACTTATGCCTTTTTATGGAGATGTTACTCAATGAACTTAGATGCGCTAAGGATGCATGATCACTGTTATGAACACAACAATAGAAGGAATTTAGCAAGAACATTTTTGCTTTTCTCTGTAAATTGAGGCGATGAGTAAGTTACAAAGTTAGTGAACCAGACGAGAAATCAACAAACAAAATACAATGGGGAGTAAAGAAAAGTGTCACACACGAGATAGTGACACGGGCATAGATCTTCGTTCGGATTATTCACGCGAGGCGGATACCGAATCAACTATTGCCTTAATCAGGGTATAGTGGGAACACTTTTCATAGTAATAAGAATACCCTACATAGTTTGGAAACTGCAACATAGCGGAGTTATCTCTTTTCAAAAACCTAGTTAGTACTAGTTGCAGCATATTTAAGACTTCACGAATTATATTCGAGTCTAGTGTTAGGCTATTATGATTATAATACCGTGGTTTGAATTTCGAGACCTCAAGTAGAATTATTACCTTACTGTTGTAGATATGTTTGAACCCTACTGTTTTTGCCACCTATTTTGATATTCGTGAGTTTGATTATGCGACCTTCATGTATAGATGGCAAGGATGCGCTTTACCAGACGACGGCCGTTGCGTCGAGATGCTAGTCCGGATATTATCAGGAACTCATATTTTACTTATCGCCGATGCCACGGTGATGACTTAGGCCAATTCTTGGCCGGCTTCCATCGACACTGGGTCGCTGCAAGAGACCATGGGATATCGGACTATGACGGAATGGAGCGGCTAATAGATTTGCTGCCATCAGAATGGCAGGGATGGGCGAGGATGATTTCCGCTCACTACATCACTCGTTCTGGCAGGTCCTATGACTTGCATTATGACTTCTCTGGATTTACTGCTGAGATCCAGGCACAATTCACTCGTTGGGGAAATGCTCCTCGAGGGCCGTATATACGTCCGGGAGACCTTGCTCGAGTCGGAGTACCTTCGCCCGACGAACTACTGGACCCACTTCCGGAGCCGACTCCACCAGCAGCCCCTATCTTAAGGCAACCTAGGAGGCACGACGCTGAGGCAGGCCCCTCTAGGCCTCAAGCCTACAGAGATTTTCCACCTGGCACGGGTTCAGTGCCATTAGTCTGGGAGCCATCATTGTCATCGAGGCAGTTGAGCAAGGCAGAGATAGCAGCCGCTATGGCCGACGTTGACAGAGTCTTAGCCGCTACCATTGATTTCCTCAATAAGGGAAAAGCCCCGGCCATGGACGACCGCCCAACTCTTCGAGTCACCTTGAAGATGATTCGCTCAGCCATCATTGGCCAGGCAGCAGGTGAAGGAGGGGGTGAGTCGCACCCATCTGGCGGAGAAACAGATGAGGATCCAGAGGAAGATCCGGAAGAGGATCCAGAGGAAGACAGCCATGCCCCGACCCAGGGATCTTGTACCCGATCTTCTTAGACCGGTTTATATATATGTCTAGTATGATGTTATTTAAATATTCCAGAAACATAGATAATTTTAATGCTTTTTGTATGCCATATGCCGGCATAGTCTTTTGACTAGTATTAGTACGGATACGCGAAACCTTGGGGCGTTCTGTGATTGAGTACTTTTTGTAATGGCTTCGCTGAATAGCCAGTTCATCATGTGTGGTACTTACATAGATCTTTGAACCTAGATTTTTATGATGATGTAAAGTCCTCATTGAGGCAATTTTCCCTATGTTATATATGGTGATCTTATTGGTTTTTCGCAACAAGTCGTTCCGCTATGTTTTATTTATATATTCGCTTAAGTTTTAGCAGGAGCAGAACTCGATGAGTTAAAGAGTAACTATAGAAATGATAGTATGTCCTTATTGCATTTTAATGCGCTGACAACTTATGTTTTGACCTAATAGAATGCCGCCAAAACGAGGACGACCAAGAGGAGGGGGCAGGATTCCCCGAAATGAAAGAAGAGACCCAGAAACAGTGCCAGAACCAGAACCCGAAATAGTTCAACCACCTGTTCAGCCAGAACGACGGATTGAAGAATTATTCTTGCGACAGAACCCACCTACCTTCAACGGGACAGGAGACCCGGCAGAAGCTGAAACTTGGGTTCGCGCTATTGAACGCATTTTCAACTTCCTGCGTTGCACCGACCAAGAACGTCTGACTTGTATGTCCTTTCAGTTGACTGGGTCAGCTGATTTCTGGTGGGAAGCACGAATGAAAACGATGACAGCAGAGCAGTTAGAAAATCTGACCTGGGAACAATTCAAAGCTGGTATATATGACAAGTATATACCCAAGAGCTACCGCAAGAAAAAGGAAGCTGAATTTTACAATCTGAAACAAGGGAAGATGTCGGTAACTCAATACGACAGGATGTTCTGCGATATGTCTAGATATGCACCGGAACAAGTTGACACAGATGAGAAGATGGCTGAAAAGTTTTGTGCCGGTCTGAGGCACGAAATTAGGATGGCTTTGGCAAGCCACGGAGGATTGTCTTACACTGAGTCGCTCAGCCGAGCATTAGACATTGAAGCAGCCATGCCAGGAGAAAGACCTGCAACTGTACCTACGCCAGCACCTTCACATGATCAAAATCATAATCAGAATTTTAAAGGAAAAAGGAGATGGGACAACAGTAACCCGAACCAAGGCGAGAAGAAGCCATGGCAGGGACGGGTTTTCCAGTCACAGGGCTATGGAGGTCAGAGTGCACCGAAACAGATGGAAAATAACCAACAGAGGGCCCCACATTGCCCCAAATGTAACAAAAATCATGTGGGAATCTGTAAGGCCGGCAGTGATAGTTGCTATATCTGTAACCAGAAGGGGCACTATGCAAACCGGTGCCCGAATAAACAACATGGAACGGGTTCAAGGCCAAACCCACCTATCCAGGCTCCGCATCTTCGAGCAATTCAAGCTTTGCCCCAACCATACCCTAGGCAGCAACCACAGTATCAGCAGCCACAGCAGCACCAACAGCTACAGTACCAACCACAACCTCAACAACCATATCAGCAACAGGCCCGCCAACAACAGCAGCGACAACAGAAACAACATGAAAAACCTCGTCATGCTAGAGCCTATGCTATGAGGCAGAAGCAGCCCGAGAACAACCAGGGAAACCTGGCAGGTATGGGCATGCTATTCAATACTCCTGTTGTACTTCTATTTGATACGGGCGCATCGCATACTTTCGTTTCAAGTACATGTGTTGACACATTAAAACTTAAAATGGAAAGAGCTGACCAGGAGTTGAGTATATCATCACCTATAGGAGGGATGACGACAGTAGATCATGTGTGCTTGAACCTAGAACTGAACATAGGGTCACACAAGATTGTAGTGAACAACTCGTATGTTATTCCAATGGGAGATGTGGACATAATCCTAGGAATGGACTGGCTAGCCGAGAACTATGCCACCATCCTTTGTAACGAAAGACGGATATCGTTTCGACCCCCAGGAAGGGAGCCGTCACATTTCCACGGAATTAGTATGGGAAGAAGAAAGATGATCATCTCCGCCCTACAAGCAACGAAAATGATGAAGAAGGGATACCCAGCTTACCTCGTATATTTGCACGGAGAACTGGGTACTGAAAAGAGTATAGAAGATGTAGCAATTGTACGGGACTTTTCAGATGTATTTCCAGAGATTCTGCCAGGGCCACCACCGGACAGACCAATTGAGTTTACCATTGATTTGGAGCCCGGGGCAGCTCCCATTTCGAAGGCACCATACCGGATGGCTCCTAAAGAGTTGGAAGAACTCAAAATACAACTGCAAGAGCTTTTGGAACTTGGATTCATTAGGCCAAGTGTATCACCTTGGGGTGCACCTGTACTTTTTGTGAAGAAAAAGGATGGCACATTGAGAATGTGCATAGACTATAGGGAACGGAACAAAGTGACACTGAAGAACAAATATCCTTTACCAAGGATAGATGACCTCTTCGACCAGCTCAAGGGAGCAAGCGTGTTCTCGAAGATTGATTTGCGGTCTGGTTATCACCAGCTGAAGATTCGACCAGAAGACGTACCTAAGACGGCATTTCGAACTAGGTATGGCCACTACGAATTTGTAGTTGTGCCATTCGGGCTAACTAATGCGCCAGCCGTGTTCATGGACCTCATGAATCGAGTGTTCCATCCGTATTTAGACAAATTTGTCTTGGTATTCATAGATGACATCCTGATCTACTCGAAGAACGAGAAAGACCATGAGGAACATCTGAGAATTGTCCTAGAAACGTTGAGGACGGAGCGCCTTTACGCCAAATTCAGCAAGTGCGAGTTTTGGCTCAGCGAAGTCACATTTTTAGGACATATTGTGTCATCAGAAGGGATTAAAGTGGACCCTGAAAAAGTGCAAGCGGTGCGCGAATGGAAATCGCCTACTAACCCTAATGAGATAAGAAGTTTCTTAGGATTGGCAGGTTACTATCGGAGGTTTATGGAAGGATTTTCCAAAATTGCAAGGCCAATGACGCAACTACTCAGGAAGGGAATAAAATTTTCTTGGACAGAGGAGTGCGAGAAGAGCTTCCAAGAACTTAAGGAGAAGTTAACTACGGCACCAGTGTTAGCCGTCCCAACAGCTGATAAGGAATACATGATCTACACAGACGCGTCCAAAAATGGACTTGGTTGCGTGCTGATGCAAGAAGGAAGAGTGATAGCATATGCGTCACGACAGCTTAGGCCACATGAACTGAATTACCCGACTCATGATCTGGAGTTAGCTGCAGTGGTGCATGCGCTGAAGATTTGGAGGCACCACCTATATGGAGTTAGGTGTGAAATATTCACAGATCATAAAAGCCTGAAATACTTTTTCGAGCAAAAGGACCTCAACATGAGACAGAGGAGATGGCTCGAACTAGTGAAAGACTATGACTGCGGTATTAACTACCACCCAGGCAAGGCCAACGTAGTGGCTGATGCATTGAGTCGTAAGACCCAATCTAAATTGGGAGCTCTCATTACTCGAGAGACGGTGCTCATAAGGGAATTTAGCAAAATGAGCATAGAAGTGGTTAAACCACCAGGGACGATAGCAAGCGTTGTGGCAACAGTACCTAACTTGAGGAAGATGATCGTAGAAGCACAAAGAAAAGACGGGAAGATGGAAAAACTACGGGAAGCAGTAAGAAAAGGAGGCGTCAAGAATTATCAAGAAGCATCAGATAATGTTATCCTCTTTGAAGGAAGAATATGCATCCCCCACGATGATGAGCTTAAGGATAAAATCATGAGTGAGGCTCACGATACCCCTTATACTGCCCACCCAGGCAGTACTAAGATGTATCAGGACCTAAAGAAACACTTTTGGTGGGAAGGAATGAAGAGAGACATAGCGTCATTTGTGGAGAAATGCCTAGCATGCCAACAGGTGAAGGCCTTACATCAAAGGCCATATGGAAAACTACAACCGTTGGAAATTCCAGAATGGAAGTGGGAGCACATCGCAATGGATTTTGTGACCAGTTTGCCCAAAACAAAGAGAGGAAACACTGCCATTTGGGTAATAGTGGATCGACTCACAAAATGTGCTCATTTTATACCAATACCGATCACACATGGGTCAGACAAGCTAGCTCAGTTGTATGTTCGGGAGATTGTACGCTTACACGGTGTACCAGTGTCGATCACTTCAGACCGAGACTCAAAATTTACTTCTAGATTTTGGATGAGCTTACAGAAGGAGTTAGGCACGAGGTTAAATTTCAGCACCGCCTTCCACCCGCAGACAGATGGGCAGTCTGAAAGGACAATTCAGACCCTCGAAGATATGTTGAGAACAGTGGTGTTAGATAGAGGTGGAAGTTGGGAAGTAGTGCTGCCGTTGATTGAATTTGCCTATAATAACAGTTACCAGGCGACTATCGATATGGCACCATATGAGGCATTGTATGGAAGAAAATGTAGATCACCACTTTATTGGGATGAAGTGGGTGAGAGAAAAGTTTTAGGACCAGACATGGTAAATGAAATGGTTGAGATAGTCCGCCAGATCAGAGGGCGAATAAAAGAGGCACAAGATAGACAGAAATCTTACGCTGATGCACGCCGAACCGAATTACAGTTTGAAATAGGAGACAAGGTCTTCCTAAAGGTATCTCCTACCAAGGGAATAACTAGGTTTGGTGTCAAGGGAAAACTTAGGCCCCGATTCGTAGGACCTTATGAGATTTTGGAAAGAATAGGCCCAGTAGCCTATAGGTTGGCATTACCGCCAAGTTTTGGAAACGTTCACAATGTTTTCCACGTATCACAACTCAGAAAATACGTTTTCGATCCAAAGCACATAATCCACCAAGAAGAGATGATCCTTTGCCCAGACTTAAGTTATGAAGAGAGACCAGAGGCCATTCTAGATCGAAAAGTACAACAACTCAGGAATAAGGCAATTACATCAGTGAAAGTCTTATGGAGACACCACGGACAAGAGGAAGCCACATGGGAGCTTGAAGACAAAATGAAGGATAAATACCCCGAACTGTTTTAGAAGAAATATGCAAATTTCGGGACGAAATTTTTGTTAAGAGGGGTAGTATGTAGTGACCCGCTCTTTTATAAATATTAAATCCAGTAATGAGTGTTTATTTATGTTCATCAGTGAATGAAAACGGTTATTATTCTGATATGAATTCAGCTTATGATCCTGAATTTATATTGTTTAAGCAGTTAATGATATTATTTCAGAGTTATAACTGACTTAGCAAAGTCACGTTATTTATTTAAGCGAGATGGAATTAGAATTTATTTTTACTCAAGTCGTGGATTATTTCCGACTCGTGAGTTAATTAAATCTGCGGATTTAATTTATATATCAAGACAACGAACAAATTAAATCTACGGATTTAATTTAGATTCATTTTATAACTTATCGATTTTAGCAAGATATCACATGTCGAAATCGAGATTTATTTAAATAAACAGTACAAGCAAATATGAGCACGTGATTCACTTTACAGTTACAGAATCACCGAGTCAGAGAAAATACATCAATAATTCTCCTCTACAATTTTTTTTCCTTTCTTTTTCTTCTCTTTTTCTTTCCATTAAACTTTGTTCCCACACCACTATCATTATGTTTTTTTTCTTTTTCCCCCACCACTACACTCAAGTGTGCATTCCACACCCAACAACTTCCTTTTGATCCAGACTTCAGAAGCAAATAACTCTCATTTCATTCCCATTCCACGCTTAGAAAATTTCAGAACAGCAAGGGCCTTCAATCGTTCTATGCCAAGAGGTAAGCTTTGGCTTAAATTTCTCCAACTTCTTACAAGATTTTCACCTGCACTGATGCAAACATTCACTTCAGTTGCAGTTTCAACCCATTAATACCGTAAGAAATCGAAAAGAAAGCAAGAGGGAACATTCATTCATTGCTCTGCCAATCTTTAAGTTCAACCATTCCAGTTCATTAAACTCAACAACAAATCACCAACCAATCAGTTCGAACATTCAAGGTATTATACTATCTCGAATTTCAATCCAATCAAGCATTCATGTCAACATGTTTAAGCTATGGCATTACAACTATGTCGATTCATTCACTGTTACTTACGCCTTAGAACGACAAACCATGAGTATTCTGCCCTTAACAACTAGATATTGAAGTAGAAGAAGAATGAGATTAGATAACTTAGCTTTAAGAAATAGGGCCGGCTGCCTGTTCGGTCGAGCCGACACAACGACGACGGCGGCAGCTCCTGCTGCCTCGGCGGAAATCGGGTGACAGCAGCAGCAGCATCGCGAATGGAGCAACGGCACTGAACCTCGCCGGTCATCCAGTCGCAACGGCGGCAGATTTTGACGACAAGGAAGGCTAGGGCTCGGTTTCGAGGAATGAGAATTAGGGCTCGGATCTTGGGGCGACCTCCCCTGATTTTGAGAGACGACAACAGAGGTAATTTTTGGACGCAACGGTGCGACGGGCGAGACCGGAATACGGCAGCGTCGCCGGCGATTTCAGGTGAGAAAGGGGGGGGCTGACAGGTCGAGTCTTATTTTAGAGAATTAGGGCTCGATGACGCTGTTGGCTGATATGGTAAACTGAGGAGGAAGTGAGACGAGGGGAGAAGGTTGGTTTGGCCGTCGACCTCGCCGGATTTTGAAGCCGCGCCGGCGAACCCCTCCATGAAGAGAAACCGAGACTGATTATTGAGAAGGAGGGGCCGACTATTTTCGATGATAAGGAGAGAGAAGCGGGTGCGACCACGCCGGGCCTAGGCTCGGTGGCAGCCGACGCCGGTCGGAGCCCCTCGGCGGAGAGAAACCGCGACTGATCTTAAGAGAAGGGGAGTGCTCGACTGTTGAGAGAGGGGAGAGAGGCGACTGATTTGAGGATGAAAGAGAGAGAGAAATTCATTGGGCTTTTATTTTTCCTTGGGCCGAAACTTGGGCCTTTTAAATTTTCGAAATGGGCTGCAAATCTTTTTGAATTGCCTTGCATATTTAATTGATGATAGGCCGATTTTAATTAAGTTGGGCCAAATTTGTGGGCTTTATTTATTTTAATTGTTTTGGGCTCTCTTTATAATTCATAAATTGGGCCGATTTTAATTACTGTATGGGCCTCTAATTTTAATTTAAGTTGGGCCTAATTTATTTTATTCTACAATTGGGCCTTCGATTTTTAATTCTTTTGGAGCTTGATTTTATATTATTTGGGCTTCCATATAGTAAATTCGAACTGGGCCATTTCCTTATGAAATTTGGGTCGAATTATTTTTAAAGTTTAGGCTTCAATTGTTTTAAAAGAATTGGGCTGAGATATAGTTATTAATGGACTATTATTCCAAATCCCAATTATATTGTTTGGGCTCGAATTGTTTTAATTGTTTTGGGCCAAAGACTTTTAAGATGGGCTTTAATTCTTTTAAAAGATTGGGCTTGAATTAATTTAAGAAATTGGGCTTTGTCTTTTAATTCTTTGGGCTGCTGTACCATATCAACTGGGCCGAGTTTAAGCTCAGAATAATTCATTCTATTCTTGGGCTAATTTTAAATTTTTGGACTAAAATTTTATTTAGTTGGGTCTTACATGATTTATTTAATTGAGCCCAATTATTCATTATTTAATCATTTGGGCCAAGAATTATTTAATTACTAAACCAATGAGTTATTTCAATTGGACCTTTCATTTTAGCTATCCAGGCCCATTTCTGTTTAATTAATTATTGGGCTACCTTATGTTGAGCCTTTTAATTATTCGAACTCATAACATTTCAAATTCTCATTATTAAGCCCGGTTAATTATGAGTTTATAAAACGAATAAGCTGAAATATTTAATTATTTTCTATCGACTACGAGGAGTGGGATTTATTTAATTGGCGGATTAGAACACCTGAAGCGAGTGGATTATTTTAGTTAATTACTTAACCACGCAAGATGAAACCTAGTTGGTATTTATTTGATCCGATAGTGAGGATTAATAGTAGTAATTCTTTAATATCATCTCGGAGTAATAAATCATGCATAAAGATCATGCATAATTAATTCTGTATTCTCATTATTTGAGGATTTTACTCGAGCAATATCTTATTTATATTCTCGTAATAAAGGTCAAGCACGAGATTAATAATCAGTCAAGGAGCTACTGTACCACAAAAAGTTTCTAACAGGTGGGCATTACTTTCATATATATCAAATGAGTTTAAATGTTACGTTCAAGCAAGTTATTTCATGACTAAATTAATTGAAGTTATTTCAAATATTGTCTTGCCATAAAATGTTTAAATTTCAGTATGATATCTATCTGATGTGACTTTAATCATGTAATCGAATTCGGGTCTTGAGCAGTTGATAGCTATCCTGCCAGGGCTAGTGTACACCAGTGACCGTGAGTCATCTAGCGGGTTGGCCGGTCAAGTGACCGTGAGAGGTGGCCACCTCTCCGGCACAAAGTTCCAGATATGATAGATTACAAGAGAACTTAGACTGCAGTCGAACTTTAAGAATCACAAATGAATTTAGTAAGCTTGGGCCTCTTAGCGAAAAACTCCCTTGCTGTACTGTTTAATTATGGCATGACAATTTACAGTTTTGAAGCATGTATTTTATACTTAGGCATACGTGCCCACTGAGTACTTTTGTACTCAAGCCCTGCATATATTTCTAAATGTGCAGGTTGAGCAGTTGCCGATGGTGATGAAGTGACGAGCGGGACTCTTTTGTCTTATTATGTATTAATGAACTCTAGGGTTACATGTCTTCATACATGTAATCAGAACCTTATTCCGCTGCGTACTCAGAAGTTTTATGTTATTTTGGCTAAGTCAGAGTTATCTGAACTTATTAGTTATTTGAGTCTATACGACTAAATCTCTGTTATATTATAAATATCCCTTTTGTTAAATGATGAAATGCGATCTTTCCTTGTTTGATTATCCCCTTTCTACCCCGCTTCTAATCTCCCTCCATTAGTCACGGTTTCCCCGGCTTAATTATCCTTAATTAGGGCCGGTCGTGACAGTACTGGCCTTCCCCTTTCCTTTGCCCTTTGTTACACGTGGTGCCATAGCAAAATGTGCCTACAAAACCAAGTGTGAGTCTTTATTTGACACAACAAACGACAACAACAAGATACTAGAAAACAACTTAACTAAGCAATTTAGCCCGGGAAACGGGCGAATTCTTATTCTAAAAGCACATAAATTTATCACACCATCACAATGCATCTCACAACAACACATAGCATCAAAATCAAGCCCACAATCACCAAAATCTCCCCCCCAAACTTAGACATTTATCTACACCCAACACAAGCAAATTCTTAAGCAATAATGTCAATTAAGCATAAATTCACCGATTAAATTGCAATTAAATGAAAGACCCATCATCCTAGACATGTATAGAAGCAATTAAATGCATCAATTCAACAATGTAGCACAATGTAGGAAAAATCCTAATTTTGAGCCCTAATTGCATATAAACATGTAGAATGCAAAATATCACAAAATAATCGGTAAAAATCTTCTAAATCATGCTTAGAATGTAAAAATGAAGGAATGAAAGCAAGTAAAACATACCTTGTAGTTGGATTTGGAAGTGAAAGTAGAGAGGAAGAGTGTGTAATTTCGTGGGTGGTGTGAAATGAGAGTGAAAAGTGAGGAAGAAGGGTGAAAAATGGGTTAAAAACCCGAGTCAACGCAAGTCAGCGCGGGGCCAGGAGGCCCGCGGTCCCGCCCGCGGCCGCGGGTGGTGACCGCGGGACATCCCTGGATTGCGCGTTTCGCCCGCGGTCCCACCCCGCGGCCGCGGGTGGTGACCGCGGGCACCCTGGGAGTCTTCACCTTTGAAAAATTCAATTTTTGGCGTTTTTTTTTTTTTTTTTTTTTTTTTTTTTTTTTTAAGATAAAGGGAATTAAACTCACAAACAAAAGAAATCACACACATATAAAAATATATACATAGATGAATATATAATACCTATGTATATGTGTGTTTATTGAACTTGCAAAAATTAAAGATACCTTGTTGGGGTGCCTCCCAACTAGCGCTTAGTTTAACGTCGTGAGCTCGACGTCTTCATGATGGTGTCATGTCTTTGGTTCGGCGAGAATGATGACGGACACTTTCTCTCGTGGCTCGGCTCGAAAGTATGCCTTAATGCGTTGGCCATTCACCACAAAAGTGCGTCCATCGTTGCCCTTCAATTCAATAGCTCCATTGGGGGAGACCTTGTTGATGAGGAATGGGCCCGACCATTTGGACTTGAGCTTTCCCGGAAAGAGTGAAAGGCGGGAATTGAAGAGAAGGACCTCATCCCCGGGTGCAAATTCCCGTTTGTGGATCATCCTATCATGAAACCTCTTGGTCCTCTCTTTGTAGAGGCTTGAGCTTGCAAATGCCTCACTTCGAAATTCATCCAACTCATTGAGTTGAAAGACTCTAGCTTGGCCGGCCTTCTTGAAATCAAAATTGAGCTTCTTGACCGCCCAATATGCCCTGTGCTCTAACTCTACGGGGAGATGACATGACTTCCCGTATACAAGTTGGTATGGTGACATGCCAAGTGGTGTCTTGTACGCCGTTCGATATGCCCAAAGTGCGTCATCAAGCAAGAGAGACCAATCCTTCCGGCTCCCATTCACCGTCTTCTCTAGCACTTGTTTAATCTCCCGGTTTGCCAACTCGGTTTGACCATTGGCTTGGGGATGATAAGCCGTTGTCACTCTATGCTTCACCCCGTACTTTTTGAGAAGTCCTTCCATCCACTTGTTGCAAAAGTGGGATCCTCCATCGCTTATCAAGGCCCTTGGAATTCCATGCCTTGTCAAAATATTCTTTTGAAGGAACTTGATCACCACTTTGGAGTCATTGGTTTGAGTAGGAATTGCTTCCACCCATCTTGAAACATACTCCACGGCCAACAAAATGTATTGGAAGCCGAAAGACATTGGGAATGGGCCCATAAAATCTATGCCCCATACGTCAAAGAGCTCAACTTCAATCACATTGTTAAGGGGCATCTCGTGCTTCTTTGATATTCCTCCCATTCTTTGGCATTGATCACAACTCAAAATAAATGAGTGGCAATCCTTGAAAATAGTTGGCCAATAGAAGCCACTTTGAAGCACCTTAAAAGCGGTTCGGTTGGTGCCAAAGTGCCCTCCACTAGGGGAAGAATGACACTCCCTCATAATAGCTCCCCATTCCTCTTCGGGTACACACCGCCGGATGATGGTGTCGGCACATCGTCGATACAAGAACGGCTCATCCCATAAGAAGAATTTCACATCATGAAAGAATTTTTTTCTTTGGTAACGATTCAACTCGGGTGGTGGATGAATGCCGGATGCAAGATAGTTGACGTAGTCCGCATACCATGGGGTGTGGGTCTTTACTTGCAAGATTTGCTCATCGGGAAAATTCTCATTGATGGGCACATCAGCATTTTCCCCTTCCACGGGATTCTCAAGTCTTGAAAGGTGATCAGCCACAACATTTTCACATCCTCTCCTATCTCGGATTTCAATATTAAACTCTTGAAGGAGGAGGATCCACCTTATCAACCTCGGCTTGGCATCTTTCTTCTCAAATAAATACCGGATGGCCGCATGGTCGGTGTGAACAATAGATTTTGTGCCAATGAGGTAGGAGCGGAATTTGTCGAAGGCATACACAACCGCCAAAAGTTCCTTTTCAGTGACGGTGTAGTTTGATTGAGCCTTATCTAGAGTCCTACTAGCGTAGTAGATGACTCTAAATAGCTTGTCTTTCTTTTGCCCCAACACGGCCCCGACGGCGATGTCGCTTGCGTCACACATGAGCTCAAACGGTTGTGACCAATCCGGTGTGATCAAGATGGGAGCACTCACTAAAGCCTTTTTGAGTTTCTCAAAGGCCACCAAACAATCTTCATCAAAGTTGAACTTTGCATCTTTTTCAAGAAGGTGACATAAGGGTTTGGTGATCTTTGAGAAATCTTGGATGAATCTTCGATAAAACCCGGCATGTCCAAGGAAGCTTCTCACGGCTTTCTCATTGGATGGTGGTGGAAGCTTCTCAATGGCCACTATCTTTGCTCGATCCACCTCCAATCCGGCTTTGGAGACCTTGTGTCCAAGCACAATTCCATCCCTAACCATAAAATGACATTTTTCCCAATTCAATACAAGGTTAGTTTCCTCACACCTTTGCAACACAATAGATAGATTATGGAGACAATGATCAAAAGAATTGCCAAAGATAGAAAAGTCATCCATAAAAACTTCCATTACATTTTCAATTAAATCATGGAAAATGGCCATCATGCATCGTTGAAAAGTAGCGGGGGCATTGCAAAGACCAAATGGAATGCGTCTATAAGCAAAAATGCCATAAGGACAAGTGAAAGCGGTCTTTTCTTGGTCCTCCGGGGCAATCATGATTTGATTATACCCGGAGTACCCATCAAGAAAACAATAAAATTCATACCCCGCCAACCTATCAAGCATTTGGTCAATAAAAGGAAGAGGAAAGTGATCTTTTCGAGTAGCTGTGTTCAACATCCTATAGTCAATACACATCCTCCATCCATTTACTAACCTAGTTGCAATTAGCTCATTATGCTCATCTTTTATGACGGTTATCCCCCCCTTTTTAGCAACAACTTGAGTGGGACTAACCCACTCACTATCCGAAATAGCAAAAATAATTCCCGCATCTAGCAATTTGAGAACTTCTTTTCTTACTACTTCTTGCATAATAGGGTTTAACCGTCTTTGGCCTTGCCTCCTAGGTTTAAAATCATCTTCCATCAAAATCCTATGCATGCAAATGGATGGGCTAATCCCTTTTAAATCGGAAATTGACCATCCTATAGCGGACCTATACTTCCTCAAAACATTTAGCAATTGATCAAGCTCATGAGGAGAAAGGTAGGATGATACAATTACCGGATACGCCTCATCCTCACCAAGGAAGGCGTATTTCAAGTGTTCGGGGAGAGGTTTTAACTCCAAGCTGGAAGTCTTCTTCTCCACTCCTTCATCTTTCGGCTCTCCATTTCTCAAGTCCAAGAAACATGCCTCTCCTTGTGAAATTTTCTGCACAAAGTTCATTTCATTAGCCTCAATAAATAAGTTAGAAGCATTAAACTCATCATTATCAACAAAAGAGAATAGAGGGTTTAGGAGGCAAGTGTCCATTGGATTGTTGTAGATGTGGTACTCCTCCATGTTGATGCAAGACTCTATCACTTGCATCATCTTGCATTCACCAACCCTCTTTTCTTCTTCCTCCTTGTACTTGAGAGCCTTGTGGATTGAAAATGTGAAGCTCTCGTCATTCACTCTAAGGGTGAGTTCGCCCTTAGCAACATCAATGAGGGCTCTCCCCGTTGCCAAGAAAGGGCGCCCCAGAATCAAAGGCACATCTTTGTCTTCCACCATGTCCAAAACAACAAAGTCCACCGGGAAAATGAAATTGTTGACTTTCACTAGGACATCTTCTACTATCCCCTTTGGATAGGAAACGGAACGATCTGCCATTTGAAGGGCAATTGTGGTTGGCTTGATGGTGCCAATCTCTAGCTTGTTGAAGATTGAGAGCGGCATCAAATTTATACTTGCTCCCAAATCACACAAAGCTTTCCCAAAACGATCATTCCCAATATCACAAGGGATTGTGAAGCTCCCGGGGTCCTTGATCTTGGTGGGGATTTTTCTTTGGAGAACGGCACTACATTCTTCGGTTAGATTGACCGTCTCATTCTCTCCCATCTTCCTCTTGTTTGATATGACCTCCTTTAGGAACTTTGCATAGGAGGGCATTTGTTTCAAAGCTTCAATAAGTGGAATGTTGATGTGCACCTTTCGAAAAATCTCAAGAAACTTG